>NC_136149.1:5581057-6054809 GCF_965212315.1 Lampetra planeri | reverse complement strand
CACTACACCACTACACTACACCACTACACTACACCACTACACCACTACACACCACTACACTACACCACTACACCACCACTACACCACTACACACCACCACTACACTACACCACCACTAAAGACCACCACTACACTACACCACTACACTACACCACTACACCACTACACTACACCACCACTACACCTACACCACCACTACACTACACCACCCACACTACACCACTACACTACACCACCACTACACCACTACACTACACCACCACTACACTACACCACTACACTACACTACTACACCACCACTACACCACCACTACACACACCACCACAACACCACCACTACACCACTACACTACACAACACCACCACTACACTACGACACTTCACCACCACTACACACCCACCACTACACCACCCACTACACCACCACTACACCACCACTACACACCACCACTACACCACCACTACACCACCACTACACCACCACTACACCACCACCACTACACCACCACTACAATACACCGCCACTACACCACCACTAACCACCACTACACACCGCCACTACACCACCACTACACACCACCACTACACCACCACTACACACCACCCACTACACCACCACTACACCACTACATCTACACCACCACTACACACCGCCACTACACCACCACTACACCACCACTACACACCACCACTACACCACCACTACACCACTACATTACACCACCACTACACCGCCACTACACCGCCACTACACCACCCACTACACACCGCCACTACACCACCACTACACCACCACTACACACCACCACTACACCACCACTACACACCACCACCACTACACAACCACTACACCACCACTACACTACACCACCACTACACAACACCACTACATAACACCACCACAACACAACACCACCACTACACAACCACTACACAACACCACTACACAAAACCACCACTACACAACACCACCACTACACCACACAACACCACCACTACACCACCACTACACAACACCAGCCACTACACACCACCACTACACAACCACTACACCACCACTACACAACACCACTACACCACACACCACTACACACCACCACCACTACACAACCACTACACCACCACTACACTACACCACCACTACACTACACCACCACTACACAACACCACCACTACACAACCAAGACACCACCACTACACTACACCACCACAACACTACACCACCACTACACAACACCACTACACAACACCACCACTACACAACACCACTACACAACACCACCACTACACACCACCACTACACACCACTACACAACACCACTACACCACACCACCACTACACACCACCACCACTACACAACCACTACACCACCACTACACTACCACCACCCACTACACTACACCACCACTACACTACACCACCACTACACAACACCACTACACAACACCACCACTACACACCACCACTACACACCACCACTACACACCACTACACAACACCACTACACTACACCACCACTACACAACACCACTACATAACACCACCACTACACAACACCACTACACAACACCACCACGACACAACCACTACACAACACCACTACACTGAGGGGACGTGTCCTCACCGAGGGGGCGTGTCCTCACTGAGGGGACGTGTCCTCACTGAGGGGACGTGTCCTCACTGAGGGGGGCGTGTCCTCACTGTGGGGGCGTGTCCTCACTGAGGGGGCGTGTCCTCACTGAGGGGGGCGTGTCCTCACTGAGGAGGCGTGTCCTCACTGAGGGGGCGTGTCCTCACTGAGGGGGGCGTGTCCTCACTGAGGGGCGTGTCCTCGTTGAGGGGGCGTGTCCTCGCTGAGGGGGCGTGTCCTCACTGAGGGGGGCGTGTTCTCACTGAGGGGGCGTGTTCTCACTGAGGGGGCGTGTCCTCACTGAGGGGGCGTGTTCTCACTGAGGGGGCGTGTCCTCACTGAGGGGGCGTGTCCTCACCGAGGGGGGCGTGTCCTCACGGAGGAGGCGTGTCCTCACGGAGGGGGCGTGGCCTCACGGAGGGGGGCGTGTCTTCACTGAAGGGGGCGTGTCCTCATTGAGGGGGCGTGTCCTCACTGAGGGGGCGTGGCTTCACTGAGGGGGCGTGTCTTCACTGAGGGGGGCGTGTCCTCATTGAGGGGGGCGTGTCCTCACTGAGGGGGCGTGTCCTCACCGAGGGGGCGTGTCCTCACCGAGGGGGCGTGTCCTCACTGAGGGGACGTGTCCTCACTGAGGGGACGTGTCCTCACTGAGGGGGCGTGTCCTCATTGAGGGGGGCGTGTCCTCATTGAGGGGGGGCGTGTCCTCACTGAGGGGGCGTGTCCTCACCGAGGGGGCGTGTCCTCACCGAGGGGGCGTGTCCTCACTGAGGGGGGCGTGTCCTCACTGAGGGGGGCGTGTCCTCACTGAGGGGGCGTGTCCTCACTGAGGGGGCGTGTCCTCACTGAGGGGGGCGTGTCCTCACTGAGGGGCGTGTCCTCGTTGAGGGGGCGTGTCCTCGCTGAGGGGGCGTGTCCTCACTGAGGGGGGCGTGTTCTCACTGAGGGGGCGTGTTCTCACTGAGGGGGCGTGTCCTCACTGAGGGGGCGTGTTCTCACTGAGGGGGCGTGTCCTCACTGAGGGGGCGTGTCCTCACCGAGGGGGGCGTGTCCTCACGGAGGAGGCGTGTCCTCACTGAGGGGGCGTGGCCTCACGGAGGGGGGCGTGTCTTCACTGAAGGGGGCGTGTCCTCATTGAGGGGGCGTGTCCTCACTGAGGGGGCGTGGCTTCACTGAGGGGGCGTGTCTTCACTGAGGGGGGCGTGTTAGACATGTCCCCCTCAGTGAGGCAGATGTGATAGCTGCCTCCCCTGGTCATTTTCCATTGCAGTTTCATGACGAGACCAGCGAGCCTAAATATCTTTATACACATACGTGAAATAAGTTACCTGGAGTATGGAAGGCGAGGACATGAAATGAAGGGGTCTACAAACATTTGTATATGTTCTGTCTGTTCTACAGAGTGAATGAGTGGAGTTTGTATGATCTCCCCCTGTTCTGCAGAGTGAGTGAGTGGAGTTTGTGTGTCTCTCTCTGTTCTGCAGAGTGAGTGAGTGGAGTTTGTGTGTCTCTCTCTGTTCTGCACAGTGAGTGAGTGGAGTTTGTGTGTCTCTCTCTGTTCTACACAGTGAGTGAGTGGAGTTTGTGTGTCATCCCTCTGTTCTGCAGAGTGAGTGAGTGGAGTTTGTGTGTCTCCCTCTGTTCTGCAGAGTGAGTGAGTGGAGTTTGTGTGTCTCTCTCTGTTCTGCAGAGTGAGTGAGTGGAGTTTGTGTGTCTCCCTCTGTTCTGCAGAGTGAGTGAGTGGAGTTTGTGTGTCTCCCTCTGTTCTGCAGAGTGAGTGAGTGGAGTTTGTGTGTCTCTCTCTGTTCTGCACAGTGAGTGAGTGGAGTTTGTGTGTCTCTCTCTGTTCTACACAGTGAGTGAGTGGAGTTTGTGTGTCATCCCTCTGTTCTGCAGAGTGAGTGAGTGGAGTTTGTGTGTCTCCCTCTGTTCTGCACAGTGAGTGAGTGGAGTTTGTGTGTCATCCCTCTGTTCTGCAGAGTGAGTGAGTGGAGTTTGTGTGTCTCTCTCTGTTCTGCACAGTGAGTGAGTGGAGTTTGTGTGTCTCTCTCTGTTCTACACAGTGAGTGAGTGGAGTTTGTGTGTCATCCCTCTGTTCTGCAGAGTGAGTGAGTGGAGTTTGTGTGTCTCCCTCTGTTCTGCACAGTGAGTGAGTGGAGTTTGTGTGTCATCCCTCTGTTCTGCACAGTGAGTGAGTGGAGTTTGTGTGTCTCTCTCTGTTCTGCAGAGTGAGTGAGTGGAGTTTGTGTGTCTCTCTCTGTTCTGCACAGTGAGTGAGTGGAGTTTGTGTGTCTCTCTCTGTTCTGCAGAGTGAGTGAGTGGAGTTTGTGTGTCTCTCTCTGTTCTGCACAGTGAGTGAGTGGAGTTTGTGTGTCTCTCTCTGTTCTGCACAGTGAGTGAGTGGAGTTTGTGTGTCTCTCTCTGTTCTGCACAGTGAGTGAGTGGAGTTTGTGTGTCTCTCTCTGTTCTGCAGTGAGTGAGTGGAGTTTGTGTGTCTCTCTCTGTTCTGCAGAGTGAGTGAGTGGAGTTTGTGTGTCTCTCTCTGTTCTGCACAGTGAGTGAGTGGAGTTTGTGTGTCTCTCTCTGTTCTGCACAGTGAGTGAGTGGAGTTTGTGTGTCTCTCTCTGTTCTACAGAGTGAGTGAGTGGAGTTTGTGTGTCTCTCTCTGTTCTGCAGAGTGAGTGAGTGGAGTTTGTGTGTCTCTCTCTGTTCTGCACAGTGAGTGAGTGGAGTTTGTGTGTCTCTCTCTGTTCTGCACAGTGAGTGAGTGGAGTTTGTGTGTCTCTCTCTGTTCTGCAGTGAGTGAGTGGAGTTTGTGTGTCTCTCTCTGTTCTGCACAGTGAGTGAGTGGAGTTTGTGTGTCTCTCTCTGTTCTGCAGAGTGAGTGAGTGGAGTTTGTGTGTCTCCCTCTGTTCTGCACAGTGAGTGAGTGGAGTTTGTGTGTCTCTCTCTGTTCTGCACAGTGAGTGAGTGGAGTTTGTGTGTCTCTCTCTGTTCTGCACAGTGAGTGAGTGGAGTTTGTGTGTCTCTCTCTGTTCTGCACAGTGAGTGAGTGGAGTTTGTGTGTCATCTCTCTGTTCTGCACAGTGAGTGAGTGGAGTTTGTGTGTCTCTCTCTGTTCTGCACAGTGAGTGAGTGGAGTTTGTGTGTCTCTCTCTGTTCTGCACAGTGAGTGAGTGGAGTTTGTGTGTCTCTCTCTGTTCTGCACAGTGAGTGAGTGGAGTTTGTGTGTCTCTCTCTGTTCTGCACAGTGAGTGAGTGGAGTTTGTGTGTCTCTCTCTGTTCTACAGAGTGAGTGAGTGGAGTTTGTGTGTCTCTCTCTGTTCTACAGAGTGAGTGAGTGGAGTTTGCGTGATCTCCCCCAGTTCTGCACAGTGAGTGAGTGGAGTTTGTGTGTCTCTCTCTGTTCTGCAGAGTGAGTGAGTGGAGTTTGTGTGTCTCTCTCTGTTCTGCACAGTGAGTGAGTGGAGTTTGTGTGTCTCTCTCTGTTCTGTAGAGAGTGAGTGAGTGGAGTTTGTGTGTCATCCCTCTGTTCTGCAGAGTGAGTGAGTGGAGTTTGTGTGTCTCTCTCTGTTCTGCACAGTGAGTGAGTGGAGTTTGTGTGTCTCTCTCTGTTCTGCAGAGTGAGTGAGTGGAGTTTGTGTGTCTCTCTCTGTTCTGCAAAGTGAGTGAGTGGAGTTTGTGTGTCTCTCTCTGTTCTGCACAGTGAGTGAGTGGAGTTTGTGTGTCTCTCTCTGTTCTGCACAGTGAGTGAGTGGAGTTTGTGTGTCTCTCTCTATTCTGCACAGTGAGTGAGTGGAGTTTGTGTGTCTCTCTCTGTTCTGCACAGTGAGTGAGTGGAGTTTGTGTGTCTCTCTCTGTTCTGCACAGTGAGTGAGTGGAGTTTGTGTGTCTCTCTCTGTTCTGCAGTGAGTGAGTGGAGTTTGTGTGTCTCTCTCTGTTCTGCAGTGAGTGAGTGGAGTTTGTGTGTCTCTCTCTGTTCTGCACAGCGAGTGAGTGGAGTTTGTGTTCTCTCACTCCCCTGTTTTGCATGGATTTCCTCTCCGGGTTCTCCAGTTTCCTCCATAGGAAACCCCGCACCATGTAAATGGTGTCGAGACAAAACTTCCCAATGCTGAAACGTTACCCGCAAGTTACTCAATTGGAACTCCACACGGTAACATCGCCTTCGCTATCCCGAGAAAACTCGGCCTGACCCTCCTGAAAAATAAACTTGAGACTCAGAGAGGCTTTCCTGGGTTAACAAGCGCAGTCAGTATAATCATAATAAGACACTTTGAGCGATTGAGAAGATCTCCTTGGCTCGGCTTTTCTTTCCGACGACCGAAATCTTTTGTCGTCGATGCTGCCACTGCCATCACGGTTACGAAGGAACGCGGAAAGGCGGAGTGATGGCGATCGCGTCCCCACCGACATCGCCGCGCGTGCTGAACATTTCCACAGCGAGTAGCGACGACTACTTTGGGAGGTGGGTCCCCCTTTTCAATAAACAAACTCCACGGGCAGTGGGGGTGGTTGGCTCGCTGATGAGCTGCGTGTGGTGGAAGCCGGGCAGTGGGGGTGGTGGGCTCGCTGATGAGCTGCGTGTGGTGGAAGCCGGGCAGTGGGGGTGGTGGGCTCGCTGATGAGCTGCGTGTGGTGGAAGCCGGGCAGTGGGGGTGGTGGGCTCGCTGATGAGCTGCGTGTGGTGGAAGCCGGGCAGTGGGGGTGGTGGGCTCGCTGATGAGCTGCGTGTGGTGGAAGCCGGGCAGTGGGGGTGGTTGGCTCGCTGATGAGCTGTGTGTGGTGGAAGCCCGCAGTGGGGGTGGTTGGCTCGCTGATGAGCTGTGTGTGGTGGAAGCCCGCAGTGGTGGTGGTTGGCTCGCTGATGAGCTGTGTGTGGTGGAAGCCCGCAGTGGGGGTGGTTGGCTCGCTGATGAGCTGCGTGTGGTGGAAGCCGGGCAGTGGGGGTGGTTGGCTCGCTGATGAGCTGCGTGTTATGGAAGCCGGGCAGTGGGGGTGGTTGGCTCGCTGATGAGCTGCGTGTTGTGGAAGCCGGGCAGTGCGGTGGTGGGCTCGCTGATGAGCTGCGTGTTGTGGAAGCCGGGCAGTGGTGGTGCTTGTCTCGCTGATGAGCTGCGTGTGGTGGAAGCCGGGCAGTGGAGATGGTTGGCTCGCTGATGAGCTGTGTGTGGTGGAAGCCGGGCAGTGATGAGAGAGCTATATTTGTTTTCATGTTAATAATGAATGATTATTTATGTTTGCTAGGATCTGATTTGTGGTGGCCTCTTGAGCTGCCGAGGGAGGGGTCCTGCTCGGCTGCGGTGATGCCGAGTGCCACCACGGCTCCCTCCCCCACGGCCAAACCACAAGAAGCAACTTGGGGGCCGTCCATGTTAGACTATGGGCAATGTTAGTCTATGGGCAATGTTAGTATATGGGCAATGTTAGTCTATGGGCAATGTTAGTCTATGGGCAATGTTAGTCTATGGGCAGTGTTAGTCTATGGGCAATGTTAGTCTATGGGCAATGTTAGTATATGGGCAATGTTAGTCTATGGGCAATGATAGTCTATGGGCAATGTTAGTCTATGGGCAATGTTAGTATATGGGCAATGTTAGTCTATGCCTCTATGGGCAGTGTTAGTCTATGGGCAATCCTAGTCTCTGGGCATTGTTAGTCTATGGGCAATGGTAGTCTATGGGCAATGTTAGTATATGGGCAGTGTTCGTCTATGGGCAATGTTGGTCTATGGGCAATGTTGAGTCTATGGGCAGTGTTGAGTCTATGGGTAGTGTTAGACTATGGGCAGTGTTAGTCTATGGGCAGTGTTAGTCTCTGGGCAATGTTAGTCTATGGGCAATGTTAGTCCCCAGCCACTCCGGTGAGCGAGTGACTGCACGTTGACCTATTGAACTTTCCAGTTCAACTAACGCATCCTGTACTAAGGGGCCGTCCATAAATGACGTCACGCACCTAGGGGGGGGTCAGACATTCGTGACGATGTGTGACGAGGGGTGGGGGGGTTTGAGAAACGTGACGTCACATCAAAATGCGCAACTTTAACTAAATATAGACAACACGTTCTACTTAATTAAATAGACTGGGTGTTGACGTTAATGGTATGAATGCATTCGGTGTAAGTTGTCGATTTGATGTGTAAACATCGCCACTTGGGAGACAAAGGCGGTCGGACGTGGTGCTCGCCACCCACCCCCTCGTGTGCCGTGCCGGCCTTCATAGGCGCTCGCTAACAGCACTTGCCCCAACAGTCTGTTAAGGCTACACGGGTGATCTTTGCATTTATATTTATTCTAACATGTGTACATGTGCCGGTGCGCGTCTGCTATGCGCGCTTGGTGTGTCAATGGAGATGCCCCCTCGCCCATTTGAATAGATTTGCCACCATAAATAATCGTGTTGGGCGCGAGTTGGAAGCAAACTCGGGTGGACGGGGTCTAGGGGTTTTATTCGCTTCAAGGGGTTGGGTTCCGTGTAGCCTCTACTAGAGGGAGGTCTCGACAGCCCCTCGAGGTAGAGAGTCTTTGGCCTTGTCTTCAACACTGGCCAAACGTCTTGTACAGAGGGCCTTGTTAATTGATCATTAGTTTTTTACCCTTCTATCTGGCAACAAAACTGACACCTTTGCATTATGACTGCAGGTATTTGTGGTCTATGCAAACATGACTCCTTGTAAAAAAAAGGTGTCAGTTTTGTTGCCAGATAGAAGGGTAAAAAAACTATTATCATATTTTTTAATGGCAAATGAGGTTCCAATGGTACAGAGGGCCTTGTTATGCAATTTAAACTATTTAGCCAACACATTCTCGTTGGGGTTCCTCGTTATTGTTTAGAAAGGTTCTTGCTTTGATGCTTTGACAATTCACGATATAAAATATCGATATTTTACGTCTGGAGGATTTCAAATACAGTGCGTCAGCACCGTTCAATTGCAAAATGTTTGATGTCGGTGTATGTGGGGCTGGAGTAGACGATGAGATGGCATTACACTGGCCTGGACTTTTGCAGCTGTTTTAGACTAATTTCAGGGTGCTGATTTCAAATCTGATCTCAGATTTGCTCTATCACATCTAATTTTTATGCTATCGGCATACCCCATTTTCATTGATTTTACCCGAAATGAACTCTGTCACTTATGATTGCAAGTTGTTGCGAGTCAGTGACTGCTTTAGTGTTAAAATATGGTGCTGTATTTTTAGGATAGTGTGTTTATAATATCATTTTATGTAGATATCCACATTTATTTAATATTTTTCTTCTGCAGTTTTTATTGAAAATGCAATTTTTGATATCTCAAAAACCTGATGTGATAGACAAAAACTGATGCCAGATTTGGAATCAGCACCCCAAAGTTACCTTGAAACCATTGGAAAACCTTATGCCAGAAAAAGTGTGTTGACCAGTGTTATAAACGTGGCTACTGATACAGCATCAGACGACGCAATAATTTGTTGAGATAAATAAATCAAATACATAGCTGAAACAATTTATTGGGTGATGCTGCTGCTGATGTGTTTGCAGTGGTGCACATTTAACACAATGCACACTCAACGCATTCGTCAAGAACACGTTTGACCACAATTAAAAAAAAATAACAGGCGACGTTTTTTTTTTAAAGTCTGCCCTATTGGACCCAACGACCTGTGACTCGGCACAATGTAATCTCCCAAGTGCAGCAGCAGCAGCATCGAGGCTGCTTCCACTCCTCTATCTCGAGATCTCCCCATCTCTCCCTTACAATTCCATCACATCCTCCTCCCCTCTTCCTTAGCCTCCCATCGCATCCCCCCCCTCTCACTCCCCCTCTCATCTCCCTCCCCATCCTTCCCCTCTCCCTTACTACCCCCCCCCCCCCCCGTTTCTCACCCCCAAAATGTAATTTATGTTTTCGTTCATCTCTTCTCTCTCTCTAAACCAGCTCAAGCCTTCTGTAAACCACGTGACGTGTGTGTGTGGCCACTGTTTCATGGCTTTATTTTGGTGATTTCGAAAAGTGTATTGGTTCAGCCATGTTTGTTTGTTGTAGTACAGAGTTAGACTGATGGCCTTAATCTAAGTTGTCTTGTGGTTGTTGTTGGTTGTTTGACTTGCATCCCACTGGGATTTTTGCACACAGCGTTGGTGTACGGTGTTTTTTCTGCAATATTTTGCCGTCTTTTGTTGGATTTTCTGTTTGCACTCAGTCACATATTCACTTTAAGATGTTTTTTTGTTCATGTTTTTGCTCTTTGTTTGTTGCGGTTGCACCCGATTCAAGAGCCGAATGGCTCACAGGGCTACACCTAATAAATGAACTTGAACTTGAACGCCCACTCTGAACCCCTCCGCGCCATTTGCCCCCTATGAGAACAGACGCCGCTCCTCCTCCTCCTCCGTGCAGCTCACTTCTCCCTCTCTTCCCTCCCTTCTTATCGTCATCACCAGCTTCTCTTTTTTTATGGTCAGTGGAAACAAGAAGATGCTCGGTATAGTCAGCACTTTGCTTCGTTCATCATTTCGTATTTTAAAAAAAAAAACTTTGCTTTATGTAAACCCCCACCTCTCGCTCCCTCTTTCCCTCGCTCTCTCGCCGCTCTCTTGCTCGCTCTCTCGCTCACTCTCTCGCTCACTCTCTCGCTCGCTCTCTCGCTCGCTCTCTCGCTCGCTCTCTCGCTCGCTCTCTCGCTCGCTCTCTCGCTCGCTCTCTCGCTCACTCTCTCGCCCACTCTCTCGGTCGCTCTCTCGCTCGCTCTCTCGCTCACTCTCTCGGTCGCTCTCTCGGTCACTCTCTCGCTCACCTCTCTCGCTCACTCTCTCGCTCACTCTCGGTCACTCTCTCGCTCACTCTCGGTTACTCTCTCGCTCACTCTCTCACTCGCTCACTCTCTCACTCGCTCACTCTCTCGCTTACTCTCGGTCACTCTCTTGCTCTCGGTCACTCTCTCGCTCACTCTCGGTCACTCTCTCGCTCACTCTCGGTCACTCTCTCGCTCTCGGTCACTCTCTCGCTCACTCTCTCACTCGCTCACTCTCTCACTCGCTCACTCTCTCGCTCACTCTCTCGCTCACTCTCGCTCACTCTCTCGCTCACTCTCGCTCACTCTCTCGCTCTCGGTCACTCTCTCGCTCACTCTCTCACTCGCTCACTCTCTCACTCGCTCACTCTCTCGCTCACTCTCTCGCTCACTCTCGCTCACTCTCTCGCTCACTCTCGGTCACTCTCTCGCTCTCGGTCACTCTCTCGCTCACTCTCGCTCACTCTCTCGCTCACTCTCGGTCACTCTATCGCTCACTCTCTCGCTCACTCTCTCGCAGTCCAACGGCCTCCGACGGGTAGCTCATAACTGCACGCAGAGCTCCCCGTCATCTGCCTCTCACCCCCGACACCTCCGCACCCTCATTCCCCCTCCTCCCTTTCCTGCTGATGACCGTGAGTTGTGGCCTCCTCTTGGACCGTCTTGGGGACCTCCCTCCCGGCGTCGCTTCCCTTCCCTTTGGAAAAGAGCTTCATAGCTCATCGGATTCCCCCGTTGTAAATGCAGATTCTGATTTTTTTTTCCATTCCTTTCTCTCTAACAGTGCATTACTTCCTTGACTCTACCCCCCCCCCCTGTGTTATCACGTCTGAACGTGCGATAGGGAATCCCTTCAGTGCGACTGTGCCGCAAGATTGTGGAATGAGTCATATGGGGAGGGGTGGTGGTGCCGCGGTTAGCGTATTATGCCATGAAGCCGGTGGCCCCAGTTCGATTACCGACCACAGAGACATCCGCGGATATCGATATCTGAACTGGGCCCCATCATCTCCCCCACCCTGCCAGCGCTTCACCGACCCACACTGACCAGCGTGGTGGAGTATGGTGAAACGGTCCCATAGACCGATACGGTGTAGAATAGGCATTCATCCAGCAGCGGAGTGACAAAAGGGCTGCACAGTATTAGGACTGTTTGTAGTGTTGTTTATTTGTCTCGATCAGCTCCAGCCTCCTCCTGTAGTCGGTGAGAAGATGCATTTTAGAAACATGCGCTTCGAGTATTTGGCTTCTGATATGAAATTCCATGTGATAAGCCACATCGTTGAGATATCATTTGTGGCCAGGTCGCTTCTTAATAAGTAATATTTTTAAAAAACTTTTAAAAAACACGCTTTAATGAAATGTACCGTACTAGTAATGGAAGAACTCCACGACTCCAGGAAGTGGCCCCGAAGCTTGCCACAACGTAAGGGGCCGTGGTGATTTACAGCCAACGTTAGTTGAGCGTGGACAATTAGACCCAAGCCGAAACATAACATATAAAAAATAATGTTTAAAAATGTTTTTATTATATTTTTTATGATAGAATATAGTTTTGTCATCAGTATGACATAAGTATACCAAGTTTGCAGTCGATGCCACATTGGGAAGTGGGTTAAAATTGCGTTACAAGATTTGAGGATACAACAACAGAAAGAGTGAGGTAATAGAAAGCGTCTAATAAAAAGAGGTGCATACCTGGTAAGATAAAAAAACATATTGATAATAGGTTTTCCCCTTTTTTCTGGCAACAAAAACAGGTGTTAAGATATTCTTGGTTCTTTCGGTAAAGTCACGTAGAAGGGAAGCAATAACAATATTGTTTTATATTTGTATTATTTTATTGTTTCCCTTCTACGTGACTTTACCGAAAGAACCAAGAATATGAATCCCTGCAGTCACGAAAGCTTTAAAACAGGTGTTAAGATGTTAAAACACCAAACTGAAACCTTTTACAATAAAACATGTCCCATTAACCACAATACTTGTGGTCAGAATGCAAACAATAAACGTACTTTGATAATATATGCATTGTCCTTGAAACTGATTGGTCCACACCAGAGACAGCTTTCTTTTGAGCCTAGTCTCATGCAGTGTTAGACCAGAGGATGCCAAAAGGCATTAACCACAATACTTGACCACAAGTATTGTGGTTAATGCAGACATGATTCCTTGTAAAATGTTTCAGTTTGGTGTTTTAACATCTTAACACAGCTGTTTTGTTTCCAGAAAAAATGGGAAAACCTATTCTCATATTTTGGTACTGGCAAAGGAGGTCGCATGATAAAAACAATAGTTATTTATAGATAATAGGTTACAGGCCACGTGTGTGGCCACCCTTGACGGGCCCACACTGAAGGTGCTGTCCTCCTCTGTCCCCCGAGGTGCCGGCTCTCATGCTCCCCACGTTGCACCCCACCACCCCCCTCTAGGAGGATGACGGCCGTGGCGCCGGGCCTGCTGCTGCTGCTCACCCTCACCCTGTCTGCCTCCACGGGGCCTGCGCATGCAGGTGAGCAGCCTCACCCACTCACTCACTCACTCACCCACTCACTCACTCACTCACCCACTCACTCATTCACTCACTCACTCACTCACTCACCCACTCACCCACTCACTCACTCACCCACTCACTCACTCACCCACTCACTCACTTACTCACCTACTCACTCACTCACCCACCCACTCACCCACTCACTCACTCACCCACTCACTCACCCACCCACTCACTCACTCACCCACTCACTCACCCACTCACCCACTCACCCACTCACTTACCCACTCACTCACTTACCCACTCACTCACCCACCCACTCACCCACTCACTCACTTACCCACCCACTCACTCACTCACCCACTCACTCACCCATTCACAGTCACCTACTTACATAACTACAACAACCGCCATTGACTACTAAGTGGCGGTGACGTCACCATGGCTATGTGCACTAACCGCTACATTACCCCCCCCCCCCCCCCCCACGATAAATAAATGCACGCAAGTTCCCACCGCTAAACGTAGCAACGTGGCCCTCTCTTCGCAGAGAGGTCGCGGGCCCCGAGCGGGCTGCGTGTGCTGCCCCCAGAGTACCCCATGCAGCTCCGCCTGCGGTGGGATCCCCCCGGCAACGCGTCCCAGCCGGAGGGCGCCCTCGTCAATTACGCCCTGCAGATCTTCCAATACTCCCCCAGCAAGAGGAAGGAGGTACGACGGCGCCACGCGGCCCGCACGGCCCCCTCTGCTCGCACGGAGGGGTCACGGCCACCCCCCGAGTGAACGTCGTGCCAACATTGGAGTGTGGCCGGAAACCGCAGGCCGGACAACGTTGCCAGGCCAGCGGATCCAAATATTCATAAGTTTAGGAACTCGATGCCAATGTCGAGGTCTGCTGCTGGCTGCGACAGGAGGGCTTCAGGAGAGAGAGAGAGTTCTTGTCGTTTTGCTGTTCCTCCTCCCCTGTTGAAGGAGCGCAGACTATGGTGGGTTACTGTATAGTCCAAAGTGACGAAAGAGGGTGGTCCTCCAACACTGTCACAGTCTTCTATCTGTTGGGCTTGAGTCAGTGCCAGGTGGATTATTGGTGTTTAATTAGCCCTGGTGATGGACCACAATTGAGCGGCCAACTCAGAATGTAGCCGGGTGGCGGTGGAGCTGGAGGTGGCGGTGGCGGTGGTGGTGGTAGTGGAGGTGGTGGCGGTGGAGGTGGTGGCGATGGAGGTGGTGGCGGTGGAGGTGGTAGTGGAGGTGGTAGTGGTAGTGGAGGTGGTGGCGGTGGAGGTGGTAGTGGAGGTGGTGGCGGTGGTGGTGGCGGTGGTAGTGGAGGTGGTGGAGGTGGCGGTGGTGGAGGTGGAGGTGGCGGTGGAGGTGGTAGTGGAGGTGGTGGAGGTGGCGGTGATAGTGGAGGTGGTGGCGGTGGAGGTGGTGGTGGAGGTGGTGGTGGTGGGGGTGGCGGTGGAGGTGGCGGTGGAGGTGATAGTGGGGGTGGAGGTGGTAGTGGAGGTGGTAGTGGAGGTGGTGGCGGTGGACGAGGTGGTAGTGGAGGTGGTGGCGGTGGAGGTGGCGGTGGCAGTGGTAGTGGAGGTGGTGGTAGTGGAGGTGCTGGCGGTGGAGGTGGTGGAGGTGGTAGTGGAGGTGGTAGTGGAGGTGGTAGTGGAGGTGGTAGTGGAGGTGGTGGTAGTGGAGGTGGTAGTGGAGGTGGTAGTGGAGGTGGTAGTGGAGGTGGTAGTGGAGGTGGTGGCGGTGCCGGATTCGCGGCTGCCTGCAGTAATCCAGCACTATGGAGGCAGCGGCGAGCTGGGTTTGTGAATCACGCAAATATTGCACAATTCCCTTCCTGTGGGGGGTGTGGAGGAGCTGTGCCCTGGCTCGCCAGCAGAAGATAATACAGCATAATGTCGACTCAACTCGTTCCCTTAGTATGGGATAAAATATTTCTCCCTCGCACGCATAAGTTTTCCCCAGGTGGTCTGGTCCCCCCCCCCCCCCCCCCCGCATGTAAGCACTCATTAATTGGCCGGTAACACCGACATAGAGGACTGCAGAGCTTGGGCAAATTGTTGGTAGCGCTGCATCACCCACATGGCTGCTGCCTTTCCGCTGCTCGTCCATTGTTGCCCTTCTCACCTCTGAGTCGTCCTCTCTTTCTCTTGAAGAGTGTGCGAACACCGCGCGGTGGCGCTGCGTCACAAGTCGTCTGCAGATCGATTCCAACGTCATCGAACATCTGTCCCTGCGCCTCCGTCGTTCATGCAGGGGGCGCGTGGGTTTGCAGCGCCCCCTGCATGAAAACGACGGAAAGTGCAGCGTTCATCACAGATAAAGTTGTGCGCTTATATAAGAGTATGATATAGTTATATTATAAAATTATATTATAATAATTCTGAAGGCCTCACACACGCACAGTGTGATCGCCAGATGTGTGTGTGGTTGAGGCCTCCCACACTTCGCAGGGGCTAACCGAGGGCCCCGCCCCCCATCCGCGCTGCTCACAGCTGCAGTGCATCCTGACGCCGCTCACCAACTACACCAACTCCCAGTTCAGTGCCGTCGCCGCGTGGGCGCGTGTCGGCGTCGTCTCGTGGTACGCCGACGCTTGCACCAACTCGAGCCAGCGGCACAGCAACTGGAGCGAGCCCGTGGACATCTCCTCCCCGCGGGGTGAGCGGCAATCAAACAAACAAATAGACGGGAAAGGCAAAGATCCCCCGTGCTGTTAGCGAGCGCCGATGAAGGCCGGCACGACACACGGGGAGGTGGGTGGCCAGCACCAGGCCCGACCGCCTTTGTCTCCACAACGATGGCGCTGTTTACACACCACACCAGGTACTCGTTTGAGGCTGCGTCGACCTAGGAGAGGCCCAGGACCGGTTCAGATAATCGTCGCTGGCGTTGGTGGCCGTCAGCGGGAATCAAAACGGGCCGCCGGCTTGGTAGCGCAGCGCGCTAGCGACTGCCCCGCTCCCAGCACTAAACAGACACAACAACAACAACAACCGCCATTCGCCACTAAGTGGCGGTGACGTCACCACGACGCTTGTGCCAGGCCATGTGCACCTCGAGGCCACGTGAAGTGTCGAACGCCCGCCGGCAGGAGGTCACGGGGCAGACCCAGCAGGTGCCACGGGTCGACTGACCGAGATGACCGAGACGACTGGCTGATGCACCACCTGTGCCCCCTACTGTGCCAACAGACACGCACTTTCACTCACGCACAACAGACTCCTGTTTAGCCTTGCAGACTGTTGAGGTTACCGCCATCGGTGAGCACCCAGCAATGCCAGGGCGGCACATGGGGGGGGGGTGTGGCCAGCACCATATCCCACATCCATTCACGGCCGCATTTGGACCCCGGGATTAGGTCGGCGTTATTGACCCTCGGCCGCTGGTTGAAGGAGCCTGGGATAAGGTTGGCAGGGTAAGGATGTCGAACCTTGACGGCGTGGAATGTGACGGAAAGTAGTGACAGCTTCTATGTAAGCTTCGAGAGGTAGGAGGTCGTGATGGGGTGGGACGCGTGTGTCGGGTGGTGGAGGGCGGGTGACCCACAGGGAAGTGGGGTGCAAAGAGCGGAGTTTGAAGGTCGTGTGTCGACTGTGGGACAGCTGTGAGGTTTGCTCAGAAGGAAGCAGATGGCGATCGTGTGTTGTGGCATGCAGCATGTACAGTACAAGTGGACTGTGCAGCATGTACAGTACAACAAGTGCACTGTGCAGCATGTACAGTACAAGTGGACTGTGCAGCATATACAGTACATGTGGACTGTGCAGCATATACAGTACAAGTGGACAGTGCAGCATATACAGTACAAGTGGACTGTGCAGCATGTACAGTACATGTGGACTGTGCAGCATATACAGTACATGTGGACTGTGCAGCATATACAGTACAAGTGCGCTGTGCAGCTTATACAGTACAAGTTGACTGTGCAGCATGTACAGTACATGTGGACCGTGCAGCATATACAGTACATGTGGACTGTGCAGCTTATACAGTACATGTGGACTGTGCAGCATGTACAGTACATGTGGCCCGCTCACTATTTTTCGACGTGGAGTTGAGGATCTTCGAAGCGTCAGAGCGTGTAGAGCCGAAACATGAACCCCGTGTCCCGGAAAATGGACCTCGTGTAGCCAAAACGCGCGTTGGGCAAGGTTTGACTGTACTACTAATATAACTATACTCTATGGTTCTTTCGGTAAAGTCACGTAGGTATAAAATAAAAGAAATCACGACGTTTCAGGTGGGAAAGCATGGTCTGTTGCTGAGGTAGACTGTTGTAAAAGGTTTGAAATGGGTGTAGCCTAAGGGTCATAGAGAATTGGCCGGGGCTAGTGATGTTAATGTGAGAAATTAGCATGTAACTTAAGGAAACCTTAAGTTGGTTATGAGTTCTGGGATGCAGGGCGATCATCTCTCAGTATTTTGGGGCTATAAGGTATCGTGAGATTAAACACTCATATGTTCATGCAGAGGTTGTCATGTGTCACGTGTGTGTGTGTGCCCCTGCCTGCGTCTATGCATACACCTGTGTGTGTGCGTGGGTGCACCTTTGCGTGAGTCATAAGGAGGGGGGTTGGTGCAGTGGTTAGCCTGCTGTGCTATGAACCCGGTGACCCGGGTTTCATTCCCGCTCACGGCCAACACCAGTGACGATTATCTTAACTTGTCCTGGACCTCCCCTAGGTCGATTCGGCCTCAAATGAGTACCTGGTGCGGTGTGTAAAACATCGCCACTGGGGAGACAAAGGCGGTCGGGCGTGGTGCTGGCCACCCACCCCCTCGTGTACCGTTCCGGCCTTCGTAGCTGCTCGCTAACGGCACTTGCTCCAACAGTCTGTGAAGTTTCAAGTTCAAGTTTCAAGTTCATTTATTAGGTATAGCCCTGTGAGCCATTCGGCTCTTGAATCGGGTGCAACCGTAACAAACAAAAAACAAAAGTGAATATGTGACTTGAGTGCAAACAGAAAATCCAAGAAAAGACAGCAAAATATTGCAGAAAAAACACCGTACACCAACGCTGTGTGCAAAAATCCCAGTGGGATGCAAGTCAAACAACAACAACAAGACAACTCAGATTAAGGCCATCGGTCTAACTCTGTACTACAACAAACAAGCATGAAGGCTACACGGGGGGTCTTTGTCTTTGTGTGACTGCGTGTGCGCGCGTATCCAGGACTGTCCGGCAGTGCTGCGAGCGGCGTGCGCTGTGCGCTGCTCACTGGGGCTGCGGGGACGATGGAGTGCACGTGGACACGGGGACCCAACGCCAGCGCCGACACCCAGTACTCGCTCTACTACTGGTGGGCCTCCAGCCACCCCCACTCCTCGACGCCACCACACCCATCGCACATTCACACCGCCACCACACCCACCGCGCATTCACACCGCCATCACACCCACCGCACATTCACACCGCCACCACACCCACCGCACGTTCACACCGCCACCACACCCACCGCACATTCACACCGCCACCACACCCACCGCGCATTCACACCGCCACCACACCCACCGCTCATTCACACCGCCACCACACCCACCGCGCATTCACACCGCCACCACACCCACCGCGCATTCACACCGCCACCACACCCACCGCGCATTCACACCGCCACCACACCCACCGCACATTCACACCGCCACCACACCCACCGCGCATTCACACCGCCACCACACCCACCGCGCAGTCACACCGCCACCACACCCACCGCGCATTCACCCCGCCACCACACCCACCGCACATTCACACCGCCACCACACCCACCGCGCATTCACACCGCCACCACACCCACCGCGCATTCACACCGCCACCACACCCACCGCACATTCACACCGCCACCACACCCACCGCGCATTCACACCGCCACCACACCCACCGCGCAGTCACACCGCCACCACACCCACCGCGCATTCACCCCGCCACCACACCCACCGCACATTCACACCGCCACCACACCCACCGCGCATTCACACCGCCACCACACCCACCGCACATTCACACCGCCACCACACCCACCGCACATTCACACCGCCACCACACCCACCGCACATTCACACCGCCACCACACCCACCGCACATTCACACCGCCACCACACCCACCGCGCATTCACACCGCCACCACACCCACCCCACATTCACACCGCCACCACACCCACCGCGCATTCACACCGCCACCACACCCACCGCGCATTCACACCGCCACCACACCCACCGCGCATTCACACCGCCACCACACCCACCGCACATTCACACCGCCACCACACCCACCGCACATTCACACCGCCACCACACCCACCGCGCATTCACACCGCTACCACACCCACCGCGCATTCACACCGCCACCACACCCACCGCGCATTCACACCGCCACCACACCCACCGCGCATTCACACCGCCACCACACCCACCGCGCATTCACACCGCCACCACACCCACCGCGCATTCACACCGCCACCACACCCACCGCGCATTCACACCGCCACCACACCCACCGCGCATTCACACCGCCACCACACCCACCGCGCATTCACACCGCCACCACACCCACCGTGCATTCACACCGCCACCACACCCACCGCGCATTCACACCGCCACCGCACCCACCGCACATTCACACCGCCACCACACCCACCGCGCATTCACACCGCCACAACACCCACCACGCATTCACACCGCCACCACACCCACCGCGCATTCACACCGCCACCACACCCACCGCACATTCACACCGCCACCACACCCACCGCACATTCACACCGCCACCACACCCACCGCACATTCACACCGCCACCACACCCACCGCACATTCACACCGCCACCACACCCACCGCACATTCACACCGCCACCACACCCACCGCGCATTCACACCACCACCACACCCACCGCGCATTCACACCGCCACCACACCCACCGCGCATTCACACCGCCACCACACCCACCGCACATTCACACCGCCACCACACCCACCGCGCATTCACACCGCCACAACACCCACCACACATTCACACCGCCACCACACCCACCGCGCATTCACACCGCCACCACACCCACCGCACATTCACACCGCCACCACACCCACCGCGCATTCACACCGCCACCACACCCACCGCGCATTCACACCGCCACCACACCCACCGCGCATTCACACCGCCACCACACCCACCGCGCATTCACACCGTCACCACACCCACCGCACATTCACACCGCCACCACACCCACCGCACATTCACACCGCCACCACACCCACCGCACATTCACACCGCCACCACACCCACTGCACATTCACACCGCCACCACACCCACCGCGCATTCACACCACCACCACACCCACCGCGCATTCACACCGCCACCACACCCACCGCGCATTCACACCGCCACCACACCCACCGCGCATTCACACCGCCACCACACCCACCGCGCATTCACACCGCCACCACACCCACCGCACATTCACACCGCCACCACACCCACTGCACATTCACACCGCCACCACACCCACCGCGCATTCACACCACCACCACACCCACCGCGCATTCACACCGCCACCACACCCACCGCGCATTCACACCGCCACCACACCCACCGCACATTCACACCGCCACCACACCCACCGCACATTCACACCGCCACCACACCCACCGCACATTCACACCGCCACCACACCCACCGCACATTCACACCGCCACCACACCCACCGCACATTCACACCGCCACCACACCCACCGCACATTCACACCGCCACCACACCCATCGCACATTCACACCGCCACCACACCCACCGCGCATTCACACCGCCACCACACCCACCGCTCACTTTCACACTGCCACCACACCCACCGCGCATTCACACCGCCACCACACCCACCGCACATTCACACCGGTACCGGACGTACGCACCTCGCACCCGCAGAGCAGAGTTCTGCTAATTCACGCCATGGCCATCCGCGACGGAGACTCACCCAAGGATGCGCGCGTCTCTGTTGTGCGCTCAGAACGCGTCACATGGCCGGCAGGAGACGGCACCCGATCAAAGTTGCGATGAGAGCGTGATGCAGATCTTGAATTGGGCAAGATGCAATTTTTTATGAGCGTTTGGCAAAAAGAGGCGATGGGAGGGAGTTACAAAGTGGAGCATTGCGAGGAAAAAAAGCAGTGAAACACCCAGCATGTCGTATGGGCGGAAGAATCGATTGAGTGAGGTTCACAGGTGTAGCGGTGACCTTGGCAGCAGTGATAGAAGAGCTATAAGGAGGCAACTGACCGCCGGTGAGCGAGCGAGCGAGCCAAGTGAATCGGCAAGTACCGGATCACCGATCGGCCAGACTGCTGCCGAATCTTGTCCCGTGCAGCAGCGAGGTTGGAGCCGAGAGCTCCCTGAGGCCCGGACGTGGCGGCAGTGTCGCGATGGCTAGATGTTAACTACCTCGCCTGGTATACAGGAGGTCGTGGGTTCGTCCCCGACCCTAACACCTGCTGCTGTATATTTGGAGTTTGTGTGTCTCTCTCCCCGTGGTGAGATGTTAACTACCTCGCCTGGTAGACAGGAGGTCGTGGGTTCGATCTCGACCCTAACGCCTGCTGTATGTTTGGAGTTTGCGTGTGTCTCGCCCAATGCTCACGTGGATTTTCCCCCTCCACATTTACAAAGAATAAGTCGAGATAGTTGCTCGGATCGAATCGCCCTCTCCCCCCCCCCCCCCCCCGTGTGTCGTGACGGGCCAGGCATACCATTCTCAACGCCACGCGCCGGTGCGTCCAGTGCACTCACGAGAGGCTCGCGGCCGACGCCGACACCGCCACCGAGCTTTGTCACCACTCGGGCAGGGGGGCCGGGCACGGGAAGAAGGCCGCGACGAAACAGCGGAAAACTCGGCCTGGAATTTCGTCCGGGACATGGAGCACGACTCACGGGGCAGCAGGAGGGGCGGCCGACTCGGCAGCGGGGGCCACGGGACGGACCGCCGCGGCCTCCGCTGGAGCCGCCGTGCCGGGAGGAGGAGGGGGGGCCGCGCTGGTGCCGCAGCGCTGCTGCGTGCCGCTGGCGGACGTCCCCGAGTACCGCAGCTTCAGGATCCTCGTCAACGGCACGAGCGCCCACCACAACGTGACGCCGTTCTACTGCCCGCTGCCCGTGGAAACGCTGGGTGAGCGACCTCGACCTCTGCGGCGCATGAGGACGCGCGCGCGTGTGTGCGTATGCGTGTGTGCGTGTGTGTGTATGCGTGTGTGTGTGTGTATGCGTGTGTGTGTGTATGCGCGTGTGTGCGTGCGTGTATGCACGTGTGTGCATGTGTGTATGTGTGTGTGTATGCGCGCGTGTGTGTGCGTGTCGTGGTGACATCACCGCCACTGAGTGGCGAATGGCGGTTGTTGTTGTGTGCATGTCGACTCAGCCTCAAATTAGTACCTGGTGCGGTGTGTAAACATCGCCACTGGGGAGACAAAGGCCGGTCTGTCGTGGTGCTGGCCACCCACTCCCTCGTTCGTGTACCGTTCCGGCCTTCATAGGTGCTCGCTAACAGCACTTGCCCCAACAGTCTGTTAGGGCTATACGGGGGATCTTTGTTTGTGTGCATGTGTGCGCGCGTGTGCGCACGTGCATGTGTGTGTGCGCACGGTGGTGGTGGTGGTCGTGGTGGATGCAATGCTGTGCAGGTGCACACCTCATGCCTGCTCTGGGTGTAATTGTCAGCGCGCTGGACTTGCCCTTGAGAGGTGGCCCATTCTATTTCCTGGCCTGGCATTTGAAACATCGCGTGCAAATGTTTTCAATTCTCCCGCCCCTGTTCGCCCAGCGACACTCACACACACGCACACACAGTGTATATATGGGGCCGTCCAAAAATGACGTCACGCACCTAGGGGGGTCAGACATTTGTGACGATGTGTAACGAGGGGGGGGGGTTTAAGAAATGTGACGTCACATCAAAATGCGCAACTTTAAATAAATATAGACAACACGTTCTACTTAATTAAATATACTTTTTGATAAATGTTTTCTCCTACAACATCAGAGTGCAGCGCCACATTTAATACGCACTACAATGACAATAGTTTAAAGCGATTTGAAGCATGTTTTATTTTGGGGGGGTGGGGGGAGCTTTGTGACGTCATATTTGAGGGGGGGGTCTGCCTTTTTGTGACGCCGTGTGACGCCGTGTGACGAGGGGTGGGGGGGGGGTCAAAATCAGCGCCCCTATAAGCCAGTGTGCCTAAGCGGCCGTGCTTGAGTGGCGGGTGGTAGCATGCGTGTGTGCGTGTGTGCGCGTGTGTGCGTGTGTGTGTGCGCATGTGTGCGTGCGTGTGCATGCGGGTGTGCGCGCGCGTGTGTGTGCGCATGTGTGCGCGTGTGTGTGCGTGTGTGCGCATGTGTGTGCGCATGTGTGTGCGCATGTGTGTGCGTGTGTGCGTGTGTGTGTGCGTGTGTGTGCGTGTGTGCGCATGTGTGCGCGTGTGTGTGCGTGTGTGTTAATTGAGAAAAAGCGACAGGCCCACTCTCATCGCCTACAGCATCCCACGTCGGAGAATGAGGAGGTTTACCGCAGCCTTCGCTCGGAGGTTCGGAGAGCCGTAAGGCGCTGTAAGGATAGGTGGTGGTCGCAGGTTGCTGAGGAGATGGAGTCTGCCTCAGTGGCCCGCGATCACAAATCACTATTTAATTCCATCAAAAAAGTAACCTGCAGCGCCACACCTATTACCATCATTAGAGGAAAAAACGGTGATCCAATCTCCGACCCCCAGGAACAGGTTTGCAGATTTGCTGAGCATTTCCGCGAGGTCCTGGGGGAGGGAAAATCACTCAGCCAGGAAAACATCATGGCACAAAGTGGGGATAACCCTGCTGAGGCTGCGGTGCCTCAAATATTGGAAGAGGTCACCCCCTGTGAGTGGCTGGCTGAGGTGCCAGCTGTTGAGGAAGTACTGAGGGCGATCCGGAGTCTGAGACCAGGGAAGGCACCGGGCAGAGATGATCTCCCAAGCGAAATGCTGAGGGAGGGTGGCGTTTGTGCACAGACTGCCCTATATGACATCATAACAACAGTCTGGACCACTGGACGGGTTCCGCAGGACTGGAAGGATGCCCTGGTGGTCCCCCTCTTTAAGAAGGGGGACCGTACCGACTGTAACAACTACAGGGGCATCTCACTCCTCAGTGTGCCGGGTAAGGTCCTGGCAAGGATTATTCAACATCGCCTTGCTAGGCACGCTGAGGAGAGGCTTGCGGAGCCCCAATGCGGTTTCAGGAAAGGGCGGTCCTGCACAGATGCCATATTTTCTGTCCGTCTGCTCCAGCAGAGGTGTAGGGAATTCCAAAAAGACCTACATCTCTGCTTTATTGACCTGGTCAAGGCCTATGATACCATCAGTAGGACTGGGCTCTGGGTTGTTCTTCGTGCTTTCGGAGTCCCTGACCCTCTGCTCACGATCATTAAGGACCTTCATGATGGTGAGCGGGCCCGGGTAAAACTACGTGGCCGGGAGTCGGAGCCTTTCCCTGTACACCTTGGGGTGCGACAGGGATGTCCTCTGGCTCCCACATTATTTAACATCTATTTCGACTGCGTAGTTCGTGAAGCCTTCAATAGCTGTACCGGGGGAATTACCATTTGGTACAGATATAATGGGAGGCTGATCGACGCCCGGGTGCGATCAAGGGATGGCTCCCTATTGGTCAACCACGTTATGTATGCCGATGATTTGGTAATAGCTGCTCATTCAGAAGAGGAGTTGGAGACGCTGCTGCTGAGACTGGAGCGTGCCACTAAGAGGTGGGGCTTTACCATCAGCCCCACCAAAACTAAGCACCTGCCTGGGTATTTTGTACCATCGGGCACTCCACCCCCACAACTCCCAATCGGTGATGGGGCAGTTGTGGAGAGAGTGGAGAGTTTCCCATACCTGGGCAGTGTGCTTATGACCGGCTCCAGTTTATCAGCAGAGGTCTCACTCCGAATCAGTCGAGCGGCAATATCTTTTCATCGGTTGCGTAACGCTGTGTGGAAGCTACCTGGTCTGTCGCTCCGCACGAAGCTTCAGGTCTTCTCGGCCACGGTCATTCCCTCCCTTCTCTACGCTTGCGAAACATGGACCCCCCTAGTGGAGCATCTTCGCCGGTTGGAAACATTTAGGCTGGCCTGCCTACGATCCATCCTGGGTTTAACCAGGCTGGATTGTGTGAGGAGCTCACAAGTCCTTGAAAGATCTGGGCAAAGTCCCATCAGTGAGCTCCTCCGGCAGGCAAGGCTGCGTTGGCTGGGTCATGTAGCCCGCATGCCCAGCCACCGCATGCCTAAACAGCTTTTGTTCGGCCGGATCAAGGGGGCTAGACGGGCGCGGCACGGGCTAGAGAAGAGATGGAGTGATGTGGTACAGGAGGACGTGGAGCTGAGTGGACTTGCCGATGACTGGTACCAGCGGTGTCAAGATCGGCCTCAGTGGAGGAGGCTCGTGAAGGACGCTACTGGGCAGTTGGAGGCAGTCGCCCTCCAACAACAACGGAGGGCGGAGGAGCGACGCTCACAACAACGAGCGGAGCGCCGGGTGGCTAAAGCACAGCAAGTTGGCACAGTAGGGGGCACAGGTGGTGCATCAGCCAGTCATCTCGGTCATCTCGGTCAGTCGACCCGTGGCACCTGCTGGGTCTGCCCCGTGACCTCCTGCCAGCGGGCGTTCGACACTTCACGTGGCCTCAGGGTGCACATGGCCTGGCACAAGCGTCGTGGTGACGTCACCGCCACTTAGTGGCGAATGGCGGTTGTTGTTGTTGTTGTTGTGTCTGCCGTTTGCTCTCCTGCAGTGAAGCCGGACCCCCCGTCTGAGTTGCACGTGCACCTCAACGGGAGCCGCCTGCTGGTGAAGTGGGATCCTCTGCCGGGGTACCAGCGCCACCAGTCCACGTGCTACCAGACGGACATGCGGATCCACAGCGTGCCGCAGGATGTGAGTACCGCCGGTGGGGGTGGCGGTGGGCACTACAAGGATGTGAGTGTCGTCGGTGGTGGCGGTAGCGGTGGTGGTAGCGGTGGTGGTGGTGGTAGCGGTGGTGGTGGTGGTAGCGGTGGTGGTGGTGGTAGCGGTGGTGGTGGTGGTAGCGGTGGTGGTGGTAGCCGTGGTGGTGGTAGCCGTGGTGGTGGTGGTAGCGGTGGTGGTGGTGGTAGCGGTGGTGGTGTTGGTAGCCGTGGTGGTGGTAGCGGTGGTGGTAGCGGTGGTGGTCGCGGTAGCGGTGGTGGTGGTGGTAGCTGTGGTGGTGGTAGCAGTGGTGGTGGCGGTGGTAGCGGTGGTGGTGGCGGTGGGCACTACGGGGATGTGAGTGTCGTCAGTGGTGGTTGTAGTGGTGGTGGTGGTGGTAGCGGTGGTGGTGGTGGTAGCGGTGGTGGTGTTGGTAGCCGTGGTGGTGGTAGCGATGGTGGTAGCGGTGGTGGTCGCGGTAGCGGTGGTGGTGGTGGTAGCTGTGGTGGTGGTAGCAGTGGTGGTGGCGGTGGTAGCGGTGGTGGTGGCGGTGGGCACTACGGGGATGTGAGTGTCGTCAGTGGTGGTTGTAGTGGTGGTGGTGGTGGTAGCGGTGGTGGTGGTGGTAGCGGTGACGGTGGGTACCACGGGGCAGCAAAACTCCACAGCACGACGCCTCGGGTTCAACCGCAGAGAACACGGCATCGTGGTACATTGCTATTTATCATTATTACTCGACACTAGTTTACCCAGAAAAGCCTCGCCGAATCTCAAGATTCTGATGATGATTTTTTTCGTCAAGCGTTGGGATGTTTTGGCCAACACCACCAGTTACGCTCGACAGTTACACTGTACGCTTTTGGGTTTAGCTACAGGGGAGGGGGGTGGCACGTGCAGAACAAAGGGCGAGGAGATAGAAAGGAGACCACAGTGGCCGGGAATCGAACCCGGGCCCTTCTCGCCGCGAGGCACGGGTCTCACCGCAGCGCCACCACCCTGCCGCCCAAACGACGTGGCCGATCGGGAGAGCGAGTGTCGTCGCGTGGTGCCTACGGAGCTCTTTCATCTTCGTCGTCGCCCTTTGCCATTCTTGCGTCGATCTCTGCGGAGCAAGTCACCCACGCGTGGCTGACGGGCGCCCCGAGTGTTTGAAACCGCTTGGGTGATCTCATCGTCACGACGTTGTAAAGCGAAAGAATTGGCCCGTGAGATGTGGAGCGCTCAACGAGGATAACATAAAGAAGGTGTTTAGAGGTCAAGCAAGTTCACCTTAGGCGTCTGTTTGCCTATATAAGGAGTTATGAACAGGAATTAGAGTAATGATCACGATTCAGAACCCATGCTCGACCACGTGCTCGACCCAATGCTCGAACAGTGAACATGTAATCATCGTCAGACTCGATTTTTATTTTTTACAATTCCTAAAGTCAGGAATCACTAATCGATTCCGGTGGAATTTTAGGAGTTGGTGGCATCGATTGGCAGGAAGGCAAAGGAGCAGCCCTGCAATTGCTTGCTCAAGCCGCTGCTGGCTGAAGGGCCTCCACACAAATTCCAATATTTACAACCCCTACTGCCGACACTTTCACTTGCCACGGTCGCTCGGAGATGTTAACTCCCTCGCCTGGTGTGCAGGTCGTGGGTTCGATCCCGACCCTGATGTCTGTTAATTTGGAGTTTGCGTGTCTCTCTTACCATGGTCCCGTGGATTTTTCTCCGGGTCCTCTGGTTTTGCCCCTCCACATTTAGAATCAACATCACGCGTTTAGAGTATTTGGCTGCTATAAATTCCCGCTTGATAAGCCACTTCGTTGAGCTACCATTTGTGGCCAGGTTGCTTCTGAAAAAGAGCTACATAGCTCAGTGGGGCTTACCTGGTAAAATAAAAAATAGTTTAAATTGTTTATAGTTTCGGCATAGTGCATAGTAAAGCTACACCTAGGCCACCGTGCATGCACGTGTGTGCGAGTCCCCTCCCCTAGGTTGACTCAAACTTAAAACGATTACCTAGGTGCGGTGTGTAAAACGTCGGCACTGCGGAGGCAAACGCAGCGGGGCGTGGAGTTGTGTGGGCCACACGACCCCGAGTGTGCCGTCGTCCCGGCCCTCTTCTTCACACTCGCTGGTCGCTTAACCGCACTTGCCCCAATGGCGGCGGGGCGCGGGGGGGGGGGGGTGAGGCGCACGTGTTGCTCGCGCGATCTGGCCCAAAAAATTACACTAGTCAACACACTTTTTCTGGCATAAGGTATTCCAACGGTTTTAAGGTAATTTTGGGGTGCTGATTCCAAATCTGGCATCAGTTTTTGTCTATCACATCTTCAGGTTTTTGAGATATCAAATATTGCATTTTTATTTAAAACTGCAGAAGAAAAATATTACATAAATGTGGATATCTACATAAAATGATACTATAAACACACTATCTTAAAAATACAGCACCATATTTTAACACTAAAGCAGTCACTGACTCGCAACAACTTGCAATCATAAGTGACAGAGTTAATTTCGGGTAAAATCAATGAAAATGGGGTATGCCGATAGCATAAAAATGAGATGTGATAGAGCAAATCTGAGAACAGATTTGGAATCGGCACCCTGAAATTAGTCTAAAGTCCAGGCCAGAAAAAAATGTTTTTTGTTGTTGTTGACATTGTTATCAATTACGAATCAAGAGCGATGCGTAATTTTCAATTAGAGGGCATTACATTGGCTTGCTGAAGTAACACTAACGGTATTCTTTGTATTGTCACCACCTCGAGTCTCTTCCCCGACGAGAATAATGCTCCGTTGGCTGAACATGTTCAGGGTGGACATCTCAAATTAACGACAAGTAACTTATCATTTCCGATGAATGACGTCAAATTGCACTTTCCCCAACGGTCTCTTCATGGCCGGCTGGGCTGCTGTTGGGGGGGGGTCTCTGTCTTTGTTCCCTGCAGCACCAGGAGGTGTCGGAGCCAAGGGCTTCGTGGCCGCCGCCCGAGCCCCAGGGATGCCACGTGGTGACGTTCCGCGTGAGGGCCCGCCCCGGGCGGTGCAAGGCGCACGGCGTGAGGGGTCTTTGGAGCGAGTGGAGCCCTGAGGCCCGCTACATCCCCAGCCCGGCGGCCCTGCTCTGCGCGGTGCGTCGCCGTGACACGGCCGGCGTACAGAAAGCAGATAACTTAATGGATGGCGCAGCTCCGATTTAGCACGCTTGGCTACGTACGGTGCGAAAGAAGTTGAACGTGCATACGAACGAACCCCACCGTCACCACCGCCACCCGCCTGACAGTTGGCGTTAGAGATGGAAAGTCATGGAGATGTTGGTCGAGCAGTCTGTACGTTGACCTCAGTTCTGTTACTGTTTGAGTCGTTCCCGCTCACATCCTCGGACATGGTAACGTGGACAAGCCCAGCACTGGCTGTGCCCCCCCCCCCCAAACAACCTTGTGGCTCGTTCTGCTTGGATCTAAATTTTAATTGGGTTGGGGAGGATGACATCACATGTCTAAGAGAGAGCTGTGATTGGTGGATCCCAGTTGCATCGCTCTCATGTTTAATAAACGGATGCAAAAATAAATTAATTGATGTGCGCGTGCCAGAGATGTTGTCCACGCTGTACCGAAAATCTACAATCATAATGATGATATATAGCTGAAGCCGTGAAAGCTTCAGATCAATGGTGTGTACACAACTGTACGGGTACTATGTGTAAGATAAAGGTAGCTAAGCACAGGCCCAAAAGGCCCATAAGGGCAGCAACAAAACCGCAACATCAGAGAAGTAACGGATCGGATTTAATAGCGGTGCTTGAATTGAGCAAGGTTGTTATTATATGAGAGCTTCGGAGGAGACGATGGGAGGGAATTCCAATTGTGGAGCAGTGCGATGGAAGAAGTGGAGAGAGAAGTGGTGGTGACCTGCAGTGTGCTGAGTGAGTGGGTGAGTGAACGAGTGGATGAGTGTGAGTGAGTGGGTGTGTGGGTGAATGAATGAGTGCTTGGGTGAGTGAGTGAGTGAGCGAGCGGATGTATGTATGTTGAACTTCTTTCACACCGTACGTAGCCAACCGTGCTAATCGGAGGTGCAGGGGAAGGACAACAAACTAAACGCATAATTATTTTTAAAATAAATTAGTTTTCAATCTCGATTTAATAGTGCACAGCTCCACTGCCTTTATCATATGGGAAGGAAGATAATTTCAGACGGCTGCAGATGCGCATCTGAGAGCGCGCGATGCAGTGACCATCTTTATTGGATGGCCAGCCAAAAGCCGCTACGAGGATGAGCGGAGTTTGCGTGGTGGTTTATGTTCCTTGACGAGATCGCCAAGGTATTGTGGTTCATTTGTAGCAAGCATTTTGTGTGTAACGAGTGCGACCTTAACTTTGAACGTTAACAGTACATGGTACTGTTAATGTACGGCGATAAGAACAGGGTTGGTGGAATATCATGAAGTGTCAATGTGCCTTGTGAGCAGAGGTCGCAACCGGGTACCCGATACCCGTACCCTACCCGATACCCGGCTACCCGTACCTGTACCCGGCCCGGTACGGGTACGGGTAGCCGTTTGCGACCCTGGTGCGGCCGGGTATGGGTAGGCCGTGAGTCACTGGTGAGTAACCGTTTGTCACTCATTTCGGGTAGGGTACGGGTAGGGAACTGGTACCCGTACCCAGCCGGGTACGGGTACAGGTACCCATTTGCGACCCTGGTGCGGCCGGGTACGGGTACAGGTAAGGAATCAAAACCCGTTTGCGACCTCTGCTTGTGAGCCGCCAGAGGCTTTTGGTGAACCGGACCTGTGCCCGTTGCCCCGTTCGTCGCGACAGGACGCGCACGGAGACGGCAACGCGACGGGTCATCGGACTCGGGTCGCCGAGTACCCGGAGCCCCACGGGGCCCTGGGCGGCCAGGAGCCCCAGCCTCTCGCCTGGTTCCTCGCCAGTGGCCTCGTCGCGCTCAGCATCGTGGTGCTGGCCCTGGTGTTCGTGTACAAGAGCCAACGGTAGCGCCCTCCTACTGCAAGCGCACACACGCACACACTCCACACAGTGTGAGTGTGTGTGTTACTGCAAGCACACACACACGCACACATTCACACTGTGTGAGTGTGTGTGTGTGACTGCAAGCGCACACACACACACTCCACACACTGTGTGTGTGTGACTGCAAGCACACACACACACACACTCCACACAGTGCGAGTGTGTGTGTGACTGCAAGCACACACACGCATACATTCACACAGTGTGTGTGTGTGTGACTGCAAGCGCACACACACACTCCACACAGTGTGTGTGTGTGACTGCAAGCACACACACATACACACTCCACACAGTGCGAGTGTGTGTGTACCTGCAGCGCACACACATACACTCCACAGTGTGTGTGTGTGTGTGACTGCAAGCACACACACACTCCACACAGTGTGAGTGTGTGTGTGACTGCAAGCACACACACACTCCATACAGTGTGAGTGTGTGTTTGTGACTGCAAGCACACACACAACAACCGCCATTCGCCACTAAGTGGCGGTGACGTCACCACGATGCTTGTGCCAGGCCATGTGCACCTTGAGGCCACGTGAAGTGTCAAACGCCCGCTGGCAGGAGGTCACGGGGCAGACCCAGGTGCCACGGTTCGACTGACTGAGATGACCGAGATGATTGGCTGATGCACCACCTGTGCCCCTTACTGTGCACTCACGCTAACAAAGACAAAGATCCCCCGTATAGCCTTAACAGACTGTAGGGGCAAGTGCTGTTAGCGAGCACCTATGAAGGCCGGAACGGTACACGAGGGGGTGGGTGGCCAGCACCACGCCCGACCGCCTTTGTCTCCCTAGTGGCGATGTTTACACACCGCACCAGGTACTCATTTGAGGCTGAGTCAACCTAGGGGAGGCCCAGGACCGGATCAGATAATCGTCACTGGTGTTGGCCGTGAGCGGGAATCGAACTTGTGTCGCCGGGTTCATAGCGCAGCTCGCTAACCGCTACACTACCACTCCCCAACTCACACTAACAACAACAACCGCCATTCGCCACTAAGTGGCGGTGACGTCACCACGACGCTTGTGCCAGGCCATGTGCACCTTGAGGCCACGTGAAGTGTCCAATGCCCGCTGGCAGGAGGTCACGGGGCAGACCCAGGTGCCACGGGTCGACTGACCGAGATGACCGAGATGACTGGCTGATGCACCACCTGTGCTCCCTACTGTACAAACTTGCTGTGCTTTAGCCACCCGGCGCTCCGCTCGTTGTTGTGAGCGTCGCTCCTCCGCCCTCCGTTGTTGTTGGAGGGCGACTGCCTCCAACTGCCCAGTAGCGTCCCTCACACTAACACACACTAACGCACACACACACAGTAACACACTAACACACACAGTAACACACACACACACAGTAACACACACAGTAACACACACACACACAGTAACACACACACACACAGTAACACACACACACACAGTAACACACACACACACAGTAACACACACACACACACAGTAACACACACTCACAGCTCAACGCTGCGCCGCCCCCCACCTCCCCGCAGGATCAGGCGCTGCCTCGTGCCCTGGGTGCCGGACCCCTCACGCTACTTCAAGAGCCTGTTCGACGTTCACAACGGCGACTTCCAGGTGAGGGCCCGTCAGGGCTACGGCGGCGTGCGCCCTAAAAGGAAAGAACGCGGCGTCGCGTCGCTTACACTGGTCAACAAAAAAAAAACATTTTTTTCTGGCCTGGACTTTTTGCAGCTGTTTTAGACTAATTTCAGGGTGCTGATTCCAAATCTGATCTTAGATTTGCTCTATCACATCTCATTTTTATGCTATCGGCATACCCCATTTTCATTCATTTTACCCGAAATTAACTCTGTCACTTATGATTGCAAGTTGCGAGTCAGTGACTGCTTTAGTGTTAAAATATGGTGCTGTATTTTTAGGATAGTGTGTTTATAATATGATTTTATGTAGATATCCACATTTATTTAATCTTTTTCTTCTGCAGTTTTTATTGAAAATGCAATATTTGATTTGTGATAGACAAAAACTGATGCCAGATTTGGAATCAGCACCCCAGAATTACATTAAACCCGTTGGAATACCTTATGCCAGAAAAAGTGTGTTGACCAGTGTTATCTGCCCGTGAAACCACACGCCAGCGTTGGGTCAACGCACAACCATCTGTGCGATGATCCACCAACTCCTCTCTGCTGCCTCCAGTGCAGGATCACAGGCAGCCACGTGCAGCAGCGTAGCCACCAACACCACCGCCCGGCGGTGTTCACGTGGCAACTTTAATTATTCCTCGGTCGAGCGGAGGAGGGTGCACGACGCACATTTAACTCGTGCGGCGATCTGACCCCCAAACATTTTTTTCATTTGTGAATCGCATCGAGTGGCGCGGTTCCTTCTTCACTCGCCACTGCCGTGCGTCGCGCGTGCGTCCACCCATGCTTCCATGTGTCCGTGCGTGCGTATATCTGTACGTGTGTCCGTGCGTGCTTGCGTGCGTGCGTGCAGGCCTGGGCCGGCTTCCAGGCGAGCGGGAAGCCTGCGGCGCCGTCGGCTGCTGCTGCTGGTGCCGCCGGCGACGAGGCGGAGGAGGGCTCCCCGGTGCCGCTGTGCGTCCTCTCCGAGATGGTGGCGCTCAACGTCGGCGTTGGCGGCGTTGGCGGCGTTGGCGGCACCAACGGATACCTCAACCTGGAGACGGTGGGCACCGAGACGGCGCTGCTGTGGCAGCACGGGTAGTCACCGCGGCGACGGTGGGAGGGATCGCCCGGCCACGGACTCGTCGGCACGGCCGAGCGTCGTGCCGGCGGCTAGCGGCGTGGGTTGACTGCCGCCCCCCCGGCAGTGACGTCTGTGGGAGGAGGAGCCTGGCGCCTAGGCCTGGGCAGGTGAACCCCCCAGCCCCAAACACACGCGTCTTAGTCCAGCCTCGGCAGCCCCCCCACGTCCCTCCATCCCTCCATCCCTGTGTTTCTCTCCTTGCCTCTCTGTGTCTCGGTGTCGGTGTCTCTCTGGGCACGTCTCTCCCTGTCATGCCCCAACACTCGTCACTCTGTCGACTTACTCTGAGCCCCCCTCTAGATGAATGCACAACAACACATAGACTGCATGTGCTCTGCTGGGGCTCATGGCGCCTGCTTAGACACCTCTGTGTGAGTCTATGGGTCTCTGTGTGAGTCTATGGGTCTCTGTGTGAGTTTATGGGTCTCTGTGTGAGTCTATGGGTCTCTGTGTGAGTCTATGGGTCTCTGTGTGAGTCTATGGGTCTCTGTGTGAGTTTATGGGTCTCTGTGTGAGTCTATGGGTCTGTATGTGAGTCTATGGGTCTCTGTGTGAGTTTATGGGTCTCTGTGTGAGTCTATGGGTCTCTATGTGAGTCTATGGGTCTCTATGTGAGTCTATGTGTCTGTATGTGAACCTATAGATCTGTGTGTCTATGGGTCTCTATCTGAGTCTATGGGTCTCTGTGTGAGTCTATGGGTCTCTGTGTGAGTTTATGGGTCTCTGTGTGAGTCTATGGGTCTGTATGTGAGTCTATGGGTCTCTGTGTGAGTTTATGGGTCTCTGTGTGAGTCTATGGGTCTCTATGTGAGTCTATGGGTCTCTATGTGAGTCTATGTGTCTGTATGTGAACCTATAGATCTGTGTGTCTATAGGTCTCTGTGAGTCTATGGGTCTGTATGTGAACCTATAGCTCTGTGTGTCTATGGGTCTCTATGTGAGTCTTTGGGTCTCTGTGTGAGTCTATGGGTCTCTATGTGAGTCTATGGGTCTATATGCAAGTCTATGGGTCTCTATGTGAGTCTATGGGTCTGTATGTGAGTCTATGGGTCTCTGTGAGTCTATGGGTCTCTATGTGAGTCTTTGGGTCTCTGTGTGAGTCTATGGGTCTCTATGTGAGTCTATGGGTCTGTGTGTCTATGGGTCTCTGTGTGAGCTTGTGGGTCTGTATGTGAACCTATAGCTTTGTGTGTCTATGGGTCTCTATGTGAGCGTGTTTGTATTGTACATCGAGAGGGGGGCGGTAGTGTAGTGGTTAGCGCTACGCTGCCCTACGAACCCGGCGACGCGAGTTCGATTCCTGCTCACGTCCAACACCGGTGACGATTGTCTGAACCAGACCTGTACCTGGTGCGGTGTGTAAACATCGCCACGAGGGAGACAAAGGCGGCCCGCCGTGGTGCTGGCCACCCACCCCCTCGTGTGCCGTGCCGGCCTTCGTGTTATCGCATCGTGATGTATCTCGCGGCTTGACCAAGGAAGGCGCTGCACAGAGAATGAACAATGGTGAATGTGAATGTGATGGTGAGGACGAGGTAAATGCAGTCGATGGGAGGCCGTGATGGGCCAACCTGCGGCGTGTGTGTGTGCATTAAGTTAAAGAGAACTTGACGGCAGCAAATAGTGGTGACGGTGAGTGAATTGGATGGATGGGGAATGAGTCATAGCCATGGGGAACGAAGAAGGAATGAGTGATAGCCATGGGGAGAGAGAATGAAGAAGGAATGAGTGGTAGCCATGGGGAGAGAGAATGAAGAAGGAATGAGTGATAGCCATGGGGAGAGAGAATGAAGAAGGAAGAGGCAGTGGTTAGAAGGGGGGGGGGGGGGGTGTAGGGGATCGTGGGCTGGGCTTGGGAACAAGAAGTGAGTTTTCTGGAGGAGGAGCGAAAACGTCGTGAGTGAAGGCGACTGCTCCACGTGGAGGGGGCGAGGTTCGTGCCAGTGATGGGGGCGAGAAGAGCGAGAGAGTGGATTGAGCACAAGCAGCAGGAGGAGGAGGGACAGAGAAAGACGACAACGACTGAGAACGTAGATGGCGAGCAGAGACACAGGCTGATACAAGAGAGGCAAGAGATGGTGGGGCGTGACCGTGATATGCGGTACAGCCGTGGTCGAGAGAGAGAGAGAGAGATTACTTGTGGACTCAACCCCATCATCTCCCAACAAATAAAGATCGGAAGTGTTGGTCGACCGTTCTTTACATTAACCTCATTTCTCTTCTTGGTTCTTTCGGTAAAGTCACGTAGAAGGGAAATAATAAAATAATAAAAATAAAACATTAAACAATCTTTCGGTAAAGTCACGTAGTAGGGAAATAATAAAATAATAAAAATCAAACATAAAACATAATTTTTCTGTAAAGTCACGTAGAAGGGAAATAATAAAATAATAAAAATAAAACATCAAACATAATAATAAAAATAAAACATCAAACATAATGTTTTATTTTTATTATTTTATTATTTCCCTTCTACGTGACTTTACGAAAGAACCAAGAAGATGAATCATTGCAATCACGAAAGCTTTAAATCGAAATTTAACCTCATTTCTGTTATGTTTCGAGAGTCGGTCCCGATCTCATCCTCGGACATGGTAACGTGGATAAGCCACCTTAGCACTGGCTGCGTCTCAGATGACACGGCCAGTGAGTGCAGAGCTCCGCTACATGTGCCTCAACAACATCTTGGAGTACCAAGATGTTGTTGTTGGCAGGAGCGCTCCCTTCTCAACTACGGAGTGTCGCCTTCAACGGAAAAGAGAAGCAACACGATGCTTGGATGTTGTCTGCCGGCCAAGTCGCCTTTGACAAAGAGCTTCTTCGCTTTTCGTGCTTTACTCGGGGGAGACATTCACTGAACTTCTGAAAGACGTCATTCGTCGCTGTGGAGCATTACGGGTCGAAGCGTATCGAAGCACAACTCCGTCCGACAATCTTGAAGCTACATTCGTTCTACAGTTTACCTGCTGCTGCTGCTGCTATACATTTACGACGTTTTGAAATCACAGAAATGTGTATATATAGTCAGGCGGGGTAGGGGGCCCACTACGTGGGGAGGTGCGGCAGGGGGGGTGGCACGTGGTTCGCTGCAGATGCCCCAGCAGCTGTGACCCCCCCCCCATCACCACCTCGACCTCACCGTGGCTGGAGATGCCACTGCTGTTAGCACCGGGACAAGGAATGGCTTTTACCCCACCCCCACCGCCCTGATCTTACCTCATCCTGCCCAAATGTATATATCTCTCTACTGTGTATATATATATTTACATACTGTATGACTGTTCTTCTTGGTTCTTTCGGTAAAGTCACGTAGAATGGAAATAATAAAATAATAATAAAACATAATAAAATAATGCTCACGACGTTTCGGCCACAACGCAAGCAGTCGTCCTCAGGCTGCTTGCGTTGTGGCCGAAACGTCGTGAGAATTATTTTATTATGTTTTATTATTATTTTATTATTTCCCTTCTACGTGACTTTACCGAAAGAACCAAGAAGATGAATCCCTGCAGTCACGAAAGCTTTAAATCGAAATAAAAAAAATGTATGACTGTTATCGTTGTTTTGTAACGATTATGTTCATTCTAGATTTGAAGCTTTCGTGACTGCAAGGATTCATATTCTTAGGTTTTTTCGGTAAAGTCACGTAGGTAAAAACATTAAAATTAATAAAAGTAATAAAAAATAAAAATCACGACGTTTCCGAAACGTCGTGATTTAATGTTTTACCTACGTGACTTTACCGAAAAAACCTAAGATTATGTTCATTTATGCACTCGCCGTCGTTGTCGTCGTCGCGAGGACGTCTTGCTGCTGCTGCTGCTCCTGTGCCCTTGCTGGGGCTGCTGCGCTAACACCGCAGGAACTTTGACTGCATCGGTTCGTGGGGGACCAGTGCGGAGGCTCTCGGGGGCTATTTAACGTTTTGCTGCCCAATGCCGTTACAAATGAAAAACCAAAAAGTACGTTTGTTCATAATACGGTTTTTTTTTTCTTCCGGGGGTTAGATCGCATAAATATGAATGTGTCGGTTTAACACGTAGGCCCAATATGGATAAATGTGTCGTTAAACCCGCCACCAGCCGACACCGCCAATTTGTAAGGTTTGTCACGTAAACGGCACATGTCAATTCGTTATGAGTACAGCACAGTGTGTTGGAGGGTAAACCAACAACATTAAGAATCTGAGAGCCTACGTGTTAAACTCAAGTACGTTTTGTGACCTCCCTTGCCAGTATCAAAATATAAAACCAGGTTTTTACCCTTTCCGGCAATAAAACAGGTGTTAAGATCTTTTTGGTTCTTTCGGTAAAGTCACGTAGAAGGGAAATAATAAAATAGTAAAAATAAAACATAATAAAATACAATTCTCACGACGTTTCGGCCACAACGCAAGCAGCCGTCCTCAGGTGAAGAACAGCTTAAATATACGCTGCCAAGCTTGGTGGTGTTCATTCAGACGCTGTCTTTCCGACAGACCTGTTCTTCACCTGAGGACGGCTGCTTGCGTTGTGGCCGAAACGTCGTGAGAATTGCATTTTATTACGTTTTATTTTTATTATTTTATTATTTCCCTTCTACGTGACTTTACCGAAAGAACCAATAAGATGATTCCCTGCAGTCACGAAAGTTTCAAATCGAGGTGTTAAGATGTTAAAACACCAAACGGAAACCTTTTGCAAGGAATCATCTCTGCATTCATCGATAGTGGCGTCGTCTTCGTGCTGTTCACCTTTTGACGTCCTCTGGTCTAACACTTTGAGACGAAGCTCTGAAGAAAGCTGCCTCTGGTGTGGACCAAGCGGTTTCAAATACGATGCATTATATATTATATACCAGAGGGTGTTTATTTTGTTTGCATGTTCACCACAAGTACGTGTGGTTAATGCCGACGCGATTCCTCGCGAAAGGTTTCTGTTTGGTGTTTTAACATCTTAACACGACTTTTATTACTCTTTGGTTTTTTCGGTAAAGTCACGTAGGTAAAAAATTTAATAAAAATAAATTTAATCACGAGGTTTCGGAGGCAACACAAGCTTGAAGACGGAAGCTTGTGTTGTCTCCGAAACGTCGTGATTTAATTTATTTTTATTTTATTTTTTACCTACGTGACTTTACCGAAAAAAACAAAGAGTATGGACCCTTGCAGTCACGAAAACTTCAACTATAGAACGACTTTTATTGCCAGAAAGGGTAAAACCTATTCTTGCGTGAAGTACGTTGGTTATTTACGCCGGTCCATCGCGAGAGCACCGCCTTTCACAGACAGTCGGCAGTAGCTTTGCAGTGCCGGTGGGGGGCGATGTTGCTGAGCGGGATCACAATTGAGTGATTTTTTTATTTTTTGGCGGTGATCATTTTGTTTGTTTGTTCAAATTTGGCGAATTTCGAGCCCCTGACGCCGGAACGCGATCGCCTGCTCGTGTTGAGTGCTGCCAAGGGGGTGTTTAACGTACGCCGTGAAGCAGGCGGAGAATGTAAAGCGTTTGTAGGCGAATAGACTGGCAGTATTAACTGGGGCGGCCCGTCGGATTCGGGCGGCCCGTCGGATTCGGGCGGCCCGTCGGATTCGAGCGGCGAACCTCTTTGCTTTGGCTTGCGCTGTGACTAAAATGTCAATCGCACGCACGGGCTCTCGGGACAAATAAAAACAACAATAATATCCTTGAAACTGTCAAAAGGAACTAAACTTCAACATTTGCAAGCAATAGCGACAGTTCTAGAGGCGGCTGCTTCATAGCACCCGGTAATAACGGCACTTAAAAGGCTCCGTGATAGCTCCGATCGAGCTCTGTGTTTGTTATTCGTTGGTAGTGAACTGGCGAGCGAGTCAGCCTGGTTTGTATAGCCTTACGTGTAAGAAGGTCGATTGTATTTTTTAAAACAAACCATATATCCATATGAAGTAAAGCCAGATTGAATTCATTGTAAGGATGATATATATGTTTACATTGTCTTGTTATTACAATTTTATGGAGTATTGTTCCGTACCAAAGCTGCTTTAAAACCCTTTAAATAAAATGTATTTTCTGATGCGGGTATCGTAAATGTGTTGGTGTTTTTTCTGCGTTTGTAATAATGCCCGAGTCAGGAATAGAACCCCCAGGTCCCGATTTTTGCGTGGCGCAAGTGCAGAGAGAGCACGACTGGGTGGGCAAGGAGGAACTGCAGACAAGCGGGGAAAGCAGCAGCAGCAGCAGCCAGACGGCAAGCCGGCATTAGCAACAATTTCCCAAGCCCTGCAGTCCTATACATATAGATGTTGGTTTTGGCCAGTTAACTATTTAAACTAGACTATGTTTTATTTTGCCAGGTCAGGCTCGCTGACCTAGTTTTCATAAGGAACCTGGCCACAAAGGGGCCGACCATAAATGACGTCACGCACCTGGGGGGGGGGGGGGTCAGTAAGTTGTGACGATGTGTGACGAGGGGGTGGGGGGGGCTGAGAAATGTGACGTCACGTCAAAATGCGCAACTTTAAATAAATATAGACAACACGTTCTACTTCATTAAATAGACTTTGTAATAAATGTTTTCTCCTACAACATCAGAGTGCAGCGCCACGTTAAATACGCACTACAATGACAATAGTTTGAAGCGATTTGAAGCATATTTTATGTGCGGGGGGGGGGCAGAGCTTTGTGACGTCATATTTGAGGGGGGTGTCTGACTTTTTGTGACGCCGTGTGACGAAAGGGGTGGGGGGATCAAAAATCGTCCAAAATCGCGTGACGTCATTTATGGACGGCCCCAAATGATAGCTCAACAAAGTGGCTGATCACGCAAAATGTAGAGCAGCCAAGTCCTCTGAACTGCACGTTGTTGTTTCTAAGCGGGGAGGGGGGAAATCGAAGGACTCAGGAGAAAAATCAGGCACCATTGCCGATGCGTGTAATCGTTTCGTTCATGCACATTCAAAGTGTTGCTGGCAATGTGGGTCCTCCTTTCACTAAACCAACATCTGCCACCCACATCGCGTTCATTCTCACACTGCATGGATCGCGAAGCACCACGGGAGAGACACGCAAACTCCAAATATCCAGCAGCAGGCGTCAAGGGTTGGGATCGAACTCACGACCTCCTGAACACCAGGCGAGGTAGTTAACATCTAGCCACCGTGATGATGAGAGAGACACGCAAACTACAAATATACAGCAGCAGGCGTCAGGGTTGGGATCGAACTCACGACCTCCTGAACACCAGGCGAGGTAGTTAACATCTCCTAGCCACCGTGATGATGAGAGAGACACGCAAACTCCAAATATACAGCAGCAGGCATCAGGGTCGGGATCGAACCCACGACCTCCTGTACATCAGGCCAGGGAATTAACATCTCCTAGCCACCGTGATGATGATGAGAGAGAGACACGCAAACTCCAAATATACAGCAGCAGGCGTCAGGGTCTGGATCGAACCCACGACCTCCTGTACACCATGCGAGGGAGTTAACATCTCACCACCTGAAGCCCTCTTCGTCGTGGCCAGTAGCAGACCTCGACATTGGCATCGAGCTCCTCGAACCGAATTTGCCGCCATGCTCAAGGATGTGAGGGCTTCAGGGTGCTGCTGTACGTCACGGGAGCCACGAGAGGGGGGCCCTACCCACGACGTCTCAACTCGCTCCCTTGCCAGGCAAGGCTGCATCTGCGGGAACGACGCTGCTCGCATTTGTACTGCAGAGATATAGATTAATCCCCTATAGAGTACAGCCTTAACAGACTGTTGGGGCAAGTGCTGTTAGCGAGTAGCACCATTGAAGGCCGGCACGGCACACGAGGGGGTGGGTGACCAGCACCACGTGGCGATGTTTACACACCGCACTCAGTACACATCAGGGGCCGTCCATAAATGACGTCACGCAACTGGGGGGGGGGGGAGTCAGACATTTGTGACAATGTGTGACGAGGGGGGGGGGACGTTTGAGAAATGTGACGTCACATCAAAATGCGCAACTTTAAATAAATATATAATTGTTATAACAACACTAATTGTTATAACAACACTCCTACAACATCAGAGTGCAGCGCCACATTAAATACGCACTACAATGACAATAGTTTACAGCGATTTGACGCATGTTCTATTATCAAAATGAAAATATGGTTTTGGGGGGGGGGGCAGAGCTTTGTGACGTCATATTTGAGGAGGGGGGTCTGACTTTTCGTGACGCCGTCTGACGAAGGGGGGGGGGGGTCAAAAATCGTCCCAAAATCGCGTGACGTCATTTATGGACGGCCCCTTAGAGGCCGAGTCGACCTCGGGGAGGCCCAGGATCCCGTTTCAGATATAATCGTCACTGGTGGTGGTGGCCGTGAGCGAGAATCGAACTCGGGTCGCCGGGTTCGCGATGCTCACCGCTGCTCCGCTACCGACCCCACAACCGAACAGGCGTCCGAGACAGATGCAGGGGGCTTGGGTCAGGCCGGGAGTCCGTCTCTCATGGCAGCACGGAGAAAGACTTCCATACAGCGACAGGACTCACGTGGTCCAAGGTGCTGTAAGGTCATTTATGAAGGTCATAAAGCGATATATAATCAAGGGTTTTTGGGGTTAGATCGCGTTATTATAAATGTGTCGCAACCATCCCGACACGGCCAATCAATAAAAAAAAATGTGTCACGTTAACCTTTATACTGGTAGGAACCTCCTGGTTACACCAGCCCACAGGGGATTATTGTGTCCGTCCGTCGTGCATCCAAAAATGGGAGGGGTGAGGCTGGGTGGAGAGGGGAGGGTGGGGAGGGGCTGGGTGGGGAGGGTGGGGAGGGGCTGGGTGGGGAGAGGCTGGGTGGGGCTGGGTGGGGAGGGGCTGGTCACCCCGTGGTGCCCTTATAAAACTCTACGTTTAACCTACTCACGCCGGCTTGTGCCCGCCTTCACAGTCGGGCATATTTGCGGAATACACCACGCCGCCGTTGACCCTGGCCATTGACCGAGCAACCCAACGTTCCTACCAGCTCCCTCCGCAGGAATGTGTTGCATTGCATTTCCCCCATTACAGTCTATGGGGCAATCCGCTTTTCCATGTTAGCCTATGGGCATTCGTTTCTCTGCAATTCGTTTTTGCTCTGTCCCGTTCACCGCGAGGTAGCAGTGGGTTATGGGATGCCGCACACCGACTCGTGGTTACAAAGACACACACACACAACTGCCCCCCCCCCCCCTATTCACCGTTCATTTAGCATGAGTGTTGCAGCGGTCCATTGACATATTCACCGTGCAGACTGGCACGGTTGTGCCGGCCTCTCTTGCAAACGTGTGCCCCAACTCCGGATGCCGCCGTGGCGAGATGTCAACTACCTCGCCTGGTATACGGGAGGTCGTGGGTTCGATCCCGACCGTGACGCCTGCTGTATATGTGGAGTTTGCGTGTTTCTGTCCCCGTGGTCGCGTGGATTTCTCTCCGGGTCCTCCGGGTTTCCCTTCCACATTTAGCAACATCATCACGCTGCTATAAATTGACACCTGAAAAGCCACTTCGTGGGCTATCATTGGAAGCCAGGTCACTGCGGAAAAAGAGCTACACCGCTCGATGGGTCTTACCTGGTCAAATAAAAAAAGTTTCTTTTAACACGCTTTTATTTAACTCACTCTGTCTGTTGTCGTATCCTCAAAAAATATTCTAACTCAATTTTTACCCACTTCCCAATGTGATATCGACTGCAAACTTGGTATACTTATGTCATACCGATGACAATACTATATTCTATTATTACAATTTTAAAATATTTGTTTTTACATTTTACACGCTTTTTTATTTAACTCACTGTCTGTTGTATCCTCAAATCTTGTAACTCAATTTCAACCGTCATTCCAATGTCGTATCGACTGCAACCTTGGAGTAGGTATGTCATACTGATGACAAGACTATATTCTATCATTGAAAATTTTAAAAAATATTTTTTAACAATCTTTTTTACGGCTCTAATTGTTCACAACTCACGTTGCCTGTAAATCACCACGTGGTTCCTGACGTCACGGTGAGCCTCGGGGAGCCACGCCCAGGGGCGGGGGATGTGGAACGAGGGGAGGGGCGATGGGGGAAGGGGGCAGGGGGAGGGGCAGCTCGGACAGTACATTTCATGAAAGCGTGTTTAAAAAAAAAGTATTTTTAAATATTTTATAGTCAGCTGTGAACAAGCGGCGTCGGTGCACGTGCTGTGTGCTAGGGTGGAACTCTGCGTTCAGTGTTTGGGGGACGTTGACGGAGCCCCGGTATGCTGGCGCGTTTTGCCGATTGTTTATGCAGAGGCACCGCGGATCGAATCCAGCGGCCGCCCTAGTTATCACTGCGCGTCGTGCGTTCATCGTGGGCCCACGCGCCCCGTGGCCTTCACAGTGGCCGTTGTGTCCCGGCGTCGCGGTCCAAATACCGACGAATGCGAGAAGCTTTGCACCGCAAATGATTCCACTCTGAGATGATAACGTAACAACGATCAGCCCATGACTGTCAACGCCTGGCAGGACCCTCCTGAACAAGATTCGCGAGACTCAGGGAAGCCTCGCTGTAACAACAAAAATAATAAAGGGTTGTGTGTCTTTGCAGGCTGTAGCGTAACCGGTGGTGTGGCCGTTCTCTGCTGCCTTTTCGAGGTCACGGCCACTTGAATCGGGTTTCTCCTAGAACGGCGTTTCCGTCGATTATAAATCCACCATCACAAGAGGCGCTTTGTAACCTCGCACAGGGAGAGGGGCCTGCAGGCCGCTCGTGTCTCCTCTGTGCATGGGGCGTGAATGGGCGTGAATGGGATCACGTCCGTAACGCCCTTGGTGTTTTGGCTTCATCCGAGGTCGTAAATCGACGGTAGAATCATCGCCTTGCATCATTCTGGGTGCTTACTCGCGGCCCGGCAAATAAGTCTGACGGTTTTTTTTTGCGCAACTAATTGTACTACTGCACGAGCGCGATTGTTGTTTCACGAGAGAAATGCAACAGAGAGTGACACGCCGAGTGGCTGTTCCATTCACAGATGTGCAGTTGTCACCGCCCATGGCAAATCGTGAGCGATGGGAATAACAAAAACGATGCGAATAAGAACGACGATGAGAATAACGACGTCACGGCGTCCGCTCGCTCTCGCACAGAGAGGACGAACCGCACAGGAGGGAAAGGCAGCCACGTGGTGAGCCAGTGCCAAAATTCCCCCGCCCAAGTTCTGCAGTTCACTGTGTGTTAAGCTATTACCCGTCAATTCGCACCCCCCCCCCCCCCCCGATTAGCACCGTTGGTTACGCACAGCGCGAAAGAAGTTTCAACGCGTACATGCAATGAATGTTTTCTTTCACGAGGAAGGACACCGGAGCGCCTGGAGAAAAACAACGCGTGCGAGGGGGCAACACACGATCCGATCCGATCAGGTCCAGAAGGGGTGGGGGGTCCGCATTGGCTGCGTCGTCTTCTGCCGAAGCCAGGGTATGGCACCACCCCCGATGCCCACAGGAAAGAAGTTTCACAACATTAGTCGTGCACCAACCCTCGCTACCGGGTTAGTGCCACGCGCATGGGACACCACCGGCCAACGACAACATAACTCATAAACAAACGCGGGTCTGTTTATAAAATAACATTTAAGTCCATCAGCGCAATCGACCACTCCCCACACTAACAGGCAGGCAAAGCCTGGGACTGCTTTCAACTTTGTCGAGTCTGCTGCTTGGGTTGCCTGATTATCCTAGGCAACAGCTGCCTACAGGCACCAACATGGGTTGCCCACTTGATCACGTGTCACTCGACTGCCCGATTAAGTGTGATCCCCAGACCAGCGAAGCATCATCAGCGGGTCCCGCGATGCTGCTCCAGGCGGTTCGGGTTACGTGATGCAAAACGCAGCTTGTTCCGCAAATCATAAAAGTTTCCACTTTGTTTCGCACATGAAATCACATTTACAGTTTTGTTGCCAGTTAAAAATGGTAAAAACCTATTACTATATCTTGCTACTGGCAAAGGAGGTCTCATAATGTAAATGCTTACCCCGAGCTCTCAATACTCTGATGGTGCGTTGTCTTTTAGTTGTGCGCCTTTTGGCGTCATCTGGTCCAACACCAATGGAGACTAGGCTCTAAGAAAAGCTGTCTCGGGTGTGGACCAAACAACTTCAAGGACAGTGCATTCATTATCAGAGTTGTCTTTTTGTTTGCATTTTGACCGCAAGTATTGGTGGGTTAATGCAAACATAATCCCTTGCATAAAGGCGTCAGTTTTGTCGCCAGTTAAAAAGGGTAAAACCCTATTACTACGTGCAGAGATTTGTTGTCATGATCTGTGCACCACTGGCAGTCACCAAACAATTCACCGAACAATGCAACCGCTTGAGATACTTTCGCAGGCAATGACGACGACGAGGCACAACGTTTCGCTGAATGACGGTTTTATTTCATTGCGTTATTTGGCCAAAGTAAAATGAGGTGATATCGTCAGCAGTGCTGACGTGTGAAAGGCACTTTAATAATGACATAAAACAAAGACAGATTTAATCGTATTTGTATTCGGGCTCAAAAATACTCGCAAGAGAAAGGCGGCAGGCAGCAGCAGGAGGTTCTCGCGTTCGAGTTCGAGATCCCGATCGTAGTCACAGCCGTTACCGGCAGCTCCACCACCACCGGCACCACCACCACTGGCACCACCCCTCCCCAACGCCTTTCTCCCCTCACCAGAGCCCACAACCGCCCACCGCACAGCTCTCGCCCAGTGGGGGGGGGGGGGGGGGGGGCTCTGTGCGTCGCCCCTCGTCACACACTCATTTACCTCTCTGCAGTTGGTCCCTCTCCCTCCGCCCTCCTGCATCAACATTCGCGCAAACGTCACAAGCGCCGGATCAAATACGCCGAAGTTTCTGAACGTCATCCCTTTGCTGCATTCTACGTCTCAGTTGAAACCCGAGGACGTCCCATTACAGGACTCCCTATGGGCAGGCGGACCACGCACCGCATCGGGGTGACGCTCGAGAGATATTGGGCCTTTTCCAGGCATCCTTCGGTAACCCGACTGCACCGCTGCCACTCTGCGATTGTGCTGCCACGTTGTGGAAGTTTTGTCGGGCGGCCTGTGAATGTTGAGAGCCAGCAGCTTGTGAGGCAGCGACTTTGCTTGGCACCGATCTACCGAGCGGTAAGCTTCACTAAAGTGCAAAAGCCACTTTTCACGATGGGACTTTTCCTCTTTTAGTAGTAGTAGTCGTAGTAGTCACCGGTGACTGCACTGAGGCCGTACAGCATATTACACGTCAGCACCCTGTTTGACCACAGAGGGGCACTTGAGGCTCATCCCCGTGATCCCAACCATGGCCCAGGTTTCACATTGGGCTCGAGACACTTTGTTACAGCTTGCACTCCCCAAGGCCTTCATCCACCAGGGCAATCGTCGCCGGCAATAGTTGCCACAGCATATCCCAACTGTGTCAAAATCTCATTGCCCAAAAATCTGAACAACAATTCTGATGCAAGTTGCCCTCCTAGTGGGCGACCGGGGCGGCAACAACGTCCAATCAGATCAGAGACGGAGGTCAGGTGACGTTTTCTTCGCCTGAAATAAATGGCGGCTTCCAAATCCAGCAAGAGTGGGAATCTAGACGGATGGAAGAGAAAGCCTTCGGATAAGTAATGTATTGTATTGAAATAATGGGCTGCATAAAGGAATGACTGTCATCTGACCAGTGACAACTACCAGGCCTGCCTCATCCCGAATAAACAGGTTCATTTACAGTCTGTAGACCAACCATTGTTCAGCATACACAATATCATCAAGGCTTGCTCTGATTGGCTAGAGAAATGTCACTTCAGTCCGGCAAAGCGCCTTTGCTTGTGATGATTGCCCTGACATTGCCAGAGTGGATAATGGCCTTTCGCTTAGCCCATGTGGTTATTTCATCATTCTTTAGCTTAGCCTGTGTGGTCAATCCATCATTCCGTCACGCAACCAGACTTTTGACCACCTCCCCCCACCCCCACCCCCCCTATAAGGTTCCATCCATCACACTCAACATCCTCGGTCCGACCATGTGCTCGACTCCAAAGACAAAGATCCCCCATATAGCCTTAACAGACTTTGGCCAAGTGCTGTTAGCGAGCACCTATGAAGGCCGGCATAGAAACAAGAGGAGGTGGGTGGCCAGCACCACGCCCGGCCGCCTTCATCTCCTGAATGGTGATGTTGACACACCACACCAGGTACTGATTTGAGGCCGAGTCGACCTAGAGGGAAGCCCAGGACCCATTCAGATAATCGTCACTTGTGTTGGCCGTGAGCGGGAATCGAACTTGGGTCGCCTGGTTTGCGGTGCGTGCACACACACACACACACCAGAGTCTCGGATCTCTCGGGCAACACCACGCTCCAGTGTCTCAGGCCTCTGTGAACAGTCAAATCCTTCACATTCTGGGGTTTTTTTCAGCCCTCGCACTTGTCCCACACGCGCTTGTCCCACACGCGCTTGTCCCAATGAGCCAGCAAGCCGCGAGTCGGTTTCTTGACCACTTCACGGGGGTTTTCGTCACGAACGCAATGCAACGCCGCCCCTCTAGCTCCTCCCGCCCGTTCACACGCCGGTCTCGGCCTCTCCGTTCTCCTCGAAGAAGCCCACGGAGCGGCGCTCCGTGAGCTTGCGGAACAGCGTCTGTCTGCCGCTCAGCGTCTGCCTGAACGTCTCCGTGGTGAAGTAGTAAATGATGGGGTCGAGGCAGCAGTTGGCGCTAGCGAGCGACAGCGTGACGGGGTAGATGGTGCGCAGGGTGCGCAGCGCCGCACAGCCGCCCACCGTCTCCGTGCGCACCATCGTGTACAGCATGAGCGTCACGTGGTGCGGCAGGAAGCTCGTGACGAAGATGGCCAGCGTGGCGCCGATCATCTTCTGAATCTTGTCCTTGTTCAGGGAGCTCTGCGTCAGCATCGATGTCTTCCGAATGGTCTGGGGGGGGGGGGCGGGGTTAGAGAAAGGTCAGGGAAGGAATTGTTCATCGGCAGACACACACGACCTCCTATGGTCTGAGCCAAGCGTTATTGTATGTACATTTTATACCAGCACAGCTCCTTAACGCATTTGCCATGTGGAAAAATATAATTGTCACAATAATCCCATCATCATCATCACGATCCATGGGCAGGTAGCCCTGATGTGTCCACTGCACACTTCGTCATTTTTTTCCACTTTTCCTCTCGGTCTTGTAGCGTCAATCTCCGCAAGTCGTGGCCACATATTTCTGGCACCAATCTCTTCGTGTCGCCGTCAAGACGTTCGCTGCGAGGTCTTCCTCTCTTTCCGGCTCCTTCCATTTCTCAGAACAACAACACTTTTAATGTCCCTGTTGTTGTCCATCCTACGTGTGGGTGTCCACATAGCGCCGGGTTCCTTCTCAGCACTGCCTGCATCATCACTAGTTTGCCTTCTTCTACATGCAAACTTTGTCTCACTTCTACGTTGGTCACTCTTTGGGTTCAGCTTTAAATGCAGCAATCCCATTGAACAGCCATACAGCAGCTGCGGGCGCTGCTTTAAAGTCCAACTCTCTAGACGAATCGTGCACGACCATCCGACCAAGGCGGTGAATTCTGTGTGATCACAGTCTTCTTCCAGTGCCGAGTTGTTGGGGTTTTTTTTCCTCTTCTGAATGTGCCTCAATAAACAACGCAAATGGTTATTTCTTTAAAACAACATAGCGGCTAGCGGTAGCAATCAGATTTTTGTTGCTGGGAGGAATTTCCTGTTGTTATTAGCAGCTTTCTGTACGATACCAAACTCGAGTGGTCGTGCATTGTAGTTGTGGAGCCTATTGAGACGCACAAAAATACACGTGACCAACGATTTAGACGTTTGCAGAAAGCCATCAAAATACCGGAATGAGTGGGCAAACTGGAATGAACAGATGGGGTCTGGGCAGTATAAATGTCCGTGATTAATCTTACATTCTTGTGTAATCCAGTTAAAGTATGGCACTTTGTGTTAAGAATGGAAGCATTGGAGCCAACATTTTGGAAATGACAGTTTTGGCTAAGCCCGGTCAAGTCTGTGGTGGGTGGGTGTTAACGGTTTGGGTGGCAGTGTCCACACATGTTATTACAACGCATGGCCATTTTTTGGTGGGTACAACGTTGAAGTATTGAATGATGTAAAAATAGACGTTAATGTCTTTGGCAGCATTAACGATCGCAGACGATCCCAAACGGTTACATTTACCGGTGATAACAAAAATCATTACAATGGTCCTGACCATTCCGACTGTCCAGATATGTCACAGAACATAGATAATTTGACCTCATTGTGCTGTCACTTGGCTGAAAGTATACTTGCTCCTTAAAAAATTACATCCATTTGCTCGTCGACAATGTATGTATGTTGAACTTCTTTCGTACTCTACGTCACCAGCCGTGCTAATCGGAGGTGCAGGGGGAAGGACAACAAACTAAACACAAAAAACACTTCTCAAGAATCTAGATTTTAAATTTTCGTGACTGCAGGGATCCATATTCTTTGGTTCTTTCGGTAAAGTCACGTAGGTAGAAAATAACATTTATTGAATCACGACGTTTCGATTGCAACACAAGCAATCATCATCGGCTGTGACAACCACAGCAAGAAAATAAATTAGTAGTCAATCTACATGATGATTTAAAAGTGCGTAGCCCCAGTGGCTTCCTATCGGAAGGGAGAGCGCGTTCCAGACGGCCGCGGAAGACCATCTGAAAGCGATGCGGGGACCGTCTTTGGTTGATGGCCAGCCAACACAAGCAATCATCATCGGGTGCGACAACCACAGCAAGAAAATAAATTAGTAGTCAATCTACATGATGATTTAAAAGTGCGTAGCCCCAGTGGTTTCCTAATATCGGAAGGGAGAGCGTTCCAGACGGCCGCCGAAGAACATCTGAAAGCGCCGCGATGCGAGGACCGTCTTTGGTCGATGGCCAGCCAAAAGCTGCGAGGATGACCGGGGTTCGTGTGGTGATGGTGTATGCTCCTTGTCGACAAACGGGCTCTGCCAAGGCGTGTGCAGAACAGCGGCGCAGCTTGACTGCGAGTGAGACTGCATATTTTGTCACTGGGAAACGCAGCGACTTCCAAAGCAGCTCTGTTGACTCTGCAAAATAGCCACGATACAAAGTGGTGCAAAACAGCCAACTGGAAACACAGAGCCACTTTTGTTGTGTTTAAAACTCTTTTTTTTTCTTAGACCGGATTTTCATGGAATGCCAGGTTGGGTTGGGTTCACGAGACTCGTGGCAATGATTCCAGGCCTCTAAAGTCATTCCCACGCGGAGGAAATGTCTGGAATTGGCCGACGTTTGCCACGGAGTGAGCAGTGTAGGTCACGGTGTAGGATCTAAAGAGACGGCAGTGGAAAGAAGGGGCAGGCAAGGGGGTGGAGTGGAGGGAATCCGAGGGTCCGAGTCTGTTGCCATGGAGGCCGCAATGTTTGTTTCTTTCATGGCAATTTTTCTCTCTTGTACAAGTTGTCAAAGTTGAAATTGTTTTTTTTTATGATAGATTATTTTGATTGCTGCATTGCCACATTCTTTATGAATGACTTCCTTGTTTAGACACTTCCTCGCATTCACCAGCTGTACAAAGTCTCCGTCACACATACTTTGGGAGTTAGAAAAATCGCATTCACTCCCCGCAATCCAAACCCGGACCAACTTCAACATCACGACCGCCGTCTTCAACATCCACCACGGATTCGACCCTGTACCCTTCACTCCCACCCCAAATCCTTCCCCCCCCCCCCCCGCACACAGCCCACCTCTGAAAACAGATGATGTCTAAGGCCCTGGATGCAGCCTCTACCTCCTCCCCATCCTCATCTCTCCCGATCCTTTGTATGTGCGTATGTTGAACTTCTTTCGTACTCTACGTTGCCAACCGTGGTAATCGGATGTGCGGGGGAAGGACAACAAACTAAGGGGCCGTCCATAAATGACGTCACGCTATTTTGGACGATTTTTGACTCCCCCCCCCCCCCCTTCGTCACACGGCGTCACAAACAGTCAGACCCCCCCTCAAATATGACGTCACAAAGCTCTGCCCCCCCCCCCTCCAAACTAAACATGCTTCAAATCGCTTTAAACTGTTGTCATTGTAGTGCATATTTAATGTGGCGCTGCACTCTGATGTTGTAGGAGAAAACATTTATTAAAAAGTCTATTTAATTAAGTAGAACGTGTTATGTATATTTATTGAAAGTTGCGCATTTGATGTGACGTCACATTTCTCAACCCCCCCCCCCCCCCTTGTCACACATCGTCACAAATGTCTGACCCCCCCCCCCTCCCAGGTGCGTGACGTCATTTATGGACGGCCCCTAAACACAAAAAGCAGTTAGAAAGAAATTAGTTTTCAATCTAGATTTAAAAGTGCATAGCTCCAGTGGCTTCCTAACGCGGGAAGAGCGTTCCAGACGGCCGCAGAAGCGCATCTGAGAGAGTGAGATGCAGTGACCGTTTTTGTTAGATTACTGGGCAAAAGCTATTGCGAGGATGACCGGAGTTTGCGTGATGGTTTATGCTCCTTGACGAGCAAGGTAGTGTGGTTCACTTTGTGGCAAGCACTTTGTGTGTAATGAGGGCGACCCTTATTTACAAATCTCTCTCTTCTCTCGTCCCGTTTACATTCAATTCAAATTTTACATGCATTCTATCCTTGACACGATTCCCCTTCCATGGAGTGTGGACACAGTTACAAAGCTGCTGATTGAAAATAAAACAGCACTGGGTGAATTGAAAGCTTAACCGTGATAATTTTGCGAGCAATTTTTGTTGCGATAAATATAATCTTTTTGTATTTTATTATGTTTTATTATTTTATTATTTCCCTTCTACGTGACTTTACCGAAAGAACCAAGAAGAGAAATATAATCTTATGCGTAGGCTTTCACGATCAATATTATGATTTATGATTGGTTTCTTTTGGGTCAGATCGTGTTCGTACAACGTCAATATAAATATATAACTATAACCACCCTGCACCACACAGCGATGTTGCCAATCAAATCGAAATGTCACGTCGTGGGAAATACGCCGATTGATTTGGCGAATTCAGGACCCGGATCAGGAAGCGTTTGCACGCGAGGACCGCTGAGGGGTGCCACGGTGGTTAGGAGATGTTAACTCCCTCGCCTGATATACAGGAGGTCGTGGGTTCGATCCCGACCCCGACGCCTGTATATTTGGAGTTTGCGTGTCTCTCTCTCATCATCATCACGGTGGCTAGGAGATGTTAACTCCCTCGCCTGGTATACAGGAGGTCGTGGGTTCGATCCAGACCCCGACACCTGCATATTTTGAGTTTGCGTCTCTCTCCCCCCGTGGCAACGTGGATTTTTCTCTGGGTCATCCGTTTTTTTTCTACACATTTAGAAACATCCGTTTAGAGTAGGGGGTTGCTATACATTTCCACGTGATAAGCCACTTCGTTGAGCTATCATTTATGGCCAAAAAACGATATAGTTCAGCCAGTCCTAAACTGGTAAATTAAAATAGATGGCTGCTGTTCACAGCTGATGAGGCTGGGTGCGATCTGTAGTGAAACGTCGCAGAGAAAAATTGTCCAAAATGTTTGCTCGCATTTTCAACTTTCCTTGTGTTTTTTTTCTGAAAAAAACTAATCAATCGGAGTATTTTCACACAACGTGACAACTTTTAATCGATCGGTTCGATTGTCGGGTAGTGGAGGGTGACAGTTAATCAATGGGCAGTGTAGCTACATGTCGATCTAACCACAACATAAACTAATTATGAATCCTCGAAGACGCATTTGCCTCCGAACCTTGTTTGCACAGAAATTTGCCGAGAAAATAATCCCACGTTTGAACAGGCAATGACGATGGCAGCCAAAGAACACGCAAATGACCGCATGACTATCTTCAAGGAAGGGACATCTTCAGGCAGTGACCGCTTGTTAAATTTCGATTAAAAGCTTTCGTGACTGCAGGGATTCAGCGTCTTGGTTCTTTCGGTAAAGTCACGTAGAATGGAAATAATAAAATAATAAAAGTAAAACATAATAAAATAATTCTCACGACGTTCCGGCCACAACGCAAGTAGCCGTCCTCAGGTGGACAACAGGTCTGTCGAGAAGACAGAGTCGACAGACCTGTTCTCCACCTGAAACGTCGTGAGAATTATGTTTTATTATTTTATTATTTCCATTCTACGTGACTTTACCGAGAGAACCAAGAAGATGGCCGCTTGTTGTTTCACAGTTGAGAGCCTCGCAGAACGCCGCGGCCCCAAGCAGGTAAAAGACCTCAACGTGGGCGTCTATCCGCTTCAACTCGACACCGCAAGGGCAGCCAATACGCAGCACGCACCGGGAGAGGGCTACCGCCAAACTCTGCATGCGACGAGCATGACAACGTAGAGCGGAGGAGTAGGGGGCCATCACCAGCGGGACGTCTGCCATCCGCGACATGGCCATCGGCCAGCACCACCGCCGTCTCTCATCGGGCTGACAGCTGATTGTGCTCCACTGTGACCACTCTGACCACATGACCAGAATCTGCCACAAAAATAATCGAGCGGCCAAGCTGCCGAATGGAGCCGGGCGAGGAATCGCCCGCGGTGAGGAGCTTGAGCCGGGATTACATTCCAAATGGCTCACGTGGTGGAGCCGACACAGACTGAGAGTGGGTTTAGGCCGATGCAAACGCTCTCGTCGAATCATGGTCGGGGGGGGGGTGGACTTCTGCTACAACCGACCGATGTGCTTGTCAGGAGAAGAAAACCACGGATCATCTCTTGAGATGCCCTGCAGCACCACAAAGCACTCCTCAAGATTTGGCAATGCCAACACCAGAAGCAGAATATTGTGAAAAGACTGTAAAGGTTGGACAGGAGACACGACTAAGAAGAACAGAGGAAGTTCACCGTAAACAATAAGGGAGGGGATATTCAATCTAGATTTGATCTAGATTCGAAGGGGATATTCTTCAACCTCCCTAAACGCGTCACACATTTGGCTCAAATTTTGTTCGTTCACTTAAGACACGACTGACGAAAGCTCTCTCGCCGAAACACCGCCGCCAAGAGACGCCGCGCCGTCACCGCCGCGCCGTCACCGCCGCGCCGTTTGCCCACCAGCAGGATCTGGCAGGAGCAGTACACCATGACGCAGAGCGGGATCACGAACCCGACGAGCTCCACGAACACGACCACCGCTCCGATCCTCGACCAGTCCTCCTGCGAGAAGTTCTCGAAGCACGTGGTGGCGGCGGCGGCGGCGGCGTCGTCGGCGGCGTCGTCGTCCGACGGCGGCGGCGGCACGTTGGCCGCGCGCAGGGCGAACACCGGCGCCCCGCACAGCGCCACGAAGAGCCACACGGCGGCGCTGACGAGGCGGGCGATGCGCGGCGTGCGCAGCGGGCGCGAGCGCAGCGGGTGCACGATGGCGAGGAAGCGGTCGGCGCAGATGCACGTGAGGAAGAGGACGCTGCCGTACATGTTGACGAGGAAGACCGCCTTGCTCAGCTTGCACGCGAGCTCGCCGAACGGCCACAGGCCGCCGCGCGCGTAGTACAGCACGCGCAGCGGCAGCGAGCCCACGAAAAGCAGGTCCGACACCACGAGGTTGGACATGTAGATGGTGGTCTCCGAGTGGCACTTGATGTGGCGGCAGAACACCCAGCAGGAGACGCCGTTCACGCAGAGCCCCACCACGAACACCAGGCCATAGGCGACGGCGTAGAACGTGTTCTTGAAGTGCGCGTCCGCGGTGCACTCGGTGACGTTGAGGCCGGGCGACGGCGGCGGCGACGAGTCCATGGTTCGCGCGCGGGGCCTGCCGACTCCTAATCGGCGGCACGCCGCGTCGGAACGAGCGCAAAATTCCACGCGGGAAGGGGCGGGAGGTTGGCTGACGGGCGCGCGTGGTGGCGGTGGCGACGGCGAGGTGGTTCGAGGCACGAGCCGGGCGCACCGTCCGCTGCCCCGTCAACGCGCTGCCACCGCATTGCGAGGCTGCCGCAAGTTACCCGTCGTTCGCTTGAACTGCCGCGCGTCTCTCGGCGCTACATGTCCGCGTCCGGGCGGACGCGAGCTGTCGTTGTTGTTGTCGCGGTGCCGGGGCTTGCTACGGCACGGCTCTGCCTGCGAGCGGCTGCTGCGGGTCTCGCTTGAGCGCAGGCTCCATCACGGGCAGCTAATCTGTTAAAGGCAGCGACAGCAGCAGCGTTCCCAGTTACCACTCTGATGAGGGCACATTTTTAATAAAGTTTCATTTCGTCGCTCGACATTGTGTTGAACGTACGATACCGTATTGCAGCGAGCGGCGTTATCCACTCGTCATCGTTGCCTTTCTCAAAACCTGCTGGGTCAGTCGCCCGGCCCTTCTCGTGAGGGCACGCTTGCCCACTGGTTCTATTTGCATAGAGGCGGCATACTTTGATTCCTTGCCCGCCACCGAGGCATTTCAGTCGGGGATTTTACCCAACACGCTTCAGCTACCGCAGAGGCAATGGACAATTCAGTCCCAATACACAGAGATGTCACAGCCAGGCTAGATTTGAAGCCTTCGTGACTGCAAGGATTCATGCTCGTTGGTTTTTTCGGTGAAGTCACGTAGGTAAAACAATTAATAAAATAAAATAAATGAAAACAACTAAGGGAGGGAGGCTTGTGTTGCCTCCGAAACGTCGTGATTTAATTGAGTTGTTTTCATTTATTTTATTTTATTGTTTAACCTACGTGACTTTACCAAAAAAAACAAAGAGGATGTCACAGCTAGGCGAGCTCGCAGTTGCGAGTGTTCCACTACAGGCAAGACGTGTCAGCCTCGTGTGATATTACAACATTGGAAGAGTAGGCCAATGCACAGAGATGTCATATAGCCAGGCTGGACCCTCGTACTGGGATGTTCCATCAAGAACTATCAGCTTCATCGGATCACCGGTGCACCTGTGCGCGTTGTAGAGGACTGCAGTGAAAGTCGGTGCGTTTCCCACGATTGCTGTGGCTGGTATACATTTCACCTCGTCTTGAATTTCTTGTAAATGTTTGTCCCTGGATCGCACGGAAAGTGATTTTGCAGCCACCGATAACTGCCACTGACAAATTGAGGCGTTTTCTGTCGTAGCAGCAGAGCCAGACAGGGAAAGGCTGTGTGGCCAGTTGCATAAAACACCTTAATAAGTGACAGTCTCCTTTGAGTGACATTTATTTATACAGGAGGCGAGTGGAATTTTACATTGAAGTTGTTTCATGCAACCAACCCGCGTTCTTTGACTCTTTTCCAAGCGGTGGCGGCCCGGGTTCGTAGCGCAGTGGGCTAACCGCGGCACCACCGCCCCCCATAAATCTGGACGCGCTCTCGCATGAACGTGCGGGAATATGTTACGCACAGCCAAACTCTCGCTTTGAAACACAGAGGGAGGGAAAAGTGCGTGTGGTAATCTGAAGAACACGGCATTCATTTTCAATCTCTCACCTTCAGAACGAGGTCACTGCCGACTCAAACCAAGGATTTGGGGACGCAGCGTTGACAGCGGCGCTGCGCGAATCTCTCTTCTTCGCTAGGAACGTGACCATCATCGTCAAGCTGCACAATCGCAGCAGCAACATTTGCTCTACACTCACTTTTCAGACACACCTAAAGCCCCCCTCTCTCTTCAAGGCCCCCCTCCTCTCTCTTCAAGACCTCCTCTCTCTTCAAGGCCCCCCTCTCTATCTCCTGGCTTTCGAGCGACACTCAGCTTTACACCGCGCCTGAGAGCCACGGTCATGGTGACGTCTGTGATATACTGTGCACGTCACAAACCACTGTAATTATTATTTCCAATCAAACTCAAGGCATCCATCAACACCGCCCAGAAAAGGCAAAAAATAGGCAGCAAGCGACACCTTGAGGAACGACCCTCCTCCTCCTCCCGCACACAGCCCCATCAATCACGTTCACGATCGGTGAATGAAGTGAAACACAAATTAACGAAATAATTGTGGTCATTGGTAATTGCGCTGAGAATATCAACCCCACCTTGGACATGAGAATATTCGTTTACTTTAAGGGTCAGAGCCCTGGAATGGGTTCAAATCCGGGATCTTAGTGGAGCCACCTCCGCACTCCGACCCCAGACTCACGGGGCTCATGAGAGTCACCCAACCGAGTCACCCAACTAAGCCACCCAACTACAGACGCCCAACCACAGTCACACGACACCCAAACACAGTCACCCAACCACAGTCACACGACACCCAAACACAGTCACCAAACCACAGTCACCCAGCCACAGTCACAGGTCACTCAACCAGTCACCCAGCCACAGTCACAGGTCGCTCAACCACAGTCACCCAACCACAGTCACACGACACCCAACCACAGTCACACAACACAGTCACCCACCACAGTCACACGACACAGTCACGTGATATCTGCGCTCCGGCACGCACACACACACAGAGAGAGAGAGAACCCACCACCTTTTGAGACGTCAGCGGAGAGGAATTCGAGCCGTGCGATCCCGTTGTTGGAACGTGTTCATAAACAAGGCACAGATTCCGTCACCCACCTGCCTTCGACACCCCCCCTCCCTACCAAAGATAGCAAAGACAAAGATCCCCCATATAGCCTGTAACAAGACTGTCGGGGCAAGTGCTGTTAGCGAGCACCTATGAAGATCGGCACGGCACACGAGGGGGTGGGTGGCCAGCACCACGCCCGGTCGCCTTTGTCTCCCCGGTGCCAATGTTTACACACCGCACCAGGTACTCATTTGAGGCCGAGTCGACCTAGGAAAGGCCCAAGACCGCTTCAAATGATCGTCACCGGTGTTGGTGGCCGTGAGCGGGATTCGAACTCGGGTCGCCGTGTCGGGAGCGCTCACACACCTGCCCCCGACCGTGGCTACCTCTGGGTCAGTGCGTCCACGCTTTCTCTGCGACGTCGTTTTCGGCCCAGATCAACCCTGTGGGGCCCCCCACGAATGAATCACTCGACCGTATCAGGTGGAACTTTGCTTAATTCGTCAATCCGGGGCACACACACACACACAGACACGCACTTGAATTCCGATACTAGCCCGACTTGTTTCAAGTTGTGGAACAAAAAAACCCCATCAACATAGCGTTCCGCTCAAGTGAACGGAGGGCAAACGCTCAGCGTCCAGTGCCCAGCCCCGAGCCGAGTGTCACAATCCACCTTTCCTCCAGCACGAGGTAAGGGGCCGTCCATAAATGACGTCACGCGATTTTGGACGATCTTTGAGCCCCCCCCATCTTCACACGGCGTCACAAAAAGTCAGATCCCCCCCCCTCAAATATGACGTCACAAAGCTCTGCCCCCCCCCCCCCGCCCAAAAAAAATAAAATATGCTTCAAATCGCTTTAAACTTTTGTCATTGTAGTGCGTATTTAATGTGGCGCTGCGCTTTGATGTTGTAGGAGAAAACATTTATTAACAAGTCTATTTAATTAAGTAGAACGTGTTGTCTATATTGATGTGACATTTCTCAACCCCCCCCCCTCGTCACACATCGTCACAAATGTCTGATCACCCCCCCTCCTCTAGGTGTGTGACGTCATTTATGGACGGCCCCTAAGCCCGTGGATCTTACACCCCGCAGCTGACTTCCCATCAAAGTGATGCTCGTTTTTATCTCCGCGGTTGAGGAAGTTAAAAGTTTGATGCTCCAAGTTCCCCACCACCGTGGCCACCCGACCAGCTGGGTCGGTTTGTGTTGGAAACGGGTGGTGCTGAGATTACACAGATAAGTTTTTTTATTTCGTATTCATAGAGCGCCTCTCATCAAGGCACTAAACATTAAAAAACACATTAACATTGCGGGGGCGTGCAAGGGAATCGGTGACTACAATAGAGGACGGCTGTTGTGTTGTGGCCGAAACGTCGTGAGAATTGTATTTTATTATGTTTTATTATTTTATTATTTCCCTTCTACACGACTTTACCGAAAGAACCAAGAATATGAGTGCGAAGGGGATAAGGGGAGGGGAGGTGGTCACGGTAGAGGGGCCGTAGGGGATAAGGAAGGGTGGTGTTCATGATAAAGGAGTGCATAGGGGTTAGGGAAGGGTAGGGGCAGGGGAGGAAAGAAGTGGAGGCAGGGAAGAGAATGGGCAATGGATGAGAGGGGATCGTGTTGGAGCAGGCCGCCTGGCACCCATCGTGTGGGAGGGCATCGCCACGAAACGTTCTGGGGGGTTCGATTCCCCATCGCTCACCCAAAAGTGAAAACAAATAACTTGGGTGCTGCTGCTGCTGCTGCTGCTCCTGCAGTGTTTGTTGGCAGTAGTGGACAAACGAACAAAGGCAACGCAACGCATTCGGCATAAACACCGTGTGGCGTTCAAAGGAGCATTATTATAACATGTTGCATTTCACTATGGGAACCTCATTTGCCAGTAAAAAATATGATAATTGGTTCTTCACCCTTCTATCTGGCAACAAAACTGACACCTTTTTACAAGGAGTCATGTTTGCATAGACCGCAATACCTGCAGTCATAATACAAACAAAAGAACATAACTCTGATAATGTGCACTGTCCTTAAAGTTGATTGATCCACACCCGAGACAGCTTTCCTTAGAGCCTAGTCTCACATGGGTTGGGTGCGCCTTTTGGCGTCATCTGGTCCAACCCATATGAGACTAGGCTCTAAGGAAAGCTGTCTCGGGTGTGGATCAATCAACTTTAAGGACAGTGCACATTATCAGAGTTATGTTCTTTTGTTTGTATTATGACTGCAGGTATTGCGGTCTATGCAAACATGACTCCTTGTAAAAAGGTGTCAGTTTTGTTGCCAGATAGAAGGGTGAAGAACCAATTATCATGTTGCATTTCATAAAACGTCGCCTACATATTTTCGACAACGTAAATATATAATGGGCAATACTTCATGGCAATGGACCTTAATGTGCTGTGTAGGAGGGCCACTGCCTGCGATGTTGCCGATTAAAGATAGTATTTTCCTTTCAATGCCACATGTGCTTAACCATATATGTGGTGGGGTAAAGTGTGGGCACTCCCACGTCTCCCAAGACGCCTGGTTCAGCAGTGGCGTAAGAAGGCTGCGTGTTGACATTCATTGTATGAATGTACTCGGTGAGAGTGATAGATTTAACACGTGTGTGTTATGACATGTGGGGAGCAGTGGTGTAGCGGTTATGGCGCTGCGCTGCGAACCCAGTGACCCAAGTTCAATTTCCACTCACGCCCAAAACCAGTGACAATTATCTGAACCGGTCCTGGGCCTCCCCTAGGTCGACTCAGCTTTAAATGAGTACCTGGTGTGATGTGTAAACATCGCTACTGGGAAGACAAAGGTGGTCGGGTGCGGTGCTGGCCACCCATCGCCTCGTGTGCCTTGCCAGCTTTCATAGGCGCTCGCTAACAGTATGTGAAGGCTACACGGGGGATCTTTGTATTTATATTCATTATAACATGTGTACATGTGCCGGTGCGTGTTTGCTATGCGCGCTTGGTGTGTCAATGGAGATGCCCCCTCCCCCATATCAAGGGATTTGGCACCAGAAATATTTGAGTGCCGGCTGCCTGCCCGGTTGATCCCAGCACACAGGCACAAGAACTCCCCAATAACACCGCGTGTGTGTGTACGTGTGGCCTTAAAGAGAAACTAAATATATCTATAAGGTAGGCTACGTTTCAGGCAATATCTGTTGCTCCCAATGCCACCTATGATCTACGTCCTCTTAAGGCCACAGTATTATCGAAGCAAAAACAGAAGACTCATCAATCCACCCGCACGCATAACGCACACTCAATGCGCGTTGCTGTGGAGAGTACCCGTGCCGAAACACATCAGCAGACTATACGAATACGGGACAGAGTTGGTGTATCGTCTGCTTACCAGGTTCGTTATCGGCGCACACATTGGAGGAGGAGAAGTTACCATTGCAACCTCCTCTTTGTCACTGTGATTACCAAGTCTGGAAGCGATTGTTAAGATTTTATGAGCTAAAATAAATGATTACATCCACATCGCATCCAGTAACCGAGTGTGAGATGCAATCGTTTACTCGTGTACATTTGACGCAAATGGTACTTTTATAAGCGAATGGGTGGAATTGGTGCTTGGGCCCAGGAACGCAGTGCCTTGTGTGTCCTAGAACAACAGACATTCCCACAATGCATTGTGCCAGCAAAATTGCATTGTTTTACTTGCAATATACAGTCATCGACTTAGTTTAATGGCGTTTATTTAGTTTAACACGCAGGCTTTCGCGACCAATATTATTAATAATAAACGTTTTTTGGGTTAGATCGCGTTATTTATAAATGTGTCGGAACCCTCCACCACCCGACACGACCAATCAGTAAAAAAAATGTGTCACGTTGACAAAAGACAAATAGTTCACTACTTTAGCCCACCGGTGTGTTGAAGAGTGAATCCACAACATTAAATTTATTTATTTAGATCACGGGGCACACATCGTCTCTGGCTGTCATTTCTTTAGAACTGCTCTTTTCGTGTTTCGTTTGTTTGTAGTTCCACGGCACCTCCGATTAGTGCGGTTGTCCACGTACGGTGCGAAAGAAGTTCAACATATTCATACGTCAGGGCGTGCGGGGCCAGTTGATGTTGCCCTGCACGTGTTGAAGGAGGAGGCTGTCACGTGGCTCTGTGGCTACGTGGGCCGACGTTCACTCACGGAACATTGCATATATATTTATAGTTATTTAATTTTGATTGTGTATTTGGTGCTCTAACCGTGTTAAAGTCACCGATACTCAAAATGCCACTGTTAGTGTAACTAATCATATGCCCATTTACAAATCGTTAATTTAAAAAGAAAAAAAATATTTTCTTCAGAACCCATGGTGCAAACAAGTGCAGTCTCCAACCCGTATTATGAAAAAGGGTCATTGCCTGAAACGTCGCAGATGATACGTACGGGTAACATTTCTAAAGGTGCCGTGTGGCTGAGGGGCGTGTTGACCTGGGGCCACGTTGACCTTGCTAATGGAACGAAAGGGGAGGCCTGTCGCAAAGCAGACACAGCATGGGACACAGAGAGACAATGCGGACGAAGAAAGCGCTATAAACAAGACAAAAATACACACTCTAGAATGAAACAACAACAACCACCCCACAGAGTCACAATGAATTGCAAGAATGAACGGGGAAGGAGGGAAATGTTTACACGCCTCATGGTTACAATCGCAACACTTTCCTCCTCCCACGCGTTTTCCACCCCCACCCAAATATGCCAAGTTGCTTGTGGAATCGCGGCCATTAAATTCCAAGAATTGTCCAGTCTCCACGTGGCACCTGCATTAAGAAGGCTGGAGTGACACGGGACGTGCCTCTCATAGCTGCTCAGCAGCAGCCCCATCTCCACGACTGATACAATAACACGGACGTCATTACATCCCATCTCCAACGCCTGCCCCCCTCAACACTTTCTGCTGCGATGCCTCGTACCGCCGCAGGCTGACATCTACGGTCACAAACACCTCTCTATCGACAACGTACACGTTAGAATAATAATAATGATATTTATTTATTCAAGAAAAGTCTGGAGTATCAAGACTCTTTGTTTCAAGAGGCTCCCTACTTGGGTTTGTTTGACCAATTCATTTTTCAAATGAATTAATTTTTCAAATTAATTGGTGAGGACATTCAGCGAAGAAGCTCTTTTTCAATTGCGATCTGACCGAATGCAGCTGATAGTGTAGCGCGCACGATGGTCCGCAAGGACATCCACATACGTACGAAGGGAAGACGCTCAAAGTTCGGCACACAAACGTGCTCGCAAGCCCACACACCACCATCTCCTGGCCGCCACTCAGAGCCCAGGGGCCTTGTCAGTTTCACTTCTCACCCCAGTCTCCGCTGCCTTCTTACTGATAAGGGTGCAATGTGGCCAATCTCTAACCACTGTCATCACCTTCGGTTGTTTGGAAAGCTTGCAGTAAGGTCTCAGTTTACGATGTCAATACCTACAATTACAGGCATGCTGCAATGTTCAAATTCCCAAGGCCCTATCGAGCGAACAAACATCATTAGGCTACTACTCTCCTCTAATGATGCGACTCCCAGGTACAATTGGATGACAAGAAAACTGCTTAAAAGAAACCATAAAAGGAAGTTCCAGATCTAGCAAGGGATAGGGGGGCATGGAATGTGTAAATAATTTACAAAGTGGGTATGGTAAACGCGCCAGTTGGCAGAGGTGCAACGATGCATGGATCCATCCGTGTAAAGCTCACGATGCAAGAAGCGTCGTCGGCATTGCGTGCGTACAAGTAGTCGCACAAGGATGGCTGAACATTTGTTGTCGCGCACTCCTAAAAGTGCAGTCCATCACGAGTCACGAGTGCACCACGTTGGTCGCACATCAGTCGTCACTCCTTTGGAATGACAGTTTAAAAGTCTGTTGAAATACCGGCTCAGACGTACGTAATGGGATTTGCGTGACCCCCCCCCCCCTGTAGCCTCGATTGGCCTCAACATTAGCGGCCACATAAAAAAAATAGGATTCTTAAATTGATCCACGATCCTGAACCGTGGAAGTTCGTGACGTTTGTTGTTGCCGTGGGGTGGGTTGACCACAAGTCTGAGCTTAAATCTCGCACCATCACGACTCGTAGGGCGCCACAGTGGCTAGGAGATGTTAACTACCTCACCTGGTATACAGGAGGCCGTGGGTTCGATCCCGACCCTGACGCCTGCTGTGTATTTGAAGTTTGAGTGTCTCTCTCATCATCATCACGGTGGCTAGGAGATGTTAACTACCTCACCTGGTATACAGGAGGCCGTGGGTTCGATCCCGACCCTGACGCCTATTGTGTATTTGAAGTTTTAGTGTCTCTCTCATCATCACGGTGGCTAGGAGATGTTAACTACCTCGCCTGGTATACAGGAGGTCGTGGGTTCGATCCCGACCCTGACGCCTGCTGTATATTTGAAGTTTGAGTGTCTCTCTCATCAGCATCATGGTGGCTAGGAGATGTTAACTACCTCGCCTGGTATACAGGAGGCCGTGGGTTCGATCCCGACCTTGACGCCTGCTGTGTATTTGAAGTTTGCGTGTCTCTCTCATCATCATCATCATCACGGTGGCTAGGAGATGTTAACTACATCGCCTGGTATACAGGAGGCCGTGGGTTCGATCCCGACCCTGACGCCTGCTGTATATTTGAAGTTTGAGTGTCTCTCTCATCATCACGGTGGCTAGGAGATGTTAACTACCTCGCCTGGTATACAGGAGGCCGTGGGTTCGATCCCGACCCTGACGCCTGCTGTATATTTGAAGTTTGAGTGTCTCTCTCATCATCACGGTGGCTAGGAGATGTTAACTACCTCGCCTGGTATACAGGAGGCCGTGGGTTCGATCCCGACCCTGACGCCTGCTGTATATTTGAAGTTTGAGTGTCTCTCTCACCGTGGTCGTGTGGATGTTTCCTCCTCTGGGTCCTCAGGTTTTTACCTCCACGTTTAGAATCAACATGCGTTTCAAGTTGTTTTTTGCTGTGGTTGTCTCACCTGATGACGGACGCTTGTGTTGCGACCGAAACATCGTGATTTATTTTCTTTTATATCTACGTGACTTTCCCGAAAGAACCAGAAAGTATGAATCCCTGCAGTCACGAAAGCTTCAAATCTAGATATTTGGCTGCTGCAAGTGTCCACGTGATAAGCCACTTTCATGGAGCTATCATTTGTGGCCAGGTCGCTTCGGAAAAGGAGCTGTACAGCTCAGTGGGTGCCCTTACCTCGGTGAAATATAAAATAGTTAACAGTTTAGTCATTTGAATCGTGAGTGAAACGCCAGTTGCTCTTGCTTCTCTCAATCGGCTCTTGTACTTTGTTAGCTTTTTCCTCCCTTTGGCGAGCAATTAATTAATTTATTTCTGTGCTGTACGGCGCTTTGAGACCACCTTGTAAAAAGGGGCTCTATTCGTGTAATTTATTCTTGTGATTGTCAAACGACTGCGATGTTTTGGTTCACGGTGGGCTGAATCAGGTGTTCAGATTCTTAATTAAAATATGCGGCGAGCCAGCCTCTTCTCGGGGCTGGTGGGGCTGCGGCGGTGGGGGGAGTGGTCGTAATGCCTTCGCAATAAGTCTGGAATAATACTGGTAGGAACCTCCTGGTTACACCAGCCCACAGGGGATTATTGTGTCCGTCCGTCCTGCAGGGAGGGGCTGGGTGGGGAGGGAGGGTCTGGGTGGGGAGGGTGGGGAGGGGCTGGGTGGGGAGGGTGGGGCTGGGTGGGGAGGGGAAGGTGGGGAGGGGCTGGTTGGGGAGGGTGGGGAGGGGCTGGGTGGGGAGGGTGGGGCTGGGTGGGGAGGGGAGGGTGGGGAGGGGCTGGTTGGGGAGGGTGGGGAGGGGCTGGGTGGGGAGGGTCTGGGTGGGGGGTGGGAGGGGTGGGGCTGGGTGGGGAGGGGCTGGGTGGAGAGGGGCTGGGTGGGGAGGGTGGGGAGGGGCTGGGTGGGGAGGGGCTGGGTGGGGAGGTTGGGGCTGGGTGGGGGGGTGGGAGGGGGGGGGCTGGTTGGGGAGGGGCTGGTCACCCCGTGGTGCCCTTATAAAACTCAACGTTTAACCTACTCACGCCGGCTTGTGCCCGCCCTCACAGTCGGGAATATTTTCGGAATACACCACGCCGCCGTTGACCCTGCAGGCCATTGACCGAGCAACCCAACGTTCCTACCAGCTCCCTCCGCAGGAAGGTGTTACGTCTGCAGAGTTCGCAACAAGTTCCGAGCCAGTGGATATTGGATGATGTTAACAAGGGCGAGGTCTGGGTATCTTCTGCGATGTGAACTTCTTTCACAACATACAGCATTAAATTACGTATATAAGTTTTAAACGATGTATTTAAACATTAAATGATGTGTTTTATATGTTGTCGATAAAACTACAGGATATTTCGTCCTGTATGTATGTTGAACTTCTTTCGCACCATATGTAGCCATCCGTGCTAATCGGAGGTGCGGGGGAAGGACAACAAACTAACCACAAAAAGCAGTTTCTAAAGAAGTGACTTTTCAATCCAAATTATTAAAATTTCATAGCTCCAGTGGCTTGCTATCATCGTAAGGAAGAGCGTTCCAGACGGCTGCAGAAGCGGACCTGAAAGTACGCGATGTGGTGACCACCGTCTTTGTCCGAGAGCTCACCAAAACCCGCAGTAGCTGAAGCCGATCGCACACGACTGAGACTCGCGAAGGAATGCAGCGAGCACTGGACATGGTCACTAATCGCGTTTCCATCTGTCGCTCTGTTTGACCCGGCACAGTCCGGGAACCGGCATCTGTGTGGTCGGGTGGCAGCAGGAGCTGATCGTTTCGACGTCTGGGTAGGGGCCGTCCATAAATGACGTCACGCGATTTTGGACGATTTTTGACCCCCCCCCCCCTTTGTCACACGGCGTCACAAAAAGTCGGACCCCCCTCCTCAAATATGACGTCACGAAGCTCTGCCCCCCCCAAAAAAACACATTTACATTTTGAAAATAAAATATGCTTCAAATCGCTTAAAACTATTGTCATTGTAGTGCGTATTTAAAGTGGCGCTGCACTCTGATGTTGTAGGAGAAAACATTTATTAAAAAGTATTTCATTAAGTAGAACGTGTTGTCTATATTTATTTAAAGTTGCGCATTTTGATGTGACGTCACATTTCTCAACCCCCCCCCCCACCTCGTCACACATCGTCACAAATGTCTGACCACCCCCCCCCCCCTAGGTGCGTGACGTCATGTATGGACGGCCCCTTAGCGGTATTGCCACGTTTGAACTTTGTGCCACTGGAAAAGCGCCGTTCTGACGAAGGACCTCGTGCCGACGGAGAGGAATGCGTTGTCCGGGTTTTGGTCGACGGTGGAAAGGGTGGCAAGCCCAGGATGCCCGAGCAAGCTGCTCGACTGCTCTTAGGAGACATTCAGCGCACGTCTCGGCTCCAGCGTGATGAAGAGAATGTTGTGCCGGGCCAGTATGGCACAGGACAAGAGAAAGATAATGCGTCAATGCAGAGAGTTTAATAAGGGGACACTAAGGCCAGTCCACGTGAAATTTATAAATTGCCTCCATTATATAATTACACACTCCGTAAGCCGATGTCTGAAACACCTAAACGATGGATTTAATATTGGTGAGAAAGCGTACAGTAACACGGTATTTTTTATCTTATATGTTCATATGCACGCCAGGGCTTGTTAAAAGGACCGGCGAATTGCCAAGAGTTGGGCTTAGAATAACAGGTCACACCCTCCTCTGCCGGACGATGACATCATCTGGCTATTGTGCGCTGGTATCATGTTACAATGTGGGTTTTTTTCTACATCAAAAGCCTTGAATGGACACTGCAACTTGCACGATAGGGTTGTTTAAGTTCGTCAACATTTTGCCTCTACCGCCTGCCAATCGTTGGGCGATGACGTTGGCCTATCGAGGCGTTCGTTCGCCACTTGTTGAAGAGATTCGCACGGTTCGAATCTAGCGGCCGCCCCGATTAATACTTGCGGGCGTAATGACGCCGAAGATAGCGCTACTGCGCTCCGTCCGCGTCACAGAACGGCGTTCAGGATCCCGTGACGTAAATGGCAAGAGTAGGCCGCTGTGCTCCGGCGTCAGGGTACAGATTTGCCAAATTCAAAATGTCCCACCACCGATTGCTCTATTGGGACCTCTCTCACACACACACAGCAGCAATCATTGATCCCAACTGGCAGACCGATGCGCTGGGTGGCTCTTGAAAATTAGCCTCATCCTGAATCTTTTAAGTTCGTCTGGTTAAACAAAATCAACTTTCAACCTAAAACTGACTGAACGCGGTCATTTTTTCTTGTTGTTATGACAGTATTTCACCGCGGGGTAATCCCTGGAGATGGGACATCTCGACATCTCGTTCTGTAAGGGTTGTCCCACCAAGGCGTCGATCGACGCTCCACTCACAGCAGACACATGATCAATGTACGAGCACTGTCTCATTTCTGCTCTTCCGGTGGCCCCGGACGTGAACAGGAGAGAGAGAGTGGCCCGGTGAAATAGTCCACGCAGTCAGATTATTTAGCCAGTTAATAATAAAAATAAGTAACATTAAAAAAACTTTTTTTTAAACACGCTTTAATGAAATGTACCGTACGAGTAATGACAGAACTCCACGACTCCAGGAAGTGGCCCCGAAGCTTGCCATCACGTCAGGGACCGTGGCCAATCACAGCCAACGTCAGTTTACCGTGGACAATTAGAGGCAAGCCGAAACATAAGATATATAAAAAAAAATGTTAAAAAATATATGTTTTTTATATTTTATGATAGAATATCGTATTGTCATCAGTATGACATAAGTATACCAAGTTTGCAGTCAAAACCACATTGGGAAGTGGGTAAAATTTGAGTAACAAGATTTGAGGATACAACAACAACAGACAGAGTGAGTTAAATAAAAGCGTGTAAATAAAAAGTCTCAACTCGTAACACGCCGCCACACGAGGAACCACAGTGAAGGCAGCAGCCACGAGTGATGCTGGCACCGACGATTGCCTAAGATTTGCGGTTCTCTATATATAGACTAGCTTTACTATTCGGCTTCGCCCGAGACTTGGATTCTTGTCTTTGACTAATACACGGCCTACGCAGAGGGTGGGGGGGGTGACGTCAGCAGGCACACTGCGTGACGCTGCCGCATGCGGGTGACATCACAGATGTGACGTCACCGCTCACTTGTCGTGCAAAATATATCCATTATTGCGCCCCCCCCCCAAAATACAAAAGTCTATTTTATACTTTTTGCATTGTGCACAGTCTGGAAGCTACCCACATGCCAAATTTAAAGTTTGTTGCATGTTGGGAAGTACGCTAAACATTTCGAACAGACACACATATTCACAAATTTCCCTTTAATAAAAAGATTTAGGCGTTATCAGTCAATGAGTGTCTTCATGTGGGAGAAAACCGGATGCGCCCGGAGAAAACCTCGCGTGCGAGGGAGAAACACTGTATCCCATACAGACAGAACAGGGTGTAGAATCCACGTTTTAGTTTTACCGCATTCCCCCGACAAGCCAGGGTACACGGCACCTCATCGACGCCCACGGGAAAGGGAGTTTCTCAACATCGATGCCACCCGCCCACCCTCACTGCTGCCTCCACAGCGCTGGGTTACCGGCAGCCACGTGCACGACCACCACCGCCCGGCTGTCAATCAATCACCGTGTCCGGATCCTCTTTGCAATGCGGCACAGCCCGGATCATTAACGGGCACGGGAGGAGGCGGAGGGGAGCAGAAGCCAGCACAGGGCATCACACGTGACTCCCCTTCTTGGCATGTCTGGCAGGTAGAGCAGTTACAATGAATCCATGCTTACACACAATACGTATTTATATGTTGTTGTTGTTGTTGTACTTCTTGCGCACTGTACGTAGCCATCCACGCTAATCGGAGGCCTGTGCTCATACAACGTGTAATGTTTATGAAAAACTCGAACGCATTCGTCAATAACACTATAGTCTTAAAAGTAACATACATATATATGGGTGACGTTTCGAGCAATTGCCCTTCATAGCACATGCACAGCGAGGCTTGAGAGAGACTGCCACGGTTGCGGGATGTTAACTACCTCGCCTGGTATGCAAGATGTCATGGGTTCAATTCTGATCCTGATGCCTGTATATTTGGAGTTTTGCATATGCTCCCCGTGATCACGTGGATATTTCTCCAGGTCATCCGGTTTTTCCCTCCACATTTAGAAACATGCATTTAGAGTATTTGGCTGCTATGAATTTCCACGTGATAAGCCACTTTGTTGAGCTATCATTTGTGGCCAGGTCGCTTCTGAAAAAGTTACACAGCTCAGTGGGCCAGTAAAATAAAAATAGTTTTAAATAGTTTACAATTTCTACAAAAGTGGGGGGCATTCCCCGAAACGTTGCTTATTAAATGTGTTTTTCATTTTTAGGCCACAGTGTGTGTCATTGATGAAAGTGTCAAATGTTTTGTTTTAGTTATTTGTGCTTCTGCACTGCTGCCAAAGCAGCAGCAGCATCATCACCAAATCACCTCGTCAAAGAGCATAAACCATCATGACGTGAACTCCGGTCATTCTCACAGCAGTGGCTTTTGGCTAGCCATGCGACAAAGACATTTAATGCATCGCACGCTTTCAGATGCGCTTCTGTGGCCGTCTGGAATGCTCTTCCTTTCAATATTAGGAAGCCACCGGAGCTATGCACTTTTCAATCCTCTAGATTGAAAACTCATTTATTTAAAACTGTTGATTGTGTTAAGTTTGTTGTCCTTCCCCGCACCTCCGATTAGTACGATTGACTATGTACAGTGCGAACGAAGTTCAACAGACATACGCATGGTTTGTGTGCACCTATATGTGCACGTGTCGTGTGCGCACGCTCGTATGTTCCTCCACGTGTGTTTTCACCTCCGTTTAAGAACTCGATGGTGCCTAGCCAATGCCGCTGCTGCTTCTGCAACAGGTGATAATGATGATTGCTGCTGCAACAGGTAGTACACAACGATAACAATTTATAATTTTAAGAGCACCCTGGAAAGTAGCGGTGGTGCTGGACTCGATGACACGAAGTGGGACCACTTCCTCAGCAGCTGCCTTGGGCGAGGCAGCTATAGAATGAAAGGAAGTGCATTGTCACCAATTCCCAAGGCTATCCCGTTTCCCCCCACGCGCAGCTGTGCCTCTGCAGGAGCGCTCGTGACACGGGAGGCAGTGTGTGGGGGAGGGCAACGGTGGTGGTTGTTGGTGGTAGTAGTGGTGGTAGAGCGGAGGCTTCTGAACGCCGCGCCCCGCATGTCCTGCTGGCAAACCCGGCGCCTGGCGCTTGCGATCGGGATGGAGGCACAAGTGCGGTCGCGGTGGTGGCCTGCCAGGGTCGGTGGCCGACCGCGAGGCCGAACGGTGTGGGACGTCGGACGGTGGTTTTACAACGGCGGCGAGGAGGGCGCACAGAGCCGAGGGTCGCCCGCCACCTCGTACGCGGAGAGACTGAAAGCCCGGATGGGTTTCTAAAGTCAGCGTTCGGTCTATTATTATTATCATACTTGCTGTGAAGTTATACTCAGGGGTTGGAAATGGAATTACATCACGAGGGGAGGTATGTGTGTGCTGAGCGGAGAGAGGCTATCACTTATTGTTTGTACCAGGGGTGGAGTGACCCCCAAAAAAGTTTATTTTCTAGGGCATGTAGAGAGAAAGGCCACGTGTTAGAAGCAATTACTTTGTTATGGCTTTTTCATAATTAACAAAAAGAAGTAGTAGATAATGAGTATTCATAATCAACGTTTTTGGGTTATATCGCGTTATTTATAAATGTGTCGTAACCCTCCACCACCCAACACGGCCAATCGGTAAAAAAGTGTCACGTTGACAAAAGACAAATAGTTCACTGCTTTAGCCCACCGGTGTGTTGAAGAGTGAAACCACAAAATTTACAGTTTTTGAGTTCGACGTTTCGCTGTAAATGTTGTGGTTTCACTCTTCAACACACCGGTGGGCTAAAGCAGTGAACTATTTGTCTTTTGTCAACGTGACACTTTTTTGCTGATTGGCCGTGTCGGGTGGTGGAGGGTTACGACACATTTATAAATAACGCGATCTGACCCAAAAACTTTATTATGAATAATATTGGTCGCGAAAGCCTACGTGTTAAACTGAGAAAATGAGTATATATACTTGGGTGGTTATGAAACCAATGACTGGGTTTTCGATTGGCTGGCTGATAGAGAGGCGTGCCCAGGGCAGTTCAACCAGGACAGAGGAGAGTTCACACTCTTGCGTGTGGGAACCTTACAAGTCAGCGGAAAGTTTGGGGAGGGAGGGGGGGATAAGGAAAAAAGATGAATCCGTGATTCCATCCGGTACGCAGTCACAGGGCTCAAATTCGCACTCCCACCGGGGCGTTCCGGCCCATTTCCACCGCTGCATATACTGAGATAAAGCAGCACACAACACTGGTAACCAGATCAGAGTACACATACAGAGCGAGGGATACTGAGGGAATGTAGGTAATCTGTCCATTGCAGGTGACTAATGAGCCAGGTGCCAAGACCAAACACTTCTCAGGCTCGATAAACTCCCTGTCGAACGAATAATATATTTATTTATTTTTGTTCTTGGGTAGTAAGTGTTATTTCCTAATTGCTTATGGCTCAAAAGTACAGATATGGCTATTATTTCCCATAAACTTTGCTTTTGTGACCAGGACACAAAAGTTAAGTTAATAATCCACTCCATTAATAACAGTGTAACCAATTATTTAATTTTTTTGGTCCTGGGTAGTGTTATTTCCTAATTGCTTATGCCTCAAAAGTACAGAAAATGGCTATTGTTCCCCATAAACTTTGCTTTTGTGACGAGGACAGTGATAGTTTGAAATGTACTAATTTTCAATGAGAAAACGTGGTGTGCATTTGTGCAATTCCGTCACGTAAAGCCCTGCTCACAAAAGCAAAGTTTGTGGGGAATAATAGCCATTTTCGATACTTTTGAGGCATAAGCAATTAGCAAATAACACTTACCACCCAGGAACAAAAATTGTGTTCTTGCCCTGTCCCGTGGCGACCTAGCGCACCTTCTCTAGGACTGGAACGAGAGCCGAACGGTGGTGCACCCGTGTCTCCTGAAAGCAGCAGAACGTGTTTGCTGGGATACACCGGCGGGGTCGCCGCCTTTTTCTCGGTACAAATACAAACACGGAGCCAACCGTTTTCTAATTTAGGTAATTGTCGATGATACGTAACACGAATCATCGTGCCACTACTAAATACTCACAGTCTAGAGCGGCGTTTCTCAAACTCTGCTGGCCTGTGGACCACTCAGCCCCCCACCCCCTGTTTACAAAACAAATTAACTTCTCTCTCTCTCGAAATACCAGTCGCAAAATTATTAATATTTTTTTGGGAGGAGGGGCATTTAAATCTTAGGGTAAGGGTAGTATATAGTTAGGGAAGTTTACCTAACTTAATTTTTTAATGAAATATCGTTCGTAAAATATCAATGTCCGAAACAAAAAGTACAACAAACGTCACAACCATTTTTTTCTTCTTGGTTCATTCGGTAAAGTCACGTAGAAGGGAAAAAATAAAATAATAAAAATAAAACATAATAAAATACAATTCTCACGACGTTTCGGCCACAACGCAAGCAGCCGTCCTCAGGTGAAGAACAGGTCTGTCGGGAAGACAGCGTCTGAATGTGAATCCCTGCAGTCACGAAAGCTTTAAATCGAAAGTCACCACCATTGTTGCCTGGATCGCTGGGGACCACTCACTGGCGGTGGCGGTGACCGCACTCTGAGATCCGCTGCTCGAGACCCATTCCCGTTGCCGGCCTGCACGTGTTCTCTCATCCTGCTGGAGCCGAATTGTCAACTCAAGTCTCCTGAAACTCGAAGATACTGCTGGGATATACGGGGCCTGCCACCGTTTACACTGGAGGCCTAACCCAGACGGCGCTCGCTCGACACGATTACCGAAACTGTGCAGGATACTGGGGGCGTCCATAAATGACGTCACGTGATTTTGGTCACACAGCATCACGAAAAGTTAGACCCCCCCCCTTCAAACATGACGTCACAAAGCTCTGCTCCCCCCCCAAAATAAAACATGCTTCAAATCGCTTTAAACTATTGTCATTGTAGTGCGTATTTAATGTGGCGCTGCACTCTGATGTTGTAGGACGAAAATATGTATTAAAAAGTCTATTTAATTAAGTAGAACGTGTTGTCTATATTTATTTAAAGTTGCGCATTTTGATGTGACGTCACATTTCTCAAACCCCCCCCTCGTCACACATCGTCACAAATGTCTGACTCCCCCTCCCCCTAGGTGCGTGACGTCATTTATGGACGGCCCCACTGGCTATGTACGGTGCGAAAGAAATTCAACATGTACCAGGTTCAATGCAGCAGAAATGGTACCAAATCTCGGAACGAATCAATTCGTGCACTGCTCAAGCTCCTGAGTTCTGGACTCTGCCGAGTCAAGCCCCAATGTAGAGTCTCAGCTGTTCGGGTCAAACCCGGGACAGGTGGCAACTCCTTTTACAAAGTGTTGCTGCAATAGTGCTCACCACCACACCACCCCACCACCCACCACCACCCACGCTCCCCCCTTGAAGTGGCTGGCTCACATGGGACATTTTACACGTCGTCAATGTTGTGCATGAGAAATATAAACGAGCGGAATAATCTGGTCTTTGATCTTTGTGCGCCCTCGTCAGAGGAGTGTCGTTTTGCTCTGACCAGCTCGGGGCCAGAGCAAACTCAACCCAACGAAGGTGAAGGAACACACAGGAACACACAGGAACACACAAGAGATAAAGATCCGCGCCCCCACATAGCCTTGCGAACGTTCGCGGCAAGTGCTGTTTACGAGCACCTATGAAGGCTGGCACGGTACACGCGGGGGTGGGTGGCCAACACCACGCCCATGCCGCCGTTGCCTCCCCAGTGGAAATGTTTACACATTCCACCTGACGCTCAGAGGAAGTCGTCCTCGGGGAGCTTCTGGACCGGTTCAGATGATCGTCACTGGCGTTGGCCGCGAGCGGGAATCGAACGTGGGCCGCCGGGTTCATAGGCGCAGCGCTCACCGCTACACCACCGCTCCCCGCCAACAACACCAACAATAGTCGCCATTCATCACAAAGTGGTGGTGACATCAACACGGTGCTTGTGCCAGGCCAGATGAACTTTGAGGTGTGGGAAGGGTCGCAGCTGGCTGGGGATCACAGGACAGGCCCCGGTGTTATAGACCGACTGAGATGACTGACAGAGCACCACCACATTTGTACGTACAGTACAGCATTTGTGTGTATGTGTAGTGCGTGTATATTGCGTGTGTGCCAATATATATGGGGAGTGGTAGTGTAGCGGTTAGTGCACTGCTACAAACCCAGAGAATCGAGTTCGATTCCTGCTCACGACCACTAAGAGCGGCAAATAAATCAACCGGACCAGGGCCTCCTCTAGGTCGACTTGGCCCTAAACGAGTCCCTGGAACAGTGTGAGAGCATCAGCTGGGGAGACAGTGGCGGTGTGGTGCTGGCCACCCACTCCCCGTGAGCCGTGCCACCCTTCATAGGGGCGCTCTCTAACAGCACTTGCCCCAACAGTCTGACGACCGTTACATAGGGGATCTTCGCCATTTTGTCTTATCGTGTGTATGTGTATATATATGAAACCCCATATACACACAAAAATCCCCCCCACCCCGCGCATATCAAGGTCGTCACAGCCCCCGAGGGAGAGGGTGGCCAACACCACCCCGGCCGCCTTTGTCTTTACACAGCACACCAGGGACTCATGTGAGGCCGGCTCGACCCTCATGGAAGTCCAATGATTGGTGCAGATCATCGTCACCGATGTTGGCTGCGAGCGGGAACCGAATTGGTTCGCCGGGTCTGTAGCGCAGACCCGCTAACCGCTGCACGACCGCTTTAACGCGTAGGCTTTCGTGACCAATATTATCCATGTAAGGGGTTTTTGGGTTAGAAAGCGTAAAATATAAACGTGTCGTTAAACCCACCAGCACCCGGACAATTAGCAAGGTTTGTCACGTAAACAATCATCAGTCTAAATTTTGATTTGCTTGTGTTGCAGTCGAAAGGTCGCGAGAATTTTATAGTTTTATATTTTGTAGAATTTTTTATTATTTCCCTTCTACGTGACTTTACCGAAGGAACCAAGAATAATCATCAGTCTGTCCGCCTGATGACGCTGGTTGTAATTACTGGCGAAACGTCGTACTCGAATTGTAAATGTTGTGGGTTTACTCTCCAGCACACCTCTGTGCTGAACTAGTAACGAATTGGCACGTTCTGTTTACGTCACAAACCTTACTAATCGGCTGTGCCGGGTGGTGGCGGGTTTAACGACACGTTTATATATTTACGCGATCTAACCCAGGACCTTCTATTACATGCACACGACCGCTCTCCACTAACAGACACACACAGATACTCTACAAAGACACACAACTAGCCGACACGCACAGATACACTTACTGACGTTGGCATGTGGTGAAGGTGGAAGCGGGTCAGGGGTGGAGAGGCTCTGTGTGTGTGTGTAGGGGGGTAGCAGCCGCTGGGAGATTACCAGGGAGTGGTCCAGGAACTCTTCCTGCTCCTCCTTGGACCTCATTTGTCGAGATGCGGCGACGATACCGAGATCGGAGTGGACAGCCTTGTTATGACAGTAAGGCGGCGATCTGTTCTAGATTTGAAGTTTTCGTGACTGCAAGGATCCATACTCTTTGGTTGTTTCGGTAAAGTCACGTAGGTGAAAACAACATAAAAAAGAAAACAACTCAATTAAATCACGACGTTTCGGAAGCAACACAAGCCTCCGTCATCAGGTGTGACTGCTCCAGCAAAATTATACACGCTACAGTCATTTTGCTGGAGCAGTCAAACCTGATGACGGAGGCTTGTGTTGCTTACGAAACGTCGTGATTTAATTGAGTTGTTTTCTTTTTTATTTCGTTTTCACCTACGTGACTTTACCGAAAAAACCGCAAAGAGTAAGGCGATCTGTGTCAACAAGACTGGGGCATCAGGGTGCATGGAGTGAGGCAGCCAAGCGGGTTCTAACCCGGAAGACTTATACTGGTAGGAACCTCCTGGTTACACCAGCCCACGGGGGATTATTGTGTCCGTCCGTCGTGCATCAGAAAATGGGAGGGGTGGGGCTGGATGGGGAGGGGAGGGTGGGGAGGGGCTGGGTGGGGAGGGTGGGAGGGGTGGGACTGGGCGGGGAGGGACTGGTCACCCCGTGGTGCCCTTATAAAACTCAACGTTTAACCTACTCACGCCGGCCTGTGTCCGCCCTCAAAGTCGGGCATATCAGCGGAATACACTACGCCGCCGTTGACCCTGGCCATTGACCGAGCAACCCAACGTTCCTACCAGCTCCCTCCGCAGGAATGTGTTAGCCTTGGGGTATTAAATCATAGCGGGATACCGTGGAAATGGGCCTGGGTGACATGAACCGAGGAGTATATGGTGAAGTTTATCAGGAGACCAGAGATTAGGTTATCGGGAGACCAGGGAGGGATGCACGGCCAGATTACAGAGAGTGAAGAGCCGGTGGGATGAAGTGGAAAACCACGGAGGAGGATGTGAAGTGTTTCAGGCTGCAACCTTTGAACACGCCTCGAAGTGAACTGAATGTCCCGGCAATTCGTTTGTGGCAATGATAGATTGCCACACAGACACAATATAAGTGGGCACACACACACACGTTCAGTCAGTTGGCAGATCGCGTGTGGTGACGTCAAGTGTGTTGCAATCCCACCTCTTCCAAGACGTTTGGGCAACGTGGAACAGAAGGCCAAATGCCCTCTGGAGAGGCAAAATCTGAAAGCTTCTCCTAGTGGGAGGACCTTACACCAGCAGTGGTATGAGCAGGAAATTTCAGGGCTGGGCCTTTATCCTTTTCAATGTTTACACCTCTACACACGCAAGTAAATACACAAATACACACACATGCCATGCATGTGCACATGCATACATAAAACTACATAGTGTACAAAACATACAACATAAATGTGCTTTATGCCTTATAATGCTCAGACAAAGACACAGGCCCCCCCATATATCCTTTAAACAACTGTTGGGGAAAGTGCTATTAGCCAGCACCTCTGAAGACCAGCACAGCACATGAGGGAGTGGGTGGCAAACACCACGCCCGGCCGCCTTTGTCTCCCCAGTGCTGACGTTTACACACCACAACAGGCACTCATTTAAGGCTGAGTCGACCGACAGGAGGCCCACGACCGGTTAAAATAATCGACACCAGCGTTGGTGGCCGTGAGCGGGAATCGAACTCGGGTGGCCGGGGTTGGTAGCGTAGCGCGCTAATCACTACACTACTGCACGCACAAACGAGTGGGTATATAATTAATGCTCAAAAGCAGCCGTCTTGCTCCAGTCCAGGCATAATATGCCTAATTGTCCAGGATTATAAAACGCACATTGTTCCTGCTGTGTTTGCAAACAAAAGTTAGGGGTGCGTCTTGCAACCACGTGTGCGTGTGTCGAGTGCTCGTTCAGGACGCTACTGGGCAGTTGGAGGCAGTCGCTCCTCCAGAGAAGCGACGCTCACAACAACGAGCGGAGCGCCAGGCGGATAAAATACAGGAAGTTGGCACAGTGGGGGGTTACAGCTGGTGCATCTGCTAGTCGTCTCAGTCAGCCAACCATGGCACCTGGGTCTGTCCCGTGACCTCCCGTCAGCGAGCCTTCGACACTTCACGTGGTAGCCTCAAAGTGCACCTGGGCTGGCACAGGCACCGTGGTGACGTCACAGTCACTTAGTAGCAAATGGCGGCTATGGGTATTGGGTCAGATTTGTACAACTTCATTGACACCAGGCACAAGTTTGGGGCGCTTCTTACTTTCCGGGGCATCTTGTAATCGAGAGATTATAGTATTCAAAGTGAATTGTCACGTGAAACATTTGGTAACGTATCTGGTGGATCCTGATTTCCACACTCCAAGTGATGAATGAGAGACATCCCCCTGTAACGCTGTTCAGTGTCCACCGCACGCGGCAACGTGGATGCTGACATCATAACAAAATTGGACTTAAAAAGCGCTTTTCATCCACGGATCACAGAGCACTGAAACAAAATACGGGTAAATAAATATAAAACACAAGTATAAAAACACATCGATTAAAATTACTAATAATTATAACAAAAGGAGGGCAAGGGCCTGAAAATGAACTTTGGTGAAGAAAGCCTTCTTCACTGGGAATGTTTTTGGTGGCCCATGGGTGTTGTGCGCTCGCCGCTCGCCGCTGAGGTTAGTGGTGGTTTGAATGCGGCAGGCGCTTCTCCCTGGTTGTAACCCAGAGGTCGCAAACGGGTTTTGATTCCTTACCCGTACCCGGCCGCACCAGGGTCGCAAACGGGTACCCGTACCCGGCCGTACCCGTACCCTACCCGTACCCGGCCGGGTACGGGTAGGGTACGGGTAACTGATTGCGACCTCTGGGATGAAGCCATGTTACAGGCGCGGGTGGGTTGATTCTAGGAACTTGAATTGTGAGAAGAGACAAGACGTTGGGAAATGAGTGACAAACAGTTACTCACCAGTGACTCACGGTCTACCCGTACCCGGCCGCACCAGGGTCGCAAACGGCTACCCGTACCTGTACCCGGCCGGGTACGGGTAGCCGGGTATTGGGTAGGGTACGGGTATCGGGTACCCGGTTGTGACCTCTGTTGTAAGCACACAAAGCCAGACACACTCGGCACGTTAAAGATCACCGGGTGCCACTCGGACCATTGTCCCGCCGGGCGTCGCGGTCCAAATGTGCCACATTTTACAAAAGTACACCCCGCTAGTGACTCAATTGGGTAAACCCACAAAGTAAAATCGTTGCCGACTGCCAGACCATGATCCGTACGTGAACGTCGATGATTCTTTCGCAGTTGCCCTGCACCATCAGATTGGCGCAAATACAAAATGTACGCAGTGCCGGATTAAGCTAGTGTGGGGTCTGTGTAATACGGTATGAAGGGTTCCTAAATAAAATAAAAACACGTAAATATTAAAACACATACATTTTTAACTTGCATAATAAAGTAATTGTATTTTTTCATTTGCTATACAGCCAGATAATACAAAAAATCGCTAACCTTAAACAACCAGTCGTTCATAAAAGTTGAAGGCAGTATAGTACTATAGTAATAGTGCAAGTGCAGAATCACTGAACCGGAATTGATAGCTTGAAAGGATTATAGATTTTAAGTTTTCGTGACTGCAAGGATCCATACTCTTTGGTTCTTTCGGTAAAGTCACGTAGGTGAAAATAAAAAAAAAATAAGCTTGAAAGGAGTTCGGGCAGGGTCCTTGAAAGTGCGGGGCCCGTAGCATTTGCAGCTACTTTTGCGACGAGGATAATTCCGGCACTGAATTTACGGAAGCATTATTGACTAGAAAGAGTCTAATAATAAAAAATGCACAATTTACCAGACCCTCTCCCAACTGGTGTCAAATCACCCACAAGCCCCAGGCATTCAGCTGGGCTTGCCAGTCAACGCCAACTCGGCCTGGCACAAACTCAATGTGTTCACAAGCGCTGCGCGCGGGCTGAGGTCATTCCAAATGTGGCTCCGTAAAAGTGCGCGCGTGCACACCCCCACCACCACCCCCCTTGATAGGAATCATTTCCATTCAAGATAACACTTCGTTTCCCGCCCATGTAAGCATTGCGTGAGCAGCGGTGGTTATAATTGTTGTGCCGTGCAAGGATTACGGGGCCGTCCATAAATGACGTCACGCGATTTGGACGATTTTTGACCGCCCCCCACCCCGTCGTCACACGGCGTCACAAAAAGTCAGACCCCCCCCCTCAATAATGACGTCACAAAACATCGCCGGTGATAGCGCTTTCTTTAGAAACATGTAGACGAAATTGTATCGAGTGCAATACCTGACAATTGCCCTCAAGGTCACACGGTGTTGTTACTGACGGACAAACGGCCAACGTAGAGCAGCAGCAGCCCCACAAAAACATTAATATGCATTCAGCCGTGACACAAAACACAAGATACAGTGGAAGAAGAGTAGGCCAAACACCCTCTAGAGGGGCTCTATTGGGCCGATTATTACCAAAGTCATTGATGGCCTCACTAAACCAGTTTTTTCCCTCCCGGACTTACCATCGTCCGAGTCCATGCTAACAATGCCTTTCAAGTTTGGGCACGCTTGTCGCCCCTGATGATTGGTAAACACTTCCCACGTGAAGCTGTTCGCACACATTCCAATTAAGGAAGGGCGTCAACTTCAACCGGTGCTTCCCATCTCGTGTGAGCAATACAAAGACAAAGGTCCCCCAGATAGCCTTGGACAGACTGTCGGAGCAAGTGCCCTTAGCGACCGCCTATGAAGGCCGGCACGGCACATGAGTGGGGTGGATGGCCAGCACCACGCCCGACCGCCTTTGTCTCCCGATGCTGATGTTTACACACTGCAGGACCGGTTCAGATAATTATTCACCGATGTTGCCCGTGAGCGGGAATCAAACTCGGGTCACCGGGTTCGTGGTGACCCGATATTCGCCACTGCTCCCCCGCGTTGTGAGAAACGCACGCACACACACGCACACGATCTGTAATCGTGATCAGAACGGGCAGACGTGGAAATGTGGGGTCGCGACGAACTGGCACACTTTGAGACATCCTGCCCCAAGATGCCTCCCCCATTGTGAAAACCTCCACGCGGTACCATTCGCTGCGGAGTTTCTAGGATCGCCACCACGCTGCGCTTTCAGACGCCCTTCCTTCCGATAGCAGCAAGCCGCTGGAGCTATGCACTTTTAAATCATCATCGAGATTGACAAACACATTTATTTAGAACTGATTTTTGTGTTTAGTTTGTTGTCCTTCCTCCACACCTCTGATCAGGATGGTTGGCTACGTACGGTGCGAAAGAAGTTAAACATACATGCAAAGCAGAGGAGACCTTGCACTACCCTCCCAAGTGACCCTCCTGGATCTGCACCTCTCACCATCCTGCGATGTGACAATCCACCCAGCACCTGCATATGGAACTGGTTTCATCGCTCCATCTCCCATGAGTGGACGTCTTCTCAACATTTGTTCCATTCCTTAGATGGATACTCGCCATGGTGGCTATGAGATGTTAACTACCTCGCCTGGGGTACAGGAGGTCGTGCGTTCGATCCCGACCCTGACGCCTGCTGCTGTATATGTGGAGTTTGCGTGTCTCTCTCTTCATCATCACTGTAGCTAGGAGATGTTAACTACCTCGCCTGGTATACGGGAGGTCGTGGGTTAGATCCCGACCCTGACGCCTGCTGCTGTATATTTGGAGTTTGCGTGTTTCTCTCCCCGCGGTTGCGTGTGCTCCAGTTTGTCCCTACAAATTTTGATCATGCGTTCAGTCTATTTGGCAGCCATACATTTACACATGAGAAGCCACTTCATTGACCTATCACGTGTGGCCAGGTCGCTTCTGAAGAAGAGCTCCACAGCTCAGTAGGCCTCTCCTGGTAAAGTATGTTTTTAAGTTTTCGCTTCGTCTAATCATTATTCCTAGCACAAAAAGCTTTTTTTTTAATATCCAGTGCGCGGTGACTGTGGTCAACTAGAATGGAATACGGAACATGTAACGGACTCAAACACACGAAGCAGGAGGAGGAGGCATCGTCAACAGTGATGCACAACTCCGTTGCTGCTGATGAAATCGTCTGGCTCAGCCACCTCGGTGTGGGGATTCCAGTTCTTGCTCAACATCAACGTCGGCCACACGAAGACGACTGTCCACCACCAACTAGACTGGACAAAGAGCTGTACACAGGCAACGTGCTGTGACGCTCAACAACGAGCCATCATCATAAGTGGCTACGAGTCGGCCTTCACGATTGCCTGCCCACTCTGCAGCGATGTGTTGGCGAGTCGTGCGTGGATGGGAGCCAAGCGAAAAATGTTGTCCACAGGCTCAGTGCAGTCTCCTGGGTGACGGGGAGAGAGATATTTCCGTGAGGGTTGGAGTCCTGCATCAGGGTCGGAGTCCTGGTGAGTATGAGCCAAGGCGGCCGTCATTATAATAAATATGCTCAAAATGTCCCCCCGAATATATTGCTATAAAATAGATTTCTGTTTATATGATTGTGGTTATGGTTGTACTTTTATAAATCCCTAATCTCTGCCATTACATACAATGAAGCAAAAAAAAACAGAGCAATGTAATACAATACACTATTAGACATTATTGTTAAAAAAAAAGTCCATCCTATGTGTTAATAAATTTTTTAAATATTTTAGGCAGGAAATGGCTGGAAATTCGTTTTCAAATTTAGATGTTTTTTTCTGGGTTGGGACCCCCAGACCCCCTGGAAGATTTGGTCCCCCCCAATGTTGACTCCATGGCTACAGCTTTGGTATGAGCGTTAGGCTTGGGTTATGTACGCACGCTGTACGTATCCAACCGTGCTAATCGGAGGTGTGGGGAAACGTTAACCAAACACAAAATACAGTTCAAAAGAAAAAAAAGAGTTTCCAATTTACATTTAAAAGCGCACAGCTGCAGCGGCTTCCCAATATCGGGAGAGAGGGTTCCAGACGGCCACAGAAGCGCGTCTGAAAGAGCGCGGTGCGGTGACCGCCACCCTTTGTTCGATGGCCAGACAAATCCCGCTGCAGCGAGGATGACCGCAGTTGGCGTGGTGGTGGTGGTGGTGGTTTATGCTCCTTAACGAGACCAGCGACGTATCGTGGTTCACTTTTGAGGCGAGCGCTTTGTGTGTGTAACGAGTGCGACCCTATAACGAAGGATTCGTTTGGCAACTGGAAGCCAACGCAGCTTGGCGATCACTGAACGGGCACGGTCGGATCTGCGTCGGGCTGGGAGTGCGTGCCGGTTCGAGTCCTTGGGGGTGGGTTAAGAGTCCTGGGAGAGGGTGAGTTCCCGAGCCGTCGAACCTTCGTTGAGCAACAACCATTCGTGGCCAGGTCGCTTCCGTAAAAGAAGCTAAAAGCTCAGCGGGCTTTACCTGGTAAGATACAAAATAAAGTTAAGTTTCACTTGAATATGCTGCAAGTGATTTGTTGACATATCCTAAACTTTGCACTCCCGTCGTGTTTTTGTTTGTGGAGTTTGTTTGTTGTGACGTTCTGACCCGCACCGACTGGACATCTGTGAGAAAGAGTCTCACAGCTCATCGGCATTCACCCCGAAGTCCAAATAAATACGCCGAGTCTGTTCCAAGTGGAAGAGAGAGAGCGGGAGAGAATGAGAGAATGAGAGTTCCCACACATCGCTTCAACCCACACTCCCACCAGAGTGCCGCGCCAGGGAAACCCACTGGGGGGGGTCAGAGTCTCCCCCCCACGCTCCCTCGCCACCCACTCGTCTGGGGAACATTCAATCCGGCGCCTCCAGCCACAAGGAACGACGTCGAGCCAACAACCCCGCCCCGGCTGGGCTCAAAGCGGCAACTTTACGAGCCATTTGGTGGCAATTCCACATTCCCATGGAAGAGGCCAAGTACCTCCATCGGGAAGGAGAAGTCAGGACTCGTGTTGGCGTCCGAGAGTTGCGCTCATTGTGTCGGCCCCCGGAACAGGAGTGTTAGTCGCATGCACTCCCTCCCTCGCTCGCTCGCACGCGGTGTGATCCCTTGCTGTGCGCGTTGCGCATTGTTCGTGCCGCTGCGTTCACGCGCCGACAACGGCCATTCGCGACAAGACGCAGCGCACCGGGGACGCGACTCACCTCCATCGTGGGCGGAAGCTCCCTCACTCCACAGCGTCACCAGCAGCGCGCTCGCCACACTCGCCACCACCACCACTCCGCTGATTCTTCTCCGTTGTAGCAGCTGCTGCTGCTGCTCCCTCTGTCTGCACGGTCTGGAGTCCGCTTCACCGGGGGCGGGGCCACGGCTACGAGAGCGGGGCTACAGGGCTGTTGGGAGGCGGGGCTACAGGACTGTTGGGAGGCGGGGCCACTGCTCTGAGGGGCGTGGCCACTGATATGTGGGCGGGGCCACTGATATGGGGGCGGGGCCACTGCTCTGGGGGGCGTGGTCACTCATATGGGGGCGGGCCCAATGTGCTAGAGGCGGGGCTACGGGCAGGGGGCGGGGCCAATTATCGGGGACAACAAAGCCGGAGGGCGGGGCTACATGGTCCGGGGCGGGGTTGATGGCGGGGCTGCAGAGGTGTGGGCGGAGCTCCGGGGCTGGTGGGCGGTGCTACAGGCATAGGGGCGGGGCCACCGAGCTGGGGACTCCAAAGCCAAGGGCGGGGCTACAGCGCCATAGGGCGGGGCTCCGGGCGGGACTACGAGGCTGGGGGCGTGGCTACGAGGCTTGAGGGCGTGGCTACGAGGCTTGGGGGCGTGGCTACGAGGAGATGGGGCGTGGCTACTAGACTGGGGGCGTGGCTTGGAGGCGTGGCTACGAGGCTTGGGGGCGTGGCTACGAGACTGGGGGGCGTGGCTACGAGGCTTGAGGGCGTGGCTACGAGGCTGGGGGCGTGGCTACGAGGCTTGGGGGCGGGGTAGGGGCGAGGGAGGGTGGCCGCTAGGAGGCGGCAGTGCACGCGGCAGCGGGATGCGACCTGGACCCACGTGGTCAGCGGATAAAGCGATGACGCCCGCGAGTGACGAGGGCGCGTCGCTGCTGAGATCGCGAATGACGAGGGCGACCGTGGGCAGCCCTTTCTCGTCGTCTCTTTCCACAAGAAACATTCACTTCGTTTCGACACAATCCGTCGGATGTGTAAACAGACACAATATATATCCATAATACAGGGTTTTTTGGGGTTAGATCGCGTTAATATATTAATGTGTCGTTAATATATTTACACGATCTAACCGCAAAAAAATGGTATTATGGATGATATTGGTCGCGAAAGCCTACGTGTTAAACTGACACAATGTATATGTCTGTGTGGAGAGAGAGAGATGTATGAATTAAAGTAGATGCATGCATTGTCTGCGTGACCTATTTTGTGAATAAATCGTGAGCATCGCAATGCAGCATGTAATGCAACTCTTTCCGATACCTACCTACGGCATGACAATTGTTGCGACGTTTTGATTTCTCTTTTCCGTTATATATTAGGCAAGATAGAGTACAATATTTCATAAACTTCGTATATCCTAATATTAAATGCTAATAAGTCAACATACGGTAAAAAATGACTGATCTAAATATTAAATAACGTATTTAATGTTGTCGATAAAACTACGGGATCTTTCGTCCTGTATGTATGTTGCATTTATTTCGGAGGTGCGGGGGAAGGACAACAAACCAAACACAAAAATAAATTATACAGAAATGAGTTCATCAATCTCGATGATGTAAAAGTTCATAGCTCCCAGTGGCTTTTCGACACGTGCCAGATGTTCACAGAGCTCACAACGCCGAAGCCGCTGGGTTGATACTCATAGGTTTTTTCGGTAAAGTCACGTAGGTAAAAAGAAAAAAGAAATAATAAAAATAATAGAAATAATAATAGAAATAAAATAATAAATCACGACGTTTCGGAGGCAACACAAGTCTCCATCATCAGGTGGGACCGTCACAGCCAGATTAGCTGCATCAAGTGATGCAGCTAATCAAGTGATGCAGCTAATCTGGCTGTGACGGTCCCACCTGATGACGGAGACTTGTGTTGCCTCCGAAACGTCGTGATTTTCATTGTTTTATTTTATTATTTTTTATTTCATTTTTTACCTACGTCACTTTACCGAAAGAACTAAGAGTATGAATCCTTGCAGTCACGAAAGCTTCAAATCTAGAATCTCCGTCATCAGGTGGGACCGTCACAGCTAAATCTACTGTATCTTGCCAACAATCTTCACCGCCATACAGCAGTGGAAGCACCAAGGTTCTGCAGCAGCCCGCAGGCTCGTTATTGCTCGGCCCAGTGCATTGTGGGTTGCCTGGTTCATTCATTGCAAGACACAATCCGGTGATTGTGTCTTACCAACACAATCACCGGATTGTGTTGACAAGACAGCAATAGAGGCGACACGCAATGCGCTGTACCGATGCAGGGAAAGCGTCAGGGGGCGCCACGATGGTGAGATGTTATCTCGCTCGCCGAAAATGAAGGAGGGCGTGCGTTCGACCTCGATCCCGACCCTGACGCCTGCTGCTGTACATTTGGAGTTTGAGTGTCTCTCTCATCATCATCACGGTGGCTAGGAGATGTTAACTACCTCGCCTGGTGTGCAGGAGGTCTGACGCCTGCTGCTGTATATTTGGAGTTTGCGTTTCTCTCTCATCATCATCACGGTGGCTAGGAGATGTTAACTACCTCGCCTGGTGTACAGGAGGTCGTGGGTTCGATCCCGACCCTGACGCCTGCTGCTGTAGATTTGGAGTTTGAGTGTCTCTCTCTTCATCATCACGGTGGCTGGGAGATGTTAACTACCTCGCCTGGTGTGCAGGAGGTCGTGGGGTCGATCCCGACCCTGCCGCCTGCTGCTGTATATGTGGAGTTTGCGTGTCTCTCTCTTCATCATCACGGTGGCTAGGAGATGTTAACTACCTCGCCTGGTGTGCAGGAGGTCGTGGGGTCGATCCCGACCCTGACGCCTGCTGCTGTATATTTGGAGTTTGCGCGTCTCTCTCATCATCACGGTGGCCAGGAGATGTTAACTACCTCGCCTGGTATACAGGAGGTCGTGGGGTCGATCCCGATCCTGACGCCTGCTGCTGTATATGTGGAGTTTGCGTGTCTCTCTCTTCATCATCACGGTGGCTAGGAGATGTTAACTACCTCGCCTGGTGTGCAGGATGTCGTGGGGTCGATCCCGACCCTGATGCCTGCTGCTGTATATTTGGAGTTTGTGTCTCTCTCCCCGTGGTCGCGTGGATGTTTCTCCCGGTTCTCCGGTTTGTCCCTTCAGAGCATCACGCGTTGAGAGTATTTGGCTGCTATAAAATTTCTACGTGATATAAACCACTTATTTGAGCCATAATTTGAGACCAGGTTGCTTCTGAAAAAGAGCGATAATGCTCAATGGGCCTTAACATAAAACATTCATTTTTTTCATTGGACAGCTCCCTCTTGCACACTGTAGATCAGTGCAGAGAAAGCCTGTTTTCCCGCTGATATGTTAATGATGATAATACAAATTTACATTGTAAAGCGCATTTCACCCATAGGGTCCCAATGCGCTGTGCATGAAAAGAGGAAATAAAGAGAACCATGGTGAACGGTGAGAACGAGGGCGTGAAAAGCAACGTAAAGAGGTGAGTTTTCAAGACGCGATCATGTCGTTGATAACAAGGTTTGGAGACTGCACTTGTGTGTATCTGTGTATGTTTAGGTGCCTGAGTCGGGTAATATTCCTTTTTGAACCAGTAAAGCCGTGCTTGCTGAATTCAATAATGTTCAAGAAATTGCATTGAGACTCTCATATCCATTAAGTGCCTGCTATTTCCTGCCAGTAGCGTCTTCATCACAAACACCTGTCGGGTGGTTGCCACGATGCACCCTTTGATGTAGCAAGGCGCGCTTCTTTCAAACTGCAAGACATTCAAAATGTCGACAAAATACGTCTTCACTTTGACCCACCAAATAAAAAAAACTGCCGTTTAACTCAAATGAGTGCAGCTGTTCGAAGGAAAATTGGCATTTTTTTGTACATTACATTGGTACATTAAAGTCCAACAAACCGGCATGAAAGTTGTATATTTTCAAGTAAAACTTTACGATGCACACACGCATTAAGGCGCCACGGTGGCGAGATGTGAACTACCTCGCCAGGTATACAGGATGTCATTGGTTCGATTCCAACCATGACGCCTGTATATTTGGAGTTTCCGTGTCTCTCCAGCCGTGGTCACGTGGATTTTCCTCCTGGTCCTCCGGGTTTTCCCCCTCCACATTTAGAATCAACATCACGCGTTTAAAGTATTTAGTTGCTGTAAATTCCCACGTGATTAGCCACTTCGTTGGGCGTTGTATATCTCAGTGGGTTTTACCTGGTAAAAAAAAGAAAAAAGTTTAGTTTATTTGTGTTGCCCCTGCTGGTCCATCCCTGTTCCCTATGGCCCCAAAGTCAAGACGCTCACAGCGTGACCCGTGGCACCACCACGCGATGGGGAGTAGAGCCAGTTGCCCAATAGGGCAGCAGACTGCGGGGCAAGGTGCGCGTGAGAGGGAAGGGAGGCTGGGGCGTAGGTCCCCAAGACAGACAGAGAGGAGGGCTCGGCTCAAGATGAGCAGCAGGAGGAAGAGAGGATGAGGACCGGGCAACAGGGCTAATCGGAGGTGCGGGGAAAGGACAACAAACTAAACACAAAAAGCAGTTTTAAAAGAATGAGTTTTCAATCTAGAACACAGGAGGGAGCTTGTAGGAACGTTGGGTTGTTTGGTCAATGGCCAGGGTCAACGGCGGCGTGGTGTATTCCGAAAATATGGCCGACAGTGAGGGCGGGCACAAGCCGGCGTGAATAGGTTAAACGTTGAGTTTTATAAGGGCACCACGAGGTGACCAGTCCCTCCTCACCCAGCCCTACCCCTCCCACCCCCCACCCAGCACCACCCTCCCCACCCTCCCCACCCAGCCCCTCCCCACCCAGCCCAGCCCCTCCCCACCCTCCCCTCCCCACCCAGCTCCTCCCTTCCCACCCAGCCCCTCCCTGCACGACGGACGGACGGACACAATAATCGCCTGTGGGCTGGTGTAACCAGGAGGTTCCTACCAGTATTATTTAAAAGAGCATTGCTCCAGTAGCTTCCTGATATGAAAATGGAAGAGCGTTCCAGACAGCCGCAGAATCGCATCTGAAAGTGCGCGATGCGGTGATCGTCTTTGCTCGAAGTTCGATGGTGCCGAGATGTCGGGGACGAGAGGGTGGTGATGATGATGAGAAGGGAGGGAAAAGAGGGAGAAGAGGGAAGGAGTGAGCAGAAGTGAGCTGCACGGAAGAGGAGCGGCGTCTGTTCTCACAGGGGGCGGTGGCAGGGAGTGGGGAGGGATTCAGAGTGGGGGTGGCCACATGGAAGTCACGTGGTTTACGAAGAGGAGGCTTGAACTGGCTGAGATGGATTTGTGTAAATTGTTATTGTTGTATCGTCTCGTCAAGGATTGCCATGATACAAGGATACTGCATCGTACGGTATAAGATCCTCGATAATTGTGTCATCTGTTTCGCTAAATACATCATCATATCGTGATCGTTATTTGCTCACATATGACTTGCTGGAAATGAAAGTGTTAGGGGGAATATTTGCTCCATTTATAAATCCCATTAATTTGTTTTACAACATGTTGCATTACCAGATGATAATTCTGAGACACTGATAAATGATTTGAAGCTTTCGTGACTACAGGAATCCATAATCTTTGGTTATTTCGGTAAAGTCACGTAGGTATAAAATAAATCACGATGTTGCGGGCGCAACACAAGCGTCCGTCATCAGGTGCTTTCCCGAAACGTCGTGAATTATTTTATTTTATACCTACGTGACTTTACCGAAAGAACCAAAGAGTACTGCTAAATGACATTATGACTGCAAAACAGCACTGGACATCAACGATCCCAATTTGCCGACGGGAGGATCCGTTTGGCGTTGTGTAAGTTCGAGTTGTTTACGTTTTATCCAAGACCCGTTCTATCCCAAAACCTATTAGTGACAGCAGTGGGCACTAATTTGTCAAGAGGAATGTGCAGGGAGTCAATCCACCCCGCAAAGAGTAGACAAACACAAATTCAGGGATTGCACAGTAGCTGCACGATGTCATCCGTGAGCCACTGCCCTTTTTGGATGGCGCCAACAACAATTTTGCAGTAAGTGGAGGCAGTCATCTTGTGTACGTGTGATGTGTCATAATACCCCGACCGCTATGCAAGCATGGATGACGAAGCGCTTGCAAGTTTTTGCATGCTAGATCAGCAGTTAGCCAGCATTGATTCAAAGTGGGCCTGGCTCTGCCGATGAGACGCCGCGTGTCGCAATCGGTCCAGAGTGCTGCTCGTCTTGAAACAATGCCGCTGAAAGTTATTGCACTCCCAGAAGGCCGTGCGGCTGATGGGTTTTGTCGGAAATACTTTTACGCATTTTTTTTTTTACGTCGAGACGGATACGTGAAGTAAGACGTCATGTCTGCTCGTTGATTTCGTTAACCCGTGGAGCTGTTCCACCAGATTCTGAACGTGTTGCTGAAAGCCCGCCCTAGTAACGGGCGGGTGGAACTGAAGAAAGCCACAGAGTCGTACAACCGCACGGTTGCCCTGCGTAGGTACGTAGCGACTTCTCTATCTCAGTGCATTGAGGCCAAGGCGATGTCATGGCCAATGCTGTAGGTGCGAGCGTATGTTCGTTGACCTTGCCCCGCACCTCCCATCTGCACGGTTGCCTTACGTTCGGTGCGAAAGAAGTTCAGCATACAGTACATACACAATTGCCCCAACCATTCTGCTCACGGTTTCCTTCACATCTTCTTATTCTGTCTCGGGCCGGCTCTCCTTCTCACGCGCTGGACATTCATTGCGTCCTCCCCAAAGAAATGTGTCTTCAATGTTGATGTCACATTCTAGTTCAAACCCCCCAGGGTACGCACCTCATATTGCTCGCCAATGTCATCCCCTGGGCTGGCATTCCAAGTGTTCTCTCTCTGATCATCCGTACGGGAAACACAGACATCGCTCATTATTCACCGCGCCTGTTTGCGTTGTCTGAGTCAGACTTTACGTATTCTGTAGTCAGCCCATTTCTGCCGAAGCTCGAAATGGTGCAATTCATTGGCTTTGGTTTCCGGAATATTTTTTTTTTGGAATGCGCAATGGCGTAACGCGACGTGGTCGTAGAGAGTTCATCACCACACCCACTCGGCACTTGCTGAAGGGCTTAATGATGACCCCAGAGTTTTTGGGGACATGGTACATATCTGACGTTCCACCCTAATTCGTGCCCACTGTGAGCCATGTTGTCGTATCAGCTCGAGGCCTTTTGCAAAAATGGCAAAATTATCTCGCCGCATGTCAATCGCTGCAGCTCAATCTACGGGATCGACGCACGCACCTTTGAACTTGGGAACACGGCGTCAGCGGCGGCATAATCACCACTCATCGTAGAAGCTCACGGTTCAAATCCGGCAGGCCGCCCTTGGTTATCGCTGCGGTTGTATTTAACCGTGAACAAAAAAGAATATCGATAAAATACCACGTGGTGCCCCTCGTGACTGTGAACTTTAACCGTCACGTGACCTCATTCCACGTGAGTTGGAGGGGGCATCGTGTGCCGGCGTCACGGCTCAAATTCGCACGCATTTATACACACACACACATTCATACACACACACATTCATACACACACACATTTATACACACACACACATTTATACAGACACACACACTTATACACACACACATTTATACAGACACACACGCGTTCATACACACACACACTTATACACACACACATTTATACACACACATTTATACACACATTCATACACACACATTTATACACACACACACACATTCATACACACACACACATTCATACAGACACACAAATTTATACACCCACACATTTATACAGACACACACATTTATACACACACATTTATATAGACACACATTTATACACACACACATTTATACAGACACACACATTTATACAGTCACACATTTATACACACACACATTTATACAGACACACACATTTATACAGTCACACATTTATACACACACACTTATATATACACACACATTCATATAGACACACACATTTATACACACACACATTCATACAGACACAAACATGTAGCCGCAAATGATTCGCTTGGGATTACACACGGCGACCTCGTAGCAGACTATATCCGTCCGTGAAACATCGCGGGAACACGAAATGTGCCTAATTATCGCGGTGATTATTGCCGTGCCACGTGGAGCCCTTTAGAGAAGCTAAGCCGCATCGTCAAAAATTGCCACTGCCGTACGATCAAATGCGCGATGGTCAATGAAACATAAACACTAAAAACGACCTGAATCTGACTCGCCCTTGTGTCTTCATCACGTTCACTACAAGCCCATGGCATTTGATTGCTCATCGAAGGCAATGCTGTGAAGTCAACAGAGGCGACATCCACACTGTGGCAAAGACAACGTGTGACATTTGCATGCACCGCCTCGTGGCCTCTGCTACTGCCGATGCGTCGTATCCTGAATCTTGGTGCGAATTCATGCTGGGAGCAAGGCGCCGGCTCTTCAGCACTCCCGCTACTGGCTTGCAGAGGCGGTGATGCCCCAATTGACGTCTTTCCCATTTTACGTCGTTTCGCAAACACGTCGTCACGTGATCGACACCACTGCTGCCCGATTGCGTCGCCTCAATCCACACTCACGTCGTTGACGGCATCGTTCGTCCTCCTCGTATCCGTCGCATCACCCTGCCCTGTGCACAAACTACTTTGCGTCGCGCATAAAGAACACATTCCTGCGGAGGGAGCTGGTAGGAACGTTGGGTTGCTCGGTCAATGGCCAGGGTCAACGGCAGAGTGATATATTCCGCAAATATGCCTGACTGTGAGGGCAGGCACAAGCCGGCATGAGTAGGTTAAACGTTGAGTTTTATAAGGGCACCACGGGGTGACCAGCCCCTCTCCACCCAGCCCCACCCCTCCCACCCCCCACCCAGCCCCACCCTCCCCACCTAGCCCCTCCCAACCCTCCCTACCCAGACCCTCCCCAGACCCTCCCTCCCCACCCAGCCCCTCCCTCCCCACCCAGCCCCTCCCCACCCTACCCTCTCCACCCAGCCCCATCCCTCCCATTTTTGGATGCACGACGGACGGACGGACACAATAATCCCCTGTGGGCTGGTGGAACCAGGAGGTTCCTACCAGCAAATTGACTGTGCTGTAGGGTACAATATATGATTTATGTACAGTATTTTGCTGGTTTGGAAAAAATGCTCTGATTGACGTTTCGATATTTGCCGTCGCAACCTTTTGGGGCGCATCCCTGACGTAAACCGGGGTATTGCTGTAGTTATTTATGCCATTATATCATATGTTTTTAAAATTATCATTTCCACGTATCACGTGCCGCCGCACCACAGTTTTGTATTTTCTCAGTCTCGTAGACAGCGAACGACTCGGAGGCGCGAGGAAGAACCACGGGCGAGCGGGAAGGCAGCCAAGCGGTGAGCCGACACCCCTCAATTCCCCGAGCTCTGCCGTCCGCTATATATGAAGCTTTTATGGACCAATGAATGAGTGTTTACGTGTGGCAGGAAAGCGTAGCACCCGGAGACAACCCACGCGTGTGAGGGGGCAACGCTCTATCCCATCCAGATGGAACAGGTGGAGTCCACATGTTTTGCTACGCTGTCTTCTCCTGGCGAGCCAGGGTACGGCTCCTCATCGACGCCTACGGGACGAAGGGAGTTGCACAAAGTCTGTGTGCGGCCATCCACCACCCCTCGCTGCTGCCCCCACAGCGCTGGATCACAGGCAGCCGCGTGCACTTGACAGTAGCAGGGCTTCATTTCTCAAGGAAAAATGTTTCCATGAAATCTCACGGGCTCCTGTTGGCAAAATTGTTCTCTGGATCTCAGGCCTGGATAGCTCCGACTGACACGAAGCCCCCCTCGACAGTAGTAGGCACACAGCGTTGCGTCTGTTTGTATCTATGTACGTTGAACTTCTTTCGCACCGTACGTTGCCAACCATGCCAATCGGGGGTGCGAGAGAAGGACAACAAACTAAACACAAAAAATAGTTCTAAAGACATGACTTTGCAATCTAGATTTAAAGTGCGTAGCTCCAGTGGCTTCTCAATATTGGAAGGAGGAGCGTTCCAGACGGCCGCAGAAGCGCATCTGAAAGCGCGCGATGCCGTGACCGTCTTTGTTCGATGGTCAGCCGAAAGCAGAGGTGGGACAAAGTCATTGTTATGCAAGTCCAAGTCGAGTCGCAAGTCATCAAATTCATGACTCGAGTCTGACTCGAGTCCAAGTCACATGACTCGAGTCCACATCTCATAGGTGGGACAAAGTCATTGTTATGCAAGTCCAAGTCGAGTCGCAAGTCATCAAATTCATGACTCGAGTCTGACTCGAGTCCAAGTCACATGACTCGAGTCCACATCTCATAGGTGGGACAAAGTCATTGTTATGCAAGTCCAAGTCGAGTCGCAAGTCATCAAATTCATGACTCGAGTCTGACTCGAGTCCAAGTCACATGACTCGAGTCCACACCTCTGGCCGAAAGCCGCTGCTGCGACGATGACCGGCGTTCTCGTGATGCTTTATGCTCCTTGACGAGATGAGCGAGGTATTGTGGTTGATTTGTGGCAAGCGCTTTGTGTGCAGTGAGTGCGACCTTTTTGCGAACTATTTGTTCGGCGACCGGAAGCCAATGCAGCTCTGCGAGCGCTGGACGGACACGGTCGGACCTTGCAGAGTGTGGTAATGTATGTATGTTTGTACCGTGTGTGTAATACAAACATACATACAAATAACGCGACTGGGATGTCGAGTGTTTGCTCACGCAGGCTGTGACGTGGGGCAGATGTTTTCCTCGTGCCCGGGCCAGGCGCAGAGGTCGGTGGCCCTACACGTGGCCTTGGGGTGCCAGGCGCGGCTTGTTTGTCATGGGGCTCGTTTGACCCCAGTGCTGACGGAGGGCGTCGGCAAAGTGATGACATTTCCCTTTCAACATCAAGAGCGTTTGTTGCATTTTGTGCCCGCAAGAGTCAATTGAGTCTGCGTCCAGATAAGCAGAATGGAGATCAGGGCTGGCTGAAACCGCTGGTATTTGGAATCATGGGCATGTGGACTTGTTACTAACCCTAATTGAATGAGTATTTGACAGACAGGGTACTGGTGGCTCAGCTCTCCCTTCAATGTTCTTAAGAGTCAAATACAAAAATGTTAGTACAATAGTTCAGACCCAGTGGTGGGGCATCCTTCAGCCTTTCATCATTGAATTATATAAAGGGTGAGAGCGAGAGCAGAATACATGGCAAATCAAAGCAGATAATACTGTCATCCATTTAGTGTTGAGTTTATTCGTGTTATAAGTATTAACCAGGGTGGCCATGGAGTTTGGACCACGAACCTCTGCAACAAGTGGCAAACGCACTACCGTCAGGCCATGTCACGACCCTCCTAACACTGTTCAAACAAATCGAACAAGTCGGCTTTCATGACCAATTTGATGATTCATAACTTCATTTTGGCTCAGAGCGTGTACGTAACACATTCCTGCAGAGGGAGCTGGTAGGAACGTTGGGTTGCTCAGTCAATGGCCAGGGTCAACGGCGGCGTGGTGTATTCCGCAAATATGCCCGAATGGAAGGGCGGGCACAAGCCGGCGTGAGTAGGTTAAACGTTGAGTTTTATAAGGGCACCACGGGGTGACCAGCCCCTCCCCACCCAGCCCCACCCCTCCCACCCCCCACCCAGCCCCACCCTCCCCACCCAGCCCGTCCCCACCCTCCCCACCCAGCCCCTCCCCACCCTCCCTACCCAGCCCCTCCCCACCCAGCCCCATCCTCCCCACCCAGCCCCTCCTCACCCTCCCCTCCCCACCCATCCCCTCCCTCCCCACCCAGCCCCTCCCTGCACGACGGACACAATAATCTCCCGTGGGCTGGTGTAACCAGGAGGTTCCTACCAGTATAATGTGTCATAAACCCTCCTCCACCCGACGTAGACATTTTTTAAAAGTCACGTAATGAACAAACGTGCCAGTGTATGAATGTTATAGCACCACCGGTAGTATAGTTGTTGGGTAGCGATTTCACAGCATGTAATCATTGGGTGTGGACGTTTCAGCTTGGTTTTCATAGCCAGCATTGTCAGGCAGTTTCCAGAAATCTGGCAATGTCTATTGGAGGGCATTTTCAGGTTTCTGGCAACTTCCTGACGATGCTGGTTGTAACTAGTGGTGAAACGTCCTCTACGCAATGTTAAAGGCTGCACTGATCGCTCTGTGACACCACCACCAGAGGTGCTGTTGTGGCATTCATAAATTGGCCACGTGTGTTCGTCACGTGACAACTTTGTTATTTTATTTCTATTATTACTTTAATTAATTACATTTTTTACCTACGTGACTTTACCGAAAAAACCTAAGAGTATGAATCCTTGCAGTCACGAAAGCTTCAAATCTAGAATGAAAAAGTCACTCGATATGTCACTTAATGTCACCTTCTCAAAGCAGGGGCTCCGCGATAAAAACAAAAAAAAGATAATTTTTTTTCGAATTCGGTAAAAAAAAACCCTTCAGTATTTTAAAAGCCACAATGCAAGCGGTGAACACGAGACGGTGGTCATTGATACGCAACATCACGGAGCAGTCCTTAAAGGGCCACGTGCTGCTCCAGAGCCGCAGGTTGTCGAACACTTGTCTGGAACCATCAGAAACACCACGAGACAATTTGTCAAGTGTTAAACATATAATAGTTCAAACACCAATTCGCTGGCCGAACGCATCCTAATATATATAGAGGACTACGGAGCTCGGGCAATTGTTGGCACCGTAGGCTGCTTGCCGCCTGGGCGGCTGCCTCCCCTCGTTTCCCGGTACCTCGGCGACTGTGAGAGACGCGATTCACACGAACGACGCCGCCGCCAAATACAAAATGAAACGTCGCCATCGTGGGTCGATCCCACATCTGCGCGATGTCCCCGTCCCAGAAAGACACTCGCAAGGAGAACTCAGGAAGGGTCGCCAAGATCTGCTGAGAATAAATGCCGAGTTGGCAACAGCGGCGAGGAGAGACCGCTTATGGACGATGGCCATGCCCTGTAGTGTCATCGCCAGACCACTGGATGGAATTTAAACTAAGCCACTCAACTATTTATTGTTATTATTTGACCAGGTATGGCCCAGTGAGATGTGTATCTCTTTTTCAGAAGCGACCTGGCCATAAATGATAGCGCAACGAAGTGGCTTATCACGTGGACATTTATAGGAGCCAAACCCTCTTATTTAAATTAAAACAACACCTCAATATTTCTACCCGGTACATTTTCAGAGCCAAAAACAACACCCCCCACAAATAAAAGTTTCTTGATTTACAATTTTTGCCAACGAATGATCCGCAAAAAAACATTTTGAGGAGGGGAGAAAATTAACCAACATACGATTCTAAAGCGCGTGCTCACACACAACTTTGTTGTGTGTGTGTACATTTTTCTTAATTCACATTTCCAGCGCATGACGCTACATTTGCAACGACACACATTTTAGTAGACTCGTGCAGCTTGTCCGTAACATCGAGTCCGGAGTTTAACATTGGAACCTTTGCTGGTGAGCAAACGGGATCTCTCTCATCTGGTTCGCAGGAGACCGTGGGTTCGATCCCGGACCCTGGCGCAGCCTGCTGCTGCTGCTGTATATTTGGAGTTCGCGGTTTCTCTCTCCCCGTGGTCGCGTAGATTGTCCTCCGGGTTCCTCCCGTTGTTCCCTCCACATTTAGAAACGTGCATTTAGAGTATTTGGCTGCAATAAATGTCCACGTGATAAGCCACTTGGTTGAGCTATCATTTGTGGCCAGATCGCTTCTGAAAACAAGCTACATTGCTCAGTGAGCATTACCTGGTCAAATAAAAAGTTTAGTTTATGAAGTTGAATTGCTCAGTTGGCGTTATCGCGTACATGAAAGTGTAGTTTTTATTTAGTTTATAAACCGGCAAGGGGGAAGGAAGTAGTGGGGGCGGGGGGGGGCACAGAAAAGGGGAGGGGGTAGGAGAGGAGGGAGGGGTGGGGGGGACATCGCCCACCTGGACAGATCTCGGGAAGTCAGGGCACGAGGCAATTGCCGAGGTATTGAGCAATATGTGTGGTGTGTGTGCGTGATCAATGTGTGTGTGTGTTCAATGCGTGTGGTATGTGTGTGCGCTCAATGTGTGTGCGTGCATTAATGTGTGTGTGCTGAATGTGTGTGTGCTGAATGTGTGTGCGTGATCAACGTGTGCGTGGTGTGTGCTCAACGTGTGTGTGGTGTGTGTGTGATCAATGTGTGCGTGGTGTGTGTGTGCTCAATGTGTGCGTGGTGTGTGTGTGCTCAATGTGTGTGCGTGCATTAATGTGTGTGTGGTGTGTGCGTGATCAACGTGTGCGTGGTGTGTGCTCAACGTGTGTGTGCTCAATGTGTGTGTGTGGTGTGTGCGTGCGCAATGTGTGTGTGTGCTCGTGACGACCACGGCACAGGAATGATTAACATGCACTCGCGGTGGGGAAGCACGCACGCGGGCCACTGGGCCAGGGAAAAATGTTTGTAGCGTGAAATATTCGCGCTCTTGGCAATGCAAGCGGAGATGGATTTTTCTTTCGTAAAATAAAAAGGGGGGCAAATCTGGACGCTGAAATGGAATTTTTAAGATAAAGGATTTCAATTTGGATAGATATTACCGAAGTCTCTTTAACACCATTGTTTGTTCGTTATTTCAATTTGTTTATATCTTCCCCATTGCATGCAAGCGTGTGAATAGTACTTCGCGTACGGTGGGGAGATGTTAACTCCCTCGCCTGGCATACAGAAGGTTGTGGGTTCGATCCCGATCCTGACGCCTGCTGTATGTTTGGAGTTTGCGCGTCTCTCTCTCCCCGTGCTCGCGTGGAATTTTCTCCGGGTCCTCCGGTTTTATTCCCTCCACATTTATAATCAACAAACGTTCAGAGTATTTGGCTGTTGTAAATGTACACGTGATAAGCCACCTCGTTGAGCTGTCATTTGTGGCTAGGTCGCATCTGAAAAAAATCTATACAGCTCAAGTGGGCCTTACCTAATAAAATAAATCCTACAGTAGTTTATCGTTAGTCGCATGGCGAGTGAAACGGCAGTTACTCTTGCTTCTCTCAACGAGCTCCTGTACTTTGTTCACATTTTCCTCTCTTTGGCGAGAAATGTATTTCTATATGTGCCCTACGGCGCTTTGAGTACCCTGTCATAGTTTAGTTTATAGTTTTAGGTTAGTTTGTTCCCATTTTACAGGTCTGGCGCAGCATTTTTTACATCGCAAAATGACCACCTACAGAGTGGACAAGACTGAGAAACGAGGATGTGAACGAGACAGTTAGAAAACAATATCTATACAGGACTTGAATTGTATCACGAGCCATACACTTTATAACTAATTGTTTTCACCGGGAATGGTTCGTTGCTAGATGCCTTTTCGAGCATTGCAGCAGCAACCAAACTCAACATCAATCACATCATCATCATGATGAGCAGCAGAAGTCTTCATTTCGCCCACGTCCCTCATCCCTGATGTGTTCATAAAGGAAAGAACGGCTAATCCTGTAAAAGCTCAACCAGAGGCTCTGTGATGAAGGACGCGTACGGCCCGTAACGTCAGAAGGGTGTGTTTCTTGTTGGAAGTTCGTAGCACCCGTCGGACACGTGACTAGAGAAATCGTTTACAACAACAATAGAAACATCAGAAACAACACCAAGTGCGCCATCAGCTGCAGCAGAAGTCCTCATCTTTAAAACCAGAAGCAACATCAGTCGCAGTTGCCCTCCAGAATAAAAAAAACGGAATGGAGGACGATACGCTGTAAAGCTATAAAACGTGACCCTCAAGTATGGAGGAATCAATTACGCGAATGTTAAGTAGGTGTGTCATGCCCCAAATAAAGTTTCCTCGCTCATATTAGGAATTATGGATCAGGAGTTGACCATCTGCGATTTCGATTACATGCTCAACCCCATGCTAGATCCCATCACATTGCTCGTAAACTATTTCTTTAATGAAGAAACTAAAAACTAAACAATTTTTTATTTCATCATGTAAGGCCCACTGAGCTATATCGCTCTTTTGTAGAAACCACCTGGCCACAAATGATAGCTCAAAGAAGTTGCTTATCACGTGGAAATGTATCGCAGCTAAATACTTTGAACGCACGTTTCTAAATGTGGAGGGAAAAGCCGGAGGACCCGGGGAAAATCCTCGCGACTATGGGGAGAACGTGCAAACTTCAAATACATAAGCGTCAGGGTTTGAATTGAACCCACTACCTCCTGTATACCAGGCGAGGTCGTTAACATCTCGCCACCATGGTGGCCATATATCACACGTGGACAATCCCCCCCTCCCCCCATATACATTGCAGACTCATTCTGTCGCGCCACTCACAACGGCGAGCAGACTGATGATGATGCGATGATGATGCAGAGGATGTCAGTTTCAGTGGTGGGGACACTGTGTCAAGTCAGATTTCAGCCACTGTTTGGATCACAACTCAGAACCTTTACCAAATGTGTGAAAGTCGAACGGTGCCATGTGGACAACCCCAGGACGGTGCCTATAGCAGGCGTCGAAAAATGTGTTGGCTGGAACGGATAGTTGAGCGGTGGTCACGTGTGCACAGCGAGCTGGAGGGTTTGAATTCCACAAAAAATCCCCAACAGATTTGTGTCAAACCAGCCAAGTTATGTAGCGTTCACGAATCATTACGCAACCGAATGACAACCCCACGTGTTCAGTCTTCATTCTTCTTCGTTCGTACGGCAAGGCGAAATTTGCAACATTATATGTGTATTATTATCACGCGTGTTATTATCAGCTACGTATAGATATTCATTCACTGAACACGTTTCATTAGCAATGCCTTCCTCGAGCGCGTGGCGAGCACGTGTCAGCATTACACGTGCAAGTGTAAGTTTGTGAGACGTGCGATCTATAGTCATAGCTTCGGGGGTAGCGCGACAAACGCCGCCCAGTCCGCCGGAGAGCGGCCGTAGTAGAACGATGGAGTGGTTCACTGCGGTGCGGTCCATTAGGCTTCGGGGGTTCGGAGGATCGGGGGGTCAGAGGGTTGAGGAGTCTCCTTCAATGTCCCACTCCTGGAAGAGGCGTGCGCAGCAACTGGGTTGGTCGAATATCAACGCGTTCGGTGGATCACATCTGGACAGACATATCGGTCCCACGATATTGGCGTCGTAGACTGTTGGGGCACTGCTGGGGGTGGGGGGGGAGTGGCATGACAATGATGGGGGACTGAGGAAGTCAGTCCACCGAGTGAGTCCCACTGAGCTACACGGCCCCACTGCCAGGGCCACTCGGCCACCAGTGGCAGCAAAAATGGGCCACTGCTTCACATTACAAGTTGTATACTTGAGTAATGAGTCCACCAGACGAAGCTGGAGATGACACAATCGTCTTTATTTTCCACACGAGCTGACGCTGCGTGCGACCACTCCACTTCAGCTCCCACCAGGAAGCCCCCAAATCGCCCCACCTCATCCGGTGACGTCACCACTCTCCTCCTGGGCATCCCCTCCCTCTCTCTCTTGCCTCACCTTCTCTTTCCTTTCCTTCGTGACGTCATCTTTAACAGTAACCTGGGATTGCGTGGGTCTTTCTACACCCGGATCATGTAAGAATTAGCACTACATCACCCCCCCCCCACTCCTCCCTTTGAAGAAAAAGTTGTGCTCAACCAATACAACCGGTGATAATCCAAGGGATTCAGGGTAATTCTGATGGCAGGGGAGGAAGGAGGTATGAAGGAAAATAAACTACTTTTGTTGGTCAATAAGCAACCAATTTTTAACTCAACCGGAGTTCTGTCACTTTGGGTGTGTAAGTGTGGAGAGCATGTGTACAGAACAGAATTTAAGACAGAAATAATTGAGAAACCGTAACACGAGACTGTACACACAAAGGTTCAACTGGACCTTCCAACCGCAACAAGCGAACAACCGACGACAATCTCCGGCATGAAGGAACGACGACGTCATTTTCCTCCATGGTCGTGTGGTCTTGCATGCGGTGGTTGTTCATCACTGTGGGATCATCACCCGAGCCCATGCTGGGTAACCGGGCCGTGTAGCCGCAGCTCGGTTAGATGATGCCGCACTTCCTTGGTCACGGGCGGTCCTGGGGAAAGAAGGCAACCTTGTTGAGGTTGGTTCGTCGTGGCAAGTGGCTTCCCCGACCTCAGCAGTGATGATGGTGAATGAAGGGGTGAAGGTGTAGGTATTCGTGATGACTCGGTTTTTGGTGAGTGTAGTGGGTGCTCCTCCGAGTCTAGTGGTACATCCATGGTGGGCTTTGACCGGTCAGGCTTAAGACGGCCGGGATGTACATACCGTCGCTGACTTCCCAATTGGACAAATACACATTGAGGCCTAAGGATCTCTAAACTTTTACAGGGCCTTGCCACGGATGGTGCAGATTGGGTGAGGTCCCTAAAGGTACCTGTGGGCAGTGTAGCCATGCACTATCTCCCACTTCGAAAGGCAGGGGCGTCACTCCCTTTCACCTAGCCCGTTCATTGGTGAATAGGCAGAAGCTGCTGCAGTTTGTGCCGCTTTCTTCGCCATCTCCCAGTGCTGCATGACCTGTCGTATCACTATCGGCCATTTCGCAGCTCTGGCTGGGAGGTAAAAACGTTTTCGCTCAATGGGAAGGTCTGGTTCCCTACCATACATCAAGTAGAACAGAGAGTATCCTGTCGCCAGGGCCCCACCTATGTGTAAGTCCCAGTCTGCCTGGGTGTCATTGACCACCTGACACAGCATGGAGGTGATGGTGTGATTTAGGCGTTCTACCATCCCATCGGTTTGTGGATGGTATGGGGGAAGTGCGTACTTTCTTTGTACCTAGGATGTTGCACACTTCCTGTATTAGTTTTCAGGATTTTATGTTTTATCCTAGCCTGTTAGAAGTGTTTCAGGGGCCATCACCTATCTATGTACAAAAGCTTCTGCTATTGACTGAGCAGTTCGATCCACCAGGGGCCACGCCACCGGCCACTGCGTGAAGTACTTGACCCCTACTAGCAGATATTTGTGACCTCTGTCGGTGCGAAGGAGGGGTTCCAATATATCCAAGGCCACCAATTCGTTTACTCGCGAAACCTCTATTGATTATAGCGGCACTTTGCTCGGTTGTGCTGGTGGCTTTTGCCGCGCATATTCTACACACGAGGCCGTCCATACGCGGATATCCGACATCATGTTCAGCCAAAAATAATGCGTTTTAATAGTAGATAATGTTTTAAGCTCCCCCAAATGTAGGAGGTGGCGGCAATGCACCTCCATTACTAACTTTTTGCAAATGGAGGTCGGCACGACAACACAGTAGGACTGTGTGTTGATCTCCCAACGCATCAACAGCCCTTTGTACTCTACAAATGTCGACGCTGTTGGAGGCCGATCTTGTTCTGGGCTAGAATTTGCAATGGTTAAAATATGTTCAAGCATCTCATCCACCCATCGCTGCAACTCTTCTTGGCTCAGTCCCAAATCTGGATCGGCCAGGGGAGTCTCTGGCTTGCTTCGGCACTCCATGTCAGGTGAGAGTGGTTTACACCTGGGTGACCCCTTAACACATGCACAAGTACCTGCCTTTGGTAGACGAGATGAAGCCTCCGCATTGGTGTGACACAACCCCTTCCTATGGACCACCTCATAGGTGAATGTTGCAGCCTTGCACAACGGTCAGGAGTTCTCTCCTGGTTACGCAGTACCATTGTTCGGCCGGTGACAATATCCGGCTGCCATATGCTATCACTGCCTCTCTGCCCAATTGCACCTGTGTTAGGATAGCCCCAATGCCGACATTGTTTGCATCCGTATCTAGCGTGAAGAGTAATTAAAAATCTGTGTGTGCCAGTGGTGGCATATCCATGAGGAGCGTCCACATATTTTTTTAAAGCCCTGTCCTCTTCCATATCCTATTGGAACTTCTGTCTGTTACCTGTGAGTGCGTGTCAGGTGGCTGCGAAATCCTGTACAAATCGACGGTAGTAAGAAACAAAACCTATAAATCTTATGACACCTGGCACGGATACGGGGGTTGGCCATTCTCTAACACACCGTGTCTTCTCTGGATCACTCGCCACCCCCGTTGTGCTAACTATGTGCCCCAGGTATCTGACGGAAGGCTGTGCGAGATGGCATTTAGAAGGCATAAGTTTCAATCTTGCTTCCCTGATATGTGAGAAAACCAGCCTCAGCCAGTATAAGTGTTCTTGGAAGGATTGTCCGAACATGATTACATCGTCTAAATATATCTTGTAAACGTCCCATTGGAGACCTGTTAGTACTCGCTCCATTAGCCACTGGAATGTGGCTGGGGCCGTTTGTAATCCCATGGGGAGACAGATAAAATGAAATAACCCCTGTCGTGTTCTAAAGGCAGTCTTGTTTTTCAAATCGTCATCCAGCAGTAGTTGCCAAAACCCAGATGATTGGTCTAATGTAGAGAAGTGTTTTGCGCCCACCAAGGCATCCAAGGAATCATCAATCCACAGTAGTGGATAAGCGTCCGCCATTGTGACCTTATTGAGTCGACAGAAGTCGACAAAAAACCACAATGAATCATTTGGTTTCTTTACCAGGACGATAGGGGTCCCCCCATGAGGTCATGGATGGTGAAATAATATCAGCTTTTAGCATATCATCGATCGCGTTTTGTACATGAACTTTCTCGACCGACCCATGCGATATGAATTTTGGCGGTGTGACATTAAATTAAATTGCCCTAAAACATACGGTTCTTGACTAAATATATCTTCAAAATCCTGTAATAATTTCTGAAGGGCCTGAAGTTGTGGTACTGATAAATTATCATCCTGCTCTGTCAAAGCTTCCAGCCAGGGTGTGGCCTCCTCGCATGAACAATTCATTTAATTTTCCACTATTTCCACCTGCACTTCATCACCTCCGGCAGGCTTGGGCCACACGTGTGCCAAAACCGTTCCCCCAAAGGTGTGTTTGCCGTGTCTAAAACGTGGAAAAATAGTTTCTGGTGGTGACACAGGATGGTGTCCGCGCCTGCCAGGGCGTGTCGGTCACTAGCGGAGTGTGATAACAAAGGGGAATCAAGATTTGTGATGTTGGGGTACCGTGAGCATTTCCTTGATTGTCTGCACCTGAATATAGCCGTTCCTCTGACGGCATTTCGATGCACCCTGGTCCATAACAATTTGAATTGGGAGTTAATGTGCTGGAGACGAGTACGAGTCCCGATATAACCAATTTTCCTACTCATATTTTGGTCTCAAACTGTACCAAAATTCCCATGCTTCCCCCATTTCAAAAACGTAGTTGCTGACACTCCTGTATGGACCAGCATCTAAACCTCAATTTCCCCCACCAAGCCTACCACCACCGACTACTCTACTTGCCAACTTGTGCCATTGTGTACCCGAAACCGGCCATCGTTGTGGTGAAAGATTGTGTGTATACAATGGTGGTTGTGATCGTCAGGAAGTATCGACTGGTGGTGCATATGAGGTCTGCGATGGGAACTGGCGAGGTGTCCGGGGTGCCGTGACTCGCCTGCTGGCTGTATCGAGGAGTGGAAAACAGCTGTTGTCGCGAAGTCGGCCCTAGTGGAGCAGCATCGGTATGGCCCCCATGGGCGATGTGGCCCATATGGCCGCATCGGTGACAGGTCACCGGGTTCCGGATCTGGCTAGGTGCTCCGAGTCCCCGGGGCGTAGAGCCCCGAAACGTCCCCCTTACAGCCACCAATATATCTCGCCCAGGTAGTCTGATGTCTACCTCTGTCTTGGCATCTTTCTCTTTATTCTGTGTTCCCCGAACCCCCTGCCATCCTTGATAATATAAGCGTTCTACTATTTGTGCGACCATACGTTGTGGTCTCATCACCTCTTCATGGGCCCTTATGCTCTTTGCGATCCCCAATGAGGTATGTTTGTCCTCCTCCGTGACTGGCAAAACTATTGTACTGGTAGGAACGTCCTGGTTACACCAGCCCACAGGGAATTATTGTGTCCGTCCGTCCGTTCGTCGTGCATCCAAAAATGGGAGGGGTGGGGCTGGGTGGAGAGGGGAGAGTGGGGGGGGGGGCTGGGTGGGGAGGGTGGGTGGGGAGGGGCTTGGTGGGGAGGGTGGAGAGGGGCTGGGTGGGGAGGGTGGGGCTGGGTGGGGGGTCGGAGGGGTGGGGCTGGGTGGAGGGGCTGGTCACCCCGTGGTGCCCTTATAAAACTCAACGTTCAACCTACTCACGCCGGCTTGTGCCCGCCCTCACAGTCGGCCATATTTGCGAAATACACCACGCCGCCGTTGACCCTGGCCATTGACCGAGCAATCCAACGTTCATACCAGCTCCCTCTGCAGGAATGTGTTTAAAGCCTGTGTCAGTGATAACATACGGTCTGCCACCATAAAGTCCAATGGCCCCGTATCCAGGCCCGGGAAAGCAGCCTCCACTACGCCCATGAGGGCGCTCCTGTAGGCCAAGGCTGACTTCCCCTTTTCCCACCGGCGGTTTTGAAATCATCTTTTTGCGCTCGATGGTGGGTAAAAAATCCCTGCCATCTCTCGATCAGCAGCTTCAGGGTCTTCTTTTTCTTCGCCGGAATGGAGGAACTAATATTTCAAGCATCGTCGCCAAGGGCCGTGCGGAGAGCCTACAGAGCGTCAGGCTTTGTCCACTCTAGGGACATTCAGGTCGCGTAGAATCGCCAAACAGATGCTCCTAAATCCCCTCATTTAGCTACAAACTTCTCGACGTTGGGGGGGGGGTATAGATAACAATATCATCTTAAACATTAACTTTGGCAAAAATAAACTACATTCACTACAACGATCTACATTATTGTAGTAGTAGCAGTAATAAAAATGTCGACTTGTAACACGCCACTGCTGCCCAGTATCCGCTCGCTCTCCTCGAGAGAGAACGACTCAGAGGCAACGCGAGGAGGAACCACAGATGGAGCGACGGGGCAGCAGCCATGCGGTGAGGAGCAATTGTCCCAAGCTCTGCGGTCCTTTATATATTGAGGTTATATCGGCCCATTGATCAGTGGCTTAGATGTTGGAGGAAACCAAAGCGAAACCAAACGCATGCGTGCAAAGGGGGAAACACACTATTCCCATACAGACAGAACAGGCGGAGTCCACAATTTTCCGTCGCCCCATCCCCTGACGAGCCAGGGTACGGCTCATCGCAGCAGCTAGCTGTGTGTGGTGATCCATGAACGCTCACTGCTGCCTCCACAGTACTGGGTACAGGCCACGTGCATAGCCACCGCCACCTAATTATATTTGCCAACGCACGTTGCTGATGTTGATGCACTAAAACAGAAGCTCGTTTACAAAAACACAACCGTGCCAGACTGACATCACGATAGTCACAATAATTTGCATTTATACGGCGCTTAAATGCCTCAGCAATTCAAAGCTAAATGTGGAGGGAACATCTCAAACATTCACTCTGGTGGTCTCGGTGCCTTCTCTCCACGCACCTGATGAAGCAGCTGTCGCCTGTTTAGAAAATACGAGAGCAGCATTCGAAGGAGACCCTTAGTGGCAGCTGTTTCTGTGTGGTGGCACACTGCACCGTAAGTGGGGTGCCGTGGTGGCGAGATATTAACTACCACGCCTGGTACGCAAGAGGTCGTGGGTTCGATCCCGACCCTGACGCCTGTATATTTGGAGTTTGCGTGTCTCTCTCCCCGTGGTCGCGTTGATTGTTCGACGGGTCCTTCAGTTTTTCCCTACGCATTTATAAACACGCGTTTAAAGTTACTTAGCTGCTATCAATTTCCACGTGATAAGCCACTTCGTTGAGCTATCATTTGTCACCATGTCACTTCTGAACAAGATCTATACAGCTCAGTGAGCCTCACCTGGTCAAATAAAAAACAGTTTAGTTTATAGTATGCTGGACTTCTTTCGCACCTTACGGACGACCCAACCATGCTAATCGGAGGTGCACCGGCCTGCCAGCGGTAATTATTAAATTTGCGGTAATGATTGCTACTGTGTGTAATGGAAACTGCGTAATTGGGTCTGTAATTTTTTTTTTTAAATGAGGACCGAGATGCGGGCACACGAACAAAGTGGCCTATTCGTATCGAGTGGCATCACGGGAGCTTTAACGTCGCCGCTGTGAAGTGGACGGCGCGTGCCTCTAGGCCTAACAAACACCCGCAGGATTAACCCGGGCAACCTGGCGGATTCGAACCGCAGACCTCCGTGATGCGCGGCAAACCGCTGGGCCATATGCGACCAAATATAAAGATCCCCCGTGTAGCCTCAACGTACTTTTGGGGCAAGTGCTGTTGGCGAGTAGCCCGTGTGAAGGCCATCACGGCACACGGGGGGGTGGGTGGGCCAGCACTACGCCCGGCTGACTCTGTCTCTCGAGTGGCGATGTTTATTGCACACCGCACAAGGTAATAATTTGTGGCTGAGTCGACCTAGGGGAGGCCCATGACCGGTTCAGATAATCGTCACTGGTGTTGGACGTGAGCGGGTATTGAACCCGAGTCGCCAGCTTCGTAGCGCAGCGTAGCGCTAACCTCTCCACCAGCGCTCCCAGTGTGTGACCACTCCCGTAATAACCGGCAGAGTTTTCTGTGACCCATGATCAGGCCACCGTCCACCGACAATGCCCGCCCAGTGCTCGCCGAGCTGCATTGGCTTCTGGTTGTCAAACAAATACTTCGTTATAGGGTCGCACTCATTGCCACACGAAGCGCTCGACACAAAAGTGAACCACAATACCTCGCTGGTCTCGTCAAGAAGCATAAACCACCACCACCACGCGAACTCCGGTCATCCTCGCAGCAGCGGGTTCTGGCTGGCCATCGAACAAAGACGGTGACGGCATCGCGTTCTTTCAGATGCGCTTCTGCGGCCGTCTGGAACGCTCTTCCTTCCCATGTTAGGAAGCCACTGGAGCTATGCACTGTTAAATAATCGAGTTCTAAAACTCTTTAGAACTGTTGGAACCTCATTTGCCAGTAACAAAATATGATAATTGTTTTTTTGTGCGCCTTTTGGCGTCATCTGGTCCAACACCATGTGAGACGAGGCTCTAATGAAAGCTGTCTCGGGTGTGTACCAATCAACTTCAAGGACAGTGCATACATTATCAGAGTTGTGTTTTTTGTTTGCATTCCGACTACAGGTATTGTGGTCAATGCAAACATGACTCCTTGTAAAAAAGGTGTCAGTTTTGTAGCCAGATATAAGGGTAAAAAAACCAATTATCACTCTTTAGAACTGCTTTGTGTGTTTAGGTTGTTGACCTTCCCCAGCACCTCCGACTAGCACGGTTGGCTACGTACGGTGCAAAAGAAATCCAACGTACATACTGTACACACATAGACCCACCACGTCAGATGTTTGAGCCTCAGGAAACCAAGCAGACTTCCTGCAGCTACTTTTTGTTTGAATCACGGCAGCAGTGGTAGAGAGAGAGAGACGCGTAATAATTTGGCACGAGTAATGATCCCATGAGGTCATTGCCCTAATCACCGTAATTACTGCCGCAGGCTGAGTATGTGCAGTTATTTTCTTCACAGGGGAGTTTTAAAATAATTGCGCTGAGCGCTTTCGCTGGGTGTGTCTCTCCACAGTGCACCAGGGGAGGGCGGCGAGGGTGGGTGGGGGGGGAGGAGGCAATGAATGAGATTGTCGGGATGAAACGGAAGACGGTGAATTCTGGCAGGAGCTCGAGCGAGGGAGCGCGTTTTTTACGATGCAGAAATCCAGGATGAGTAAACAGCGGGGGAAGTGACATCTGAAAAAATGGAGCGCACCAACTTTGCTCTTTGGTTCTTTCGGTAAAGTCACGTAGGTAGAAAAATGAAAAATCACAGTGATCTGTTATTTTTCTACCTACGTGACTTTACCGAAAGAACCAAAGAGTATGGATTCCTGCAGTCACGAAAGCTTCAAATCAAGATGTTTGGCTGCTGCAAGTGTCCACGTGATTAGCCAGCCAATTAATTGAGCTATCATTTGTGGCCAGGTCAAGATCGCACCAACTGTGTTTGAGATGCCGCAGAGTATTGTGGTGTGCAATGAGGGCGTGCGTGGGTTCGATCCCGACCCTGACGCCTGCCGTACATGTGAAGTTTGCGTGTCTCTCTCCCCGTGGTCCGTGTGGATTCTGCTCCGGGCCCTCCCGGTTTTCCCCTCCGCGTTTAGAATCAACATCACGCGTTTAGAGTGTTTGGCTGCTACTGTAAATGTCCACGTGATAAGCCACTTAGTTGAGCTATCATTTGTGGCCGGATCGCTTCTGAAAAAGAGCTACATAGCTCAGTGGGCCTTACCTGGCAAGGACGAAAAGTTAATAGTTCTCCTCCCAAATCCCCTATCATTCTTTTACCCTCCCTCATTATCTTTATGAGCGTGGTCAATGTCCTCAACAAAGACAAATATCCCCCGTATAGCCCTTAATAGACTGTTGGGGCAAGTGCTGTTAGCCCCAACAATGTCCTCTACGTGACCCCCCCCCCACACACACTCAATCGCAACCACGTGCCCCTCCCCCCCACCCACTTGAACTCGACACGTGACCATTGGGTGTTGTTAAGCAGCAGCCGCTGAGAACGCACGTGTCGCCAGGCAGCAGGAGCACGCACGCGTGGCTTCATAGGAGGTGACAAAGACAAAGGTTTACCGTGTAGCCTGTAACAGATTGTTGGGGCAAGGGCTGATAGCGAGCACCTAATGAAGGCCGGCACAGCACACGAGGGGGTGGGTGGGTGGCCAGCACCACAGACACGAATGCCTTTTTCTCCACAGTGGCGATGTTTATACACCACACCAGGTACTCATTTGAGGCTGAGTCGACCTAGGGGAGGCCCAGGACCGGTTAAGATAATCGTCACCGGTGTTGGCCGTGAGCGGGAATCGAACTCAGGTCGCCGGGTTCGGAGCGCAGCGCGTTAACCGCTATACTACCGATCCCCACACACACCACTCTCTTACATACACACTCTTTTACACACACACACTCACTTACACACACACACTCTTACACACACACTCTTACACACACTCTCTTACACACACTCTCTTAAACAACAACAACCGCCATTCGCCACTAAGTGGCGGTGACGTCACCACGACGCTTGTGCCAGGCCATGTGCACCTTGAGGCCACGTGGAGTGTCGAACGCCCGCTGGCAGCAGGTCACGGGGCAGACCCAGCAGGTGCCACGGGTCGACTGACTGAGATGACCGAGATGACTGGCTAATGCACCACCTGTGCCCTCTACTGTGCCAACTTGCTGTGCTTTAGCCACCCGGCGCTCCGCTCGTTGTTGTAAGCGTCGCTCCTCCGCCCTCCGTTGTTGTTGGAGGGCGACTGCCTCCAACTGCCCAGTAGCGTCCTTCACGAGCCTCCTCCACTGAGGCCGATCTTGACACCGCTGGTACCGGTCATCGGCTAGTCCACTCAGCTCCACGTCCTCCTGTACTACATCACTCCATCTCTTCTCTAGCCCGTGCCGCGCCCGTTTAGCCCCCTCGATCCGGCCGAACAAAAGCTGTTTAGGCATGCGGTGTCTGGGCATGCGGGCTACATGACCCAGCCAACGCAGCCTTGCCTGCCGGAGGAGCTCACCGATGGGACTTTGCCCACACACACACTCTCTTACACACATCGGCGAGAAGGCGAAGCGATGGGCAACGCACGGATTGGCAAGACGTGATGCACCCCCCTCCCTCTGCTTTCACCATCACCGTGCCGACGCAGTCGACGCCTCCTCTCGCCTTCCTCGCAACCCCCGCGGTCCAGTCGTCCCATCGCTCTGCAACGCTGAAATTGCACATTTCAGAAATCGCCGAGTGCCAAGCTCATGACTCGTGGACAGCGATTATCCAAGCTGCGACCGCGCGCCGAGTCTTTCTCGATTTCACGCCTCTTTGGCAACCTTCGCAGAGCGGACCGCCCTACGCTGTCGAGACGCGACTCGGGGGGGGGGGGGCGGTGGGGGGACGTTCCCAGCGACGCGGTTGAGGCAACTTCCCCAGGCACCGCCACGCAGAGCAAATAATAGCGAGGGGGCAAAAAGCCGCAGGGTGACTTGCTGCTCAAATGAGAAATGCCGGCACTTGGCGCTCGTCTCATGTTCGTTTGGCGTCGTTCACCCCGCGCCTTCGATGAGCACTGCTGGCTGCATATGGTGCAGAAGAAGTTCCACGCACAGCCCGTTCTCCTAGAACGCCGCTTGTTGCTTTCATCGCGCCAATTGGATATAACGCGACGATGAATGTATTCGGCAACACATGTTTGTTTATAACGCGGATGCGAATTGGATATAACGCGATCGAGCGAACGAAACTACAACGCGCGGGCAGGAATAAGCGGTCGTTCGGCTGCCCCGTTAGTAGCGTCGCACGAGGCACGGGGATGCTGCTGGATGCTTCGAGATGCTGCCCCACGCGCCTCAGCCGTTGTTCGGCCCACGTACGCATGTCACGTGCTATCGAGGACTGTGCTTCACCCGATTTTATTAATTATAATGCGATTTTTCCATAGCGCGGTGTTTTTTTCAGGAATGCAACTACTACCGTTTTGTAGGACAACAGATCGGACGCACATACATCTGCTCAGAGGCCTGAGCCGTTGGTGGAGATTCCACGTTTCTATGGTAGGGGCGAGTTTATCCGTAGGACAACCGCTGTTGATTTCCCCACGAAGTGGCGCTGATTTTTGTCGATGGGATTTCGATCGGCAAAACCTTGTGACTGCGAGCCGCTAGCCTCACCGCTAGCCTCACCGCTAGCCTCACCGCTAGCCTCACCGCTAGCCTCACCGCTAGCCTCACCGCTAGCCTCACCGCTAGCCTCACCGCTAGCCTCACCGCTAGCCTCACCGCTAGCCTCACCGCTAGCCTCACCGCTAGCCTCACCGCTGAGCCACCGGGCGGGATTTAGCAAGGGCACTAAACTCAAAAACTAAAACTTTGTATTTAATTTTACCAGGTGTGGCCCCACTGAGCTACGTAACTCGTTGTCAGAAGCGACATGGCAATCACAAATGACAGCTCGACGAAGCGGCTTAATATCACGTGGAAATGTATCGCAGACAAAAACTCTAAACGCGTGATGTTGATTCTTAACGTCGAGGGGGAAAAACACTCCCAGCACCACTTTATAGGATGTTCCTCTCCTACGGAGCGACGAGCTTCAGATGTCAACACTTCAGAGTGTTCAGGAAGATTTCAGATAGACAGCTTCAATATTGCATCGTCAGACTCACGGACGTGACGTCACTCGACGCCACGTGGCCTCATTGTTGGTCATTAAATGATTTGGTTGATGCTGCTGCTGTGTCGGCAGTGATGCACAAGCACAGACAAATGTCGATGTAAAGCTTCTTTCGTGACTGCAGGGATTCATCTTCTTGGTTCTTTCGGTAAAGTCACGTAGAGGGAAATAATAAAATAATAAAAATAAAACAATAAAATAATGAAATTTCGATTTAAAGCTTATTTCGTGACTGCAGGGATTCATCTTCTTGGTTCTTTCGGTAAAGTCACGTAGAGGGAAATAATAAAATAATAAAAATAAAACATAATAAAATAATTCTCACGACGTTTCGGCCACAACGCAAGCAGCCGTCCTCAGGTGAAGACCAGGTCTGTTTCCCTTCTACGTGACTTTACCGAAAGAACCAAGAAGATGAAGCACAGACAACTCGACACGTTCGTCAACAACACTGTGGCCTGAAAATAAAATAAAATATAATCGGTGACGTTTGTCTGACAATGACCCTTTCTTCACAGCACATCAAGGGGATTCAGTCGTGGGCCGCGAAGGAGGGCCATTGCCTGAAACGTCGCCGATCAGATGCGTATTTATACTTTGAATGCCGCGGTGTTGTTCACGCGTGCGCTGAGCCATTGTTGTGACGTCGCCTGAACGTAGCCATCTCCCTTTTCGGAATAATCCGAAACCAAACAGAAATTCGGAATCGTCTTGGCGAGGCAGTGGGGGGGGGGGGGGGTTCCTTTCTGCGCCTGATTTTCGGATTTTCCCCTTGACTATTGGGGATTGCAACCCCGACTCCCAACACACAGCCGTTCCATGTCCAGTTCCAACTCAGAATGGATAACACCAACAGCGGCCGTGATATTCTTCCCCGATAAGATTCTGCGATGCAAGCGCCAGAGGCACTTTCAAGACTTTCATGGCAGGCGGCAATCGTCTCTTGCAGGATTACGATGAACACTTTGACGCGGCATTCCTGTTGCGCTGCCAAGGATCGAAGTGTCCCGGTACACGATATCCCACGTGGACTTCGCGACGCGCTGGTGGGAGACTTCAAAGGGGGTTCTGCTCGGCTGTTCCGAGGTCTTTACACAAGCGGGGAATGTCGCAGACGCGCCGATCTGGGGCCAGTGTCTTTCGCAGGCGCCGTGTGTGTTGAGCTCTCGAGCGAAGCGTCGAGTACGAGTCAGTGTGATCACAACAACACGATTATTTATAAGGCGCAATATTCGATCGAGACGTCGGAGGCGCGCGTTGAGCCAAAGCTCAAAGCGTGGCCCCTGCTGATGCTGCTGATGCTGCTGATGCTGCTGCTGCTGCGATGTATCTGACGCTCAGCGGTTGTTCGGACGTTCGTCTCGCAATGAGCAGATCGCGAGTTGAGAATCGTAATGATGTTTATTCAGACTGCAGGAGGAATCCGATGAGCCAAGGCCGTAATTATAATATATATTGGGGGAGGGGGACACGTTCCCCCCCCCCACAATATTAAAAATATGCTCAAAATGTCCCCCCCCCCAATATATTGCTATAAAATAGATTTCTGTTTTTATGATTGTGGTTATGGTTGTACTTTATTAATCCCTAATCTCTGCCATTACATACAATGAAACAAGAAAAGGTAAAAAAGAAAAAACAGAGCAATGTAATACAATACACGATTAGACATTATTGTAAAAAAAATCCATCTTTTGTGTTAGTGAATGTTTTAATATTTTAGGCAGGAAATGAGTTTTCAAATTTAGATTTTTGTCTGGGGGGTGGACCCCCAGACCCCCTGGAAGATTTGGTCCCCCCCAGTGTTGACTCCATGGCTACGGCCTTGCGACGAGTTACAAAGCTCGTTATCACAGATGTCCAGTGTTGGGCGGGTAAGAACGTTACAACAACAAACAGTTCAAGCCTGACACGAAGGAGAAGGGGGTCATCGCCCTTCTGGGGTTGACAACGAACCTCGGCCACTTTGTGGTGAAGCCAGCAGCGGTCCTCCTACTCTTCGTTCGGGCCACTGCCGGGGGAGCTGTCATCCTGTGACTGGCTCCGAGGCTCACCGACGGAGAGCCGCTTGGGGCAGAGAAACACCCCGGCTCCCAGTCGCGTTCCGCCACTCTTCGACTTATTCCCGGTGGAAACGAGCCGCTGGTGCCATCTCCATCGCCAGCACAGGGAGGAGACTCGCCGCACCAGAATCAGCAATCCGCAATTCCTACTGGAGAGGAATCCGGCGAGCGACAAAGCGCTTGTGTGTCTGGCGAGACGAGACGCTGCCATTTGAATGTTGGCGGCCGCGATTGCTTCGCTGCGGAACACGCAGACAGACCTCGCGTTCACTCTCGGCCGTGATTCGCGTTTCACCAAAAGCCATCCTTGCTCACGATCTCACGAGCGGTGAGCGCCAGGGGGAGTAGTTGTTGGAGGTACGTGGGCGAACGTGCTCACAATCTACCGCATCTGGGATTAACCGTTCCTGAGCGCAGGGAATGAGATGGATTATGAAGTTGGCAAGAGTGTAATAGGAATCCATACTCTTTGGTTCTTTCGGTAAAGTCACGGAGGTAGAAAAAAATAATAGATCACGACGTTTCGATCGCATCACAAGCAACCGTCTTCAGGTGTGAAACAAACACAGCAGGAGGAATGCTCCTACGTCAGCAGTTTCACACCTGATGACGGTTGCTTGTGTTGCGATCGAAACGTCGTGATCTATCATTATTTCTACCTCCGTGACTTTACCGAAAGAACCAAAGGGTATGGATTCCTGCAGTCACGAAAGCTTCAAATCAAGATGTAACAGGAATGTGAAGTCAGTGCGTACTACACATGGCTCAGACGCGTGGTCATTAACGGAAATACATTTCGACGGAAACTGAAAAGTGCACAAAGAAGCGCGGAGGAGAGACGCACGGACGCAGTTTCATGGCATCATCATGGCAACTCTTAAGAGGCGTCAGTGGGCCTGGGACAGGACACGGCGTGGCTAGAAGGGACGAGGGCTGATGGTCTGCGATAATAACGACGGCGTAGCAGCCAAAGGTCTCGTGGCCGAGATGAGCGATGGTGAAACCAGCTCGTGCAGCCGGTGCTGGTGAAACATTCACAGCGCGGGATCGTGAGAGGTGGTGGCGGTGACTTGGGAGACGCCTTCATTCAGCAGTGGGTTGACCACGGCTGCTGCTGCTGCTGTTGTTGTTGTTGCTGTTGCTGATGATGATGATGGCGCAAGGAGGAGAGGCAGATGAGGGTGCGGCACACACGCAGAAGCAGCAGTGGATTCACGTGGTCACTGCTACGCGGCACGCGGCTGTGATTAGAAGTTCACCTGCGTGGGTGGTGGGGTGAGTCAGCACCGCAGAGATAGAGAACACGTGGCTCTGCGCAAGTGCAGTGTTACACTAGCAATGCAATGCCCTCTGTGTTCACGGTTATGGTCATGAGGTCTGTGTGTAGGGGACCTGCCTGTTTGGCGACGTACGCCAAAATCCAGCACGGTGGAGGCGGCGAGGGTTTGTGGATCGCGCAAATTTCGATTTAAAGCTTTCGTGACTGCAGGGATTCATCTTCTTGGTTCTTTCGGTAAAGTCACGTAGAAGGGAAATAATAAAAGAATATGAATATGTTGTTATATTATATTAGTATAGGATACTATTGTATTATTTTATTATTATTATTATTCTATTTTATTATGTTTTATTTGTATTATTTTATTATTCCCCTTCTACGTGACTTTACCGAAAGAACTAAGAAGATGATCGCGCAAATGTCGCAAAACTCGAGAAAGTGCCATGCTCTGGCTTTCCATGAGAAGGTGGTACAGCAAATATGTGGACTCATCTGTTCCATCTGATTGGGATAGAGCGTTGCACCTTCGCACTTGTGGGATTTCTCCTGAATTGTCTGATAACACATTTATATATGGAGGACCGCAGAGCTGGGAAAATTGTTGGTTAGGCTGCCTTCTGCTTGTTTGTGGTTCCTCCTCATGCCTTTGAGTCGTCCTCTCTCTCTCTACGAGAGCGAGCGAACAATGTGTTACAAGTTGACATCATTAATCATTAGATGTCAGATTCAAGAGACCAATTTTTTTTGTCGTGGTGGTTGAAGCACGTGGGCCCGAGAGATCAGGCGACAACAGACCGATGTTCACCAATGGTCTGCTGTACAGCAGAGGTCGGTGACCCCAGGGACAACAACTTCGCTTGTGGTCCCGTGGGGATTTAGCCAACGAGACAGGATTAAGATCCGTCTCTCCCTGCGCAGTGTTCCTCTCTCAAAGACGTCGTGGATCGCTGCCCTCCTTTCATCCAGCTGAGCCCGTTGTATTTTACTCAACAAATTTGCCTTGGATTCTCCTCCTAGTTGCGTCCGGTTGTTTGAATGGCTTCAGTGACTTAATCAGAATCGGAATCTTTATTAAGACTGGAGGAATCCGATGAATCATAGCAAAATGTCCGGTATGGGCGGGTCACAGCAAATTCGCTGTCTTCCCCGGCTTCTTGAATGTTTCCAGTTAAAAGCACATGTATATTCAGTCTCTTGTTTCCACATCACTTATCCAATAAATCTAACGTTGCCTTTCTCCAATTATTCTCAGTCGTGTTCTGAGTGTGTTGTTACCCTGTTGCAATCCGTGACACCTTTACGTTACTCGCTTTGTCCGTCCGTGAAATGTGACACATCCTTCTTAAAACATCTCTATTGCTTCTTCTAGTTTGCTGTGTAGGGTCTAAGTAATTTTCAAACTTTCACATCCACGCAGGAAAACAGACCTGCGCTATTCAGCAATGATGCACGTACGCAACGCAACGTAACGCAAGAGTGAACAGGAGCCCACACTCAAGCACACTCAGAGGAGTCTCAGATTTCAGTGAAATTACCCAAGGCTCGCAGAATGAGAGATTTAGGCAACTCTGAAGATGCTAATGTCTCAATATGAGCGCCAGACGCTCCCAGAGGTCACCCTAAGGTATGTTAAGGATGATTGATGATCGTGTAATTGCCTGAGACTCGGATATTCAGACAGTGCCACCCCTAGGATTTCAGGCTTAAATGTTGTTGACATCTAATTGCTTGAACTCAAAATTCATGAAATGAATATCAAAGAACAACGGCGGCACACACAAAATAGAACACGCCTGGCCATCAAATCGAGGGGTCCCTCGATCAACGCGCCTCTAGAGTGCGAATCCACAGTTACGCGTTTCATCTTCACGGGACTCGCTTCACGGTTACGCGCCCGAGAGAAAGACAAAAAATTGCGAAATTAAAATAATAATAATTTCAATGATAAAAATGTAAAATTTAAGGCAACACATTCCTGCGGAGGGAGTTGGGAAGGAACGTTGGGTTGCTCGGTCAATGGCCAGGGTCAACGGCGGCGTGGTGTATTCCGCAAATATGCCCGACTGTGAGGGCGGGCACAAGCCGGCGTGAGTAGGTTAAACGTTGAGTTTTATAAGGGCACCACGGGGTGACCAGCACCTCCCCACCCAGCCCCTCCCTCCCCACCCAGCCCCACCTTCCCTACCCAGCCCCTCCTCACCCTCCCCTCCCCACCCAGCCCCTCCCTCCCCACCCAGCCCCTCCCCACCCTCTCCTCTCCACCCAGCCCCAACCCTCCCATTTTTGGATGCACGAGGGACGGACGGACACAATAATCCCCTGTGGGCTGGTGTAACCAGGAGGTTCCTACCAGTAAAATATGTTGCAGGTTAACGAACTCAAATCTCAATCTGGTGGCGTCGCCGCCGCCGCGTGATGGCAGCGTCAGGGGCTGCGTGCCGCCCTCGTAGATCTACGTAGAAGCAGTCCGCGCAGGCGTTCTAGAAGCCCTGAAGTTACCCCTTATGTAGTCATATTTGTAAGCAGTAATTTTTTCTTTTAAATAGGAATTATTATTTGTTACTAAACTCCTTATTCAGTATTTTTTGTACTGTTAGTAATAGTGTTAAGCATCGCATTTATACGTGTTTTGTAAATCCAGGCCTTGAATAATTAAATTGAATGATACCTATTTTTTCTTCGGTAACGCAACCCCCCTTATAACACGTATGTCTATGGCAAAATAGCCTTCACACAGCGCGATTCCACTCGCGCGCTGGTTTTCAGGAGCACACGTCACGTGTTATGTGCGAGGGATGCATGCACGCGCATGGGCCAACAAGAATTCATCCGTGCCGAACGCACCACAGTGATCTCCCTCCGCTCACATTTATTGCCACGGAATTTTTTTAGCAGCGTTCAACCACTGGAAAAAGTATTGCTGAGCTGCCCTGCACCCTGGATACGCACGCATCTGAAGTTCAACTGTGTAACGTTACAATAGCTTTATTTTTCTTCTTGGTTTTTTCGGTAAAGTCACGTAGAAGGGAAGTAATAAAATAATAAAAATAAAACATAATAAAATTAAACAATTCTCACGACGTTTCGGCCACAACGCAAGCAGCCGTCCTCAGGTGAAGAATGAGACACTTCAAGCTTGGAACTTACATATAAGCTGGGTTGGGGGTGGTAGAAGAGCGCCTTAACAAAAAGACAATAGCTTACAATAGCTGCCACCTACAATGCCTGATTTGAATTGGTCAATAATGCCGCCCCCCCTCTCCTCCCCACATACTTACAACCAGAGCTGGGTCCCAGTGCCTCCCAACGTTCCCACAGAGGAAGGCCTCACAAAGCAGTTTGCTGTGGTGATACAAGGCATCATGTTTGCAATAACCACAACACAAGCAGTCAAAATGCAAACAAAAAGAAACAACTCTGATAATCACCATTGGAACCTCAGTGCGCCTTTTGGCGTCATCTGGTCCAACCCATGTGAGACTAGGCTCTAAAGAAAGCTGTCTCGGGTGTGGACCAATCAACTTCAAGGACAGTGCATATCATTATCAGTTGTTTATTTTTGTTTGCATTTTGACTGCTTGTGTTGTGGTTATTGCAAACATGATGCCTTGTACAAAGGTGTCAGTTTTGTACCAGTTGAAAGGGTAAAAACCTATCACTATATTTTTCCACTGGTAAAGGAGGTCTCATGGTGTAAAAGCAGTTTGCTGTTTAGCTCATTGGGCCTTGAACTGTGTCAATCTCACGTCTTCGAAACGAACGTCTGAAGTGGCCAATGTTGTTCTTGCACACGATGGGGGGCAAAGCTACGTGGAGCTCGATGCCAATGTGGAGGTCTCTGTGGGCCACAACGAGAGTTCGTGTCGATTTGCTGTCCCTCCTCCGTTTGAAGGAGTGCAAGACTACAGCAGGTTTACTTTGCCACGTACTCTATAGTTTTGGTTGCATGGCCACAATCGCACCACCGTGGCTTGTCCTTTAATTCTCAATTTTTTAAAGTGGCAATGAGTGGATTGGAGGCGCAAACCACGTGCTCACAGCACACGTTAATGGGCCTAATGCATTGGACCTCAATGGTAGTGGCAGGAGTCGCCAAATGGTGTCGCCGTGATCCGTCGCCCCCAGCCAGGCCTCCTGCTGCTGCCGCCGCTGGATAGGCACGGTCCGGCGTCATCGAGCGAGACGACGTTCCGTGATCGGCACCAGGTTCAGCGTGGGGTGTCCCCCGTGAGCCCACGCGCGGTCGCGGTTCGTTCCGAATCTGTCGCCGTCGCTCGGCCGCAGGGCGAGGCGAGGCCGGACGTCTGGTCGTCTGCTCGTTCAAGACGGAGCTTCGTGCCCGAACTAGGCCGAGACACGCTTGGCTACGTACGGTGCGAAAGAAGTTCAACACACGTGCATACAGGCACGGTGGTGTCAGATGAGGTCCCCCACGTGGGGGGGGGAGACCATTCGGGATGTCACGGCGTCGTTTGTGACGAAGTCAGATCCACGTGGTCCACAAGGATGCAGCTGCGCCGCTGACAGCGCGCGATGGAGAGCCTGGAGACGGTGGGTGCCGGACGCGTGCAGTGGCCAAGTTCTCGGAGCAATGGAGCGCTGTCGACTGGCCCGCAAGTTGTTTACAAAAGTGAAACAAAGATCGGCCACATTTTCTAAGTGAGAACTTCAACGGGACCGTGTACGAGATGACACTTTTGTCGAGGTGAGGCATTGCTTTTTTTGTAAATGGGCCCCAAACTTTGTGGCTGATCGAGCACAAGCGGAATACTGTGGGAGTGCAGATGACAACGACTGTATATATGGCGCAGGTAGAGTGAATTTATATAACATATTTTTGTAACTGAAAAGGCTCAAAAGACCCGAGATCATGCATTCCGTAAGAATACCACTAATCCGCAGTGTATATTAAGTGAAAACGGCTTTAGGCCTCGGCTATTTTGAGCCATGTGATAGGCGTTCCCGTGTAATTATTGTACATTAATATGCAATATACCTCACATAACATTACGTAACAAAGTGCGAGTCCAGATCGAGTGATGCCCTCTTTATTATGTAAATTGTTTGTCGACAATGTTATATCTCACGGGGTAATACCTCTGTCCATGCAATCTGCTCCTGGGAGCAACATACACGGCCAGTTATGCTCAGAGGTCTCTGCCCAGAGTGATTATTATTATTATAATAATATCCCTGGCAAGCCAATAGTGTAAACTCCACATGTCGGTGGCGAGGCCAATATCTCCAGGACTCCGTGAAGATGACGCTATTGACGATAAAGAGCTCCATGTAGCAATTGTTTTATGAACACCAGAGCAATGGATATGGCCTGTTGAGGTAAATCAGTGAACGTAGTTGTTGCTTATCTCCTGCTGGGAATGATCCACTCCCAGAAGCCACTGTGGCTGACCGGATGTGCTTGTGTGTTTGTGCAGGGACGGTAATGTGAAGGTGTCCGCGTCGTCTGACACACTCACACTGCTACTGCGCTGATGCGTTCTCCACGACGACAATGATTTTGTATCTCACACGAAGTGACTTTCTCCCATCAATGAACGTCAGGCGGACGGAGGGGATCATGGTTGGGAGGGGGGTGGTGGGCGATGGGCGTGGGTGGGGTGCTGGGGTGTGCCGAGGGAATGACGAGTGGAGTCGGGGGTGGGGTGCTGGAGTGAGTGTGAGCAGTGGGCATGGGACGAGACGAGCACCCCACACAGCTGCTATATAAACACGCAGCGGGGCTCGTGTTGTTCAAACTCACAGACGAACCAACGATTCAAGAGGGGCATTTATGATTATTATTATTGGGTGCAAAGCTTTCCACTTTCGTACAGCGACCGCGCACATTTGATATTAAAAGTGTTTTACGTGGTCTTTATTTTGCGCGTATATATCTAAAAAAATCATCATCCTTATTTTGAGTTTGCTGTCAACACTGGACCGTACAGTTAAATAGCTGTGGCCCGCTCTCTTTGAACGGAGTAGCAGCGAAACGACGCGAATTCTCTCCCTCTGGTGAAGCCCTCTCATCGTGACCAGCAGCAGCAGCAGCCACGCGATCGGCATCTCGCTGACATCGTCCGCAGGCACAGAGACGATTTGAAGAAGTTGGCGCGTTCCAGAGGATTCGCGGAGACGTCTCCTCGACTCTGATGGACGGAGTGAGTGAGGTGAGTGAGGTGAGTGCGTGAGCTTATTGTCACCATTATGACATACGTATACCAAGTTTGCAGTCGATACCACATTAGGAAGTGGGTAAAAATTGAGTTGCAAGATTTGAGGATACGACAGCGACGACGACAACAACGACAACAATGACAACGACAACAATGACAACAACGACAACAACAATAACGACAACAACAACAGACAGTGAGTTCAAAGAAAGCGTGTAAAATTGGAATCATCGAGAGTATTCTATATGTATAAAGCGCTCTATCTAGCATTTACCGTTATAAACCTTATTCATGTCGTAGTACCCCCGTAATTACCCTGTAATCGGGTAATTTGTATGGGGTAAGGGTAAAAGGTAGGGTAAAGGTACGCTAGTTGCTTTTTACCTTACCTGCTAAAGGGTAAAAGGTAAGGGTAGAGTGATTGTATTGTGGTAAGGTAAAAGGTACGCTCGTTTTTACCTTTTAACATTTACCTTACCTTGCCGAGGCCTACGTGAGCTGGTGAGGGTGACAGTGGAAGAGTTACGGGGGTGAGCGAGTTGACTTGCTCGAGTGGGGAAAGGTTTATTTTTTGCTCACGTGTTGCTGATTTCAATCAACGACTCCAATTGAAATCAACGACCCATAGTTGCACGGAGTTTACGGGGAAGATTGTGTTCGCGTGAGGAGGTGACCAGCTCCCGTGATGACGCCTACTCCTTCGTGTTTGTGAATCGTGCATTGAGTCGTTTTTCATTCATTCCCTTACTCTGTTCTGGATGGTGACCACATTCTTCGCGCACGGCCAGAGAGTTTTTAATTTCCCATTTGTGCATCGTCGATCGTTCAATGTTAATGTGCAAGTTTGTTGAGGTGACTGTGTGTTGTCTTGGTGTGGCCTGGGACTGTTGTTGCTGTTGTTTTACTGCCTTTTCCAAGTTTGCGAATTGATGTAATTACGCAATTTGAAAGTGCAATACGTAGTTTATTTGTGAATTATTTAAGGGGTGCCACGGTGGTGAGATGTTAACTACCTCGCCTGGCGTGGGTTCGATCCCGACCCTGACGCCTGCTCCTGTTTATTTGGAGTTTGCGTGTCTCTGTCATCATCATCACGGTGGCTAGGAGATGTTAACGACCTCGCCCGGTATACAGGAGGGCGTGGGTTCGATCCCGACTCTGATGCCTGCTGCTGTCTATTTTGGAGTCTGCGTGTCTCTCTCCCCGTGGTCGCGTGGATTTTCTCCCGGTCCTCTGGGTTTCCCCTCCACATTGAGAAACACCATTACGCGTTCATAGTATTTGGCTGTTATATATTTCCACACGATAAGCCACTTCGTTGAGCTATTATGTGTGGCCAGGTCGCTTCTTAAAAAGAAGCTAATAGCCCAGTGGGCTTTACCTGGTAAAATACTAAATAAAATAAACATATTCGTGATTCCTTTTCCTTTCCTACACTTTGCACTCACATCGTGTTGCTGTATTGTTCGTTGTTGTAACTTTCTAATCCACCCCTCGCTGGACATGTGTGAAAAGAGCTTCATAGCTCATCGGATTTCTCCAGTGTTGATATTGTTTTGGTTATCATCATCATCAGGTATCCACATAATCTCCTCCTGTGCCATGGTGTGGGTGCCAATGCGGTTCAGGGGTTGCGTTGCCCCAGCAGCTTCGCAGGAGCTGGGAAAGTGATTGGTGCAGAGTGGATGATAGGTGGGTGAGGAGTGAGTGAGTGAGTTCGGTGGTGGGCGAGTGAACGTGGCCTAAGTATGGGGTTGAAGAGTTATGTTAGGGTGTCGCGCGCACATGGGGAGTTTGATTTGTGTCCGCTTGTATGCAGAAATTCTTTCGCACCCTACGTAGTCAACCTTAATTACGTAACCTCATATCGTGCCGAAGATAAAATAATGGTTAGAAAATAAGGGATAGATGACAAGCAAGCTAAGAGTATGTCAGTTTGCTCCTTTCTCTTTACAAAAAAACTAAATCTTCATTAAACATGTTTGAGATTTTCTTCTCGAATTGACAAGAAACATTTAAATCCAAAATCGTATAATTTCGACATACTGTGTTGATTAACAACGCCTAAAATTCTCACCAAGTTATCATCGACAAATGGCATTTCGAGAAACAAATCTCGCCTTCCGTTCAAAGTTGTTGGTCGCTGAGATGTGTTCAATTATTGCAGCAGCCTTTTGCAGACAAGATAGAACGATCATGAGAAATTAAGACCGACTTCTAATTAATTGATCGCCTGAAATGTGTGACGACATGAGAAGGCAAATGGTACGAAGGTGAAAACTGTTCTTTCGTATCCCGTACGTACCCGATGACAAAAATATCGATCCGTAATATCGTAACGCACTTTAGAACCCAACAACAAATCCCGTGCCTCACCCTGGCTTCGTGGTGTGTCGCCACCGTTGGCAAGAGACCGGGCGCGGTGGGGACGACTGCGTGGGGTGAATCATCGGCAAGTGAGATGGACTCTTTTGTTCTTTAGGTAAAGTCACGTAGAAAGAAAATAAATTAAAAAAATTAAATCATACTAATAGTACTCCGTTATTTCATTTATTTTCTTTCTACGCGACTTCACCGAAAGAAGCAAAGAGTAATTCCTGCAGTCACGAAAGCTTCAAATCAAGTTTGAAGTGAGATTTAAATCGTGACGGTGCACTCGCAAACTAATACGGGAGTTTATAGTTCGGAGTGATACGTGAGCGAGTGTTATCGATGGGTAAGAGTGAGTCGAGGCCAATGTGTGTGTACGAGTTAGGCAATGGGTGAGTAGGTCCGTTAGTACATACCAGCCAGGGAATGGGTTTATTAGTGTCGAAATTAGGAGGATGCATTAGTATGCAGGTGAGTAGGTTTGTGTAAAAAAGCAGTGATTGGTTGAGTAGGTAATTGGTGAGTAGGTGTACTGGTGTATGCGTAAGTGAATCGGTGCGTAGGTGTATACGTGAGTAAGTGAATGGGGTGAGTAGGTGTATTGGGATACTAGCGGTCCTCGACTTACGTCCCCGAGACCTGTTCATACGGCGAATTGTTCGTAAGTCGGAACACAACCATGTACTCTATTTAAATGCGGTCAGTGTTATAATGTGTTATGGTTCAACAAAAAAAGAAGGAAGCATTGTTAAACTAATCAATAAGAAAAAGTGTACATTCGCATGGAATACTGTGATAAATCGTGTATGGTCAATAAAACATAAAAAGTAACATGAATAGGAAGAAAATCAGTTTTATATTCACTTATCTTGAGTCCCGATGCTGGGTTACTTCTCCGAAGGGGTGCACACACACACTCACACTTTCACTAACACACAAAGACCTCCCGTATAGCCTTTAATAGATCATTTGGAGCAAGTGCTGTTAGCGAGCACCTATGAATGGCAGAACGGTACACGAGGGGGTAGGTGGCCAGCACCACGCCCGACCGCCTTTGTCTCCCCAGTGGCGATGTTTACACACTGCACCAGGTATTAAATTGAGGCTGAGTTGACGTAGGGAAAGGCCCACGACCGGATCAAATAATCGTCACCGGTGTTGGCAGTGAGCGGGAATCGAACCCGGGTCGCACAAGTTCGTAGCGCAGCGTGCCAACCGCTACACCACCGCTCCCCACACACTCACACAGATACATGAGTCAGTCAATGGGTGAGTAGGTGTATTGGTGTATACATGAGTCAGCTAATGGGTGAGTAGGTGTATTGGTGTATACATGAGTCAGACAATGGATGAGTAGGTGTATTGGTGTATACATGAGTCAGACAATGGGTGAGTAGGTGTATTGGTCTGTACATGAGTCAGTCAATGGGTGAGTAGGTGTATTGGTGTATAGATGAGATCCAACCCTACTAATCATGATGTTACGTTGATAACACGAATGAACTACTCTATATATTTATATTGGCTGTAATCGGCTGCTGGAGTCTGCCACATTTCTACTGGCAAAATGCGGCCGATCTTTGTTCACTTTTGTAAACAACTTGCGGGCCAGTCGACAGCGCTCCATTGCTCCGAGAACTTGGACACTGCACGTGTCCAGCACCCACCGTCTCCAGGCTCTCCATCTCGCGCTGTCAGCGGCGCAGCTTCATCCTTGTGGATCACGTGGATCTGACTTCGTCACAGACGACGCCATGACATCATCCTTGTGGACCACGTGGATCTGACTTCGTCACAGACGATGCCGTGACGTCATCCTTGTGGACCACGTGGATCTGACTTCGTTACAGACGACGCCGTGACATCATCCTTGTGGACCACATGGATCTGACTGCGTCACAAACGACGCTGTGACATCATCCTTGTGGACCAGGTGGATGTGACTGCGTCACAAACGACGTCGTGACATCCCGAACGGTCTCCCCCCCCACCCAGGGGACGTCATCTGACACCACCGTGTCTGTATGCACGTATGTTGAACTTCTTTCGCACCGCACGTAGCCAAGCGTGTCTCGGCCTAGTTCGGGCACGAAGCTCCGTCTTGAACGAGCAGACGACCAGACAGACGTGCGGCCTCGCCTCGCCCTGCGGCCGAGCGTCGAGGACAGATCCGGACTAAACCGCGACCGCGCGTGGGCTCACGGGGGACACCCCACGCTGAACCTGGTGCCGATCACGGATCGTCGTCGCGCTCGATGACGCCGGACCGTGCCTATCCAGCGGCGGCAGCAGCAGGAGGCCTGGCTGGGGGCGACGGATCGCGGTGCCACCTGGAGGAACTCTTTCATTGGACACGGCCCCAGCGATGTCTTGGTGACGACGACCCCAGCCAGTCACACGCAAGCTCTGCGGCTCACGGGGTCTGGCACCAACACGCTGCGCCTGATGTCTGGCGCCCCCTCGCGGAGCCATCGCAGTGCAGCAGGGCCTCCTGCTGCAGGGCCTCCTGTTCTGCAGGGCCTCCTGTTGCAGCGCCTCCTGCTGCAGGGCCTCCTGCTGCAGGGCCTCCTGCTGCAGCGCCTCCTGCTGCAGGGCCTCCTGCTCTGCAGGGCCTCCTGCTGCAGCGCCTCCTGCAGCAGGGCCTCCTGCAGCAGGGCCTCCTGCTGCAGGGCCTCCTGCAGCAGGACCTCCTGCTGCAGGGCCTCCCGCTGCAGGGCCTCCTGCAGCAGGGCCTCCTGCTGCAGCGCCTCCTGCTGCAGGGCCTCCTGCAGCAGGGCCTCCTGCAGCAGGGCCTCCTGCTGCTGGGCCTCCTGCAGCAGGGCCTCCCGCTGCAGGGCCGCCTGCTGCAGGGCCTCTTGCACCGCGTGGCCAAGTGGTGGCGCGCCCCTAGGGTTCAGAATTTTTATTTCGACTGCAGGTGGAATCCGATGAGCTATGAAGCTCTTTTTCACAGGTGTCCAGTGGCGAGTTACAACCAGCAAACAATACAACAAACACGACGGGAGTGCAACATGTGGAAAATGGGAAGCAAGTCACTAAATGTGAATAATAATAAATTATTTACATAAGTCATACGAATCAAGATTGGCCAAGGGAGCAAAAACAACAACAACACAGTCCCAGCCCACGCCAAGAGAACGCAACGCAGCAGTAGTCCCCCCATACAAATGGCACATTGCCATTGAACTATCGATACGACACAGGTCATTAATGATCAAAGTTACAAATCACATTTGCAAATGTGACTGTATCCAGCACTAAGGGTTATCGCACCTCCCGACACACCACGACGGTTGCCACCTGCCCGGGTTGCCGGATGTAAATTCCGGGACGCTCCAGGTCACTGATGCGGGAGGGCCCAGGAATTGGCGTTTGGTTGGCACCGGGAATTAATTTGTCCCGAGATCCGTGAGCGGCATTGCTGTGTTGAACTTGATTCCCGTAAGCTGGCACAGTGTCGATGATGGACCTCGTCCTGACCGAGAGAGCACAGGGTGGCCCATAAGTCAGGACACGCGATTCGTGTAAGGTGTCGTCTCGCTAAACGAGTGAGATATCTTCCGCGAAAATAGCTCGTTAAGCGAAAATTCGTTAAACGATCGTCGCTTTCCCGCTGACTGCCACGTTAAAGGCCGGGTTACGTTCCGGGCCCAAACATTTTCCCACTCTTGAACAACTTTTTTGAAACGTAAGAAATGCAAAGTGTCACTTTGAAATGAAGTAATACAACGCGAAATGTAACGCCACACAAGAAGAACCACACCGAGCTTACAGGTGCCTGTCCTCAGCATCTGCAATTAATTAGCGCCGTCACCCCCCCACTGCCCCCCACCCTTCACGCCCCCCCCCACCGCTCCACCCCCCACGGCTCGCCCCCCACCCCCTCTACCACCCACCCCTCTACCACCCACCCCTCTACCACCCACCCACCCCTCGACCACCCACCACTTCACCCCAACCGCTCCCCGCTCCCGTTAGCTCGCTCGTGCACAATGAAGCGCGCTTCTGGGTACGACAGCAACTGACAGCCTGAGGCTCTCCATTCCTCGCTACCTTCCCCAGGGGCTCGACACAGACGGACTGCCTGCCTCGTCCCATCAGCCCCCTTGCCTCGTGTCTTGAAAAAATACAAACTATTCTTTATATTTATTCTTTTGGTCTTTCGGTAAAGCCAGGTAGATAGAAAAATAATACAATTAATCAAATTAATAACATTAATAAAATAATAACAATATCACGACGTTTCGATCGCAACACAAGCAACCGTCATCAGGTGTAAAAAATATAGCGGGAGAGCTGCTGAGGCAGGAAAAATACATGGTAGGAGCGCTGCTTTTAAAGGCAGGGCGTTATAAAGGTTTGAGATGGGTGTAGCCCAAGGGTCAGTGGGCGGGGCTAGAGATAAAATTTGCATGTAAATTTTAGATTGGAGAAATCTTGACAAACGAATCTGTGGGGGTGGCCATTGTATTGTGAGAGATTAGCATGTCAATGTGAGAAATTTGCTTCACCTCCTGCATGAGCGGAAAATGCATAGACACAATCACAGTGTTACGGTTGTGACCACGCAACCCAAACTATGGACCGTATATAGTGACTCCGTAGAAACTAACAGAGACGCATAGAGATGGTTGGGTACTCGTAGAGAAAGATTTAAGACGAGCACAGGATTGTCCACCCGAGGCCGAGGGGACGAAGCGTGTCTCGAGCGCTTCCTGCCACCGCTCATCCAAAACGCGCCGAGCGCCTCTTAGTTCCGTGGTCTGTGCAAGACGCACCGACTCAAACTCCCCTTGCCACAACATCGAACATTTAAAATAAAAGCTGTCTCGTTACCGTTCATTTATTTACGTATTTGTATTCACCGCTTACCTTTCTCGTTCTCTTCGTTGCGCAAGGCTGCACTTTATTTTGCACGTGGGTAGCAATCTTCTCCGTCTCAGTCGGTGTTCGCCGCTGAGGTCGTGACGGGTTCCTCTTCTCGTTCCTGTCTCTCTGCGCCCCCCACCCCCCCCGGCACCGTTCCCGTTCTGCGGCAGCGTGCACTGATGCCTACTCTATCGAGGGCCACATTGGCACACAGAATAAAGATTGATTGTTTGAAGCCACGGTCGTGTGATCGTGGCCATGCGACCAAAAACTATGGACCCACATAGTAAACCACTGTGGCCTGTGCTCCTTCTACGGAGGAGGAGGAACAGTAGTATGTAATATTTAAGAATACTTTTTTTTAAACACGCTTTAATGAAACGTACCGTACTCGTAATGGCAGAACTCCACGACTCCAGGAAGTGCCTCGAAGCTTGCCATTACGTGTGGGGCCGTGGTGATTTACAGCCAACGTCAGTTGAGGGTGGACAATTAGACCCAAGGCGAAACATAACATATAAAAAAGATGGCTTAATTTTGTTTTATTTCTAATGATAGAATATAGTATTGTCACCAGTATGACATAAGTATACCAAGTTTGCAGTCGATACCACATTGGGAAGTGGGTTAAAATTGAGTTACAAGATTTGAGGATACGACAACAACAACAACAGACAGAGTGAGTTAAATAAAAGCGTGTAAATGTCGATTTAAAGCTTTCGTGACTGCAGGGATTCATCTTCTTGGTTCTTTCGGTAAAGTCACGTAGAAGGAAAATAATAAAATAAAATTATTCTCACGACGTTTCGGAGGCAACACAAGTCTCCACCTGATGACAGAGACTTGTGTTGCCTCCGAAACGTATTGAGAATTATTTTATGTTTTATTTTTATTATTTTATTATTTTCCTTCTACGTGACTTTACCGAAAGAACCAAGAAGATAAAAGCGTGTAATAAAAAAAACAACGACACGAACTCTTTCTCTCTCTCTGCTGAAGCCCTCTCGTCCATGACCAGCAGCAGACCTCGGCATTAGCATCGAGCTCCTGAACATTGCCGCACGCAAGAGTAGAAGTGACCATCGTCGATTTAAAGTTCGTTCTTTTCTCCTTCAACCAGGCGACAATTCGAGAGACCGGGGCGCGAGTCCCTTCACGCACAGAGCGGCCCGGCCGAGCCATCCGGATTGCGTCGGCCACTCTGGACGAGGGCACGGCCCGAGATGTGGTGCTGAGCGGTTGTTGTTGTTGTTTGCGGCAGGGCTGAGTCACGCGATTCGCCGTGGCCACCGGGGGTTGAGTAAAACACGTTTTGTTTAGTTTAATCGTCGGTATACAATTATCCACATTACCGCAAAGAGAGATTATGGAGAGATTACAGTCATTGCAATTGCTGCCTGAACTTGTGCCTCTGAAATTTCAGCGGCACAATCAACGGATAAACACTCGCCACCCTGGCTCCGCTCCACTACTCCGAGTGGTTTATCTGCTTGTCAATAACGAATCTTCTCTGGTGAATATCAATACAATATCAATGGGGCGCCACGGTGGCTAGGATATGTCAACTACTTCGCCTGGTATGCAGGAGGTCGTGGGTTTGATCCAGACCCTGATGCTTATAAATGTGGAGTTTCCGAGTCTCTCTCCCCGTGGTCGTGTGAATTTTCTCCGGCTTCTCCCGAGTTTTCCCTGTACATTTAGAAACATGCTTTTCGAGTATTTGGCTGCAAAAATGTCGACATGATAAGCCACTTCGTTGGATGCAGAAACCTTGTTCAACGGGAAAAATGTGGTTATGGTCCTGGTATGAGTGAACATGGATTTTTTTTTTCGTAACAATGACTACAATAAATTATCAGGAACAATGTGTGTTTTAATTACCTTTGATGATCATGATTTGACAACGATGGAGGTGGTAGTGATGGTGAGGAATTCAGTACGGATTCAGGAGGATGACTTCTCGGAAGATGCAATGAGAGAGGAACGTGCAGACGCACTCTCCCCTCCCAGTGGATGCTTGGGAGCCATGATTAAGGGCAACTAACAAGCAAGTAGAGTCCTGTAAAGTACAGTACATATAAACTACAGTACGTATCAAGTACTTGTCGGTGGTCTGGCGCTACTTACACTCGCGAATACTGGAGTCCAGCAGGTCGCGAATAGGGAATTGGTAGACATAGAGTAACTCGCGAATAATGCGAAACTCGCGAATCCAGAACTCGCGAATAACGAGGGTTTACTGTATAGCTCAGTGGGCCTTACCGGGTAAAAAAAAAAAGTTTAGTTTGAAATAGAAAGTTTTGGAATCTCAAAGTGGCAGGGCGATATGCCCCATGCCCACCCTCCCTCACCAGGAACACGCCCCTCAGGAGTCTGCACAAGGCTAAACGAGGATACATCTGAGACATTTTTTTTGCCAGAAAGGGTACAACCTATTTATATGTTTTCATACTTTGATACTGGCAAAAAGGAGACCCATTTTGGAGCTGCTCGCCCCGAGATATAAATGCCCTGATAGTGCATTGTCCTCCTCGTGCTGTTCGCCTTTTGGCGTTTAATAGTCTGACACTGGCAAGACTAGGCCCTCAAGAAGGCTGTCTCTGGTGTAGGACATTCACTTTCAAGGACAATGCCATCCATTCATTATCAGAGCATGTTTTTGTTTGCGTGTTCACCACAAGTTTGCGTGGTTAATGCAGACTTGATGCCTTTCAAAATGATTCTGTTTGGTGTTTGAACATCTTAACACCTCCGGGTTTATTGCCAGAGAGGGTAAAACCTATTCTTATTTTTAAATCCTTTATATTAAGTTCACTTGCTTGCTTGCGCGCTTACGACCATGCAAATCTTTCGGTCGTTTTTTAACCCACTTCCCGTGATCCAATCGAGCTGACATTTTGCACACAGACTCGTTGTGCGTGACAATTTATTTTTTCCAAAATGTTACACTTTTTAGGAAAAAATAAATAATATTTAATTACCAATTGATTAATGGTGGCAGACAATCATCTGACCCATAGGTGGCAGCCATCTCAAGCCAGAGGACGAGAGGACTCTAGCCGCCACGCATATAAAGGATTTATGGTGAAAAACTTTGTTTTTACGGGTTAATTTTTTCATACACGAGGATCCACCTGTTGCCTTTGTGTCCCCGTGTGTGTCAGTGAGCGCGAGTCGGGGAGCAACAAGGATCTGTCCCTAGCCACCGCTCCCTCCCTGCCTCCCTCCGTCCGTCCGTCCCGGAGGGCGGGGTGAAAGGTCGCTCAGCTCATGGCCGTCACAGGCATGCAGGTGCTCGGAGCCTCGCTGGCCTTCGTGGGCCTCGTGGGGGTCATCGTGTGCACGGCGTCCAACGAGTGGCGCATCACGAGCCGTGCCAAGTCGCTCATGACGGCCTCCTGGGTGTCGCACGGCCTCTGGAAGCAGTGCACGGCCAACGCGATGGGCAGCATGCAGTGCAAGCCCAACTTCACCATGCTCGACCTGGACGGTGAGTGTGCCCAACGGAGGGACGGGCGGACGATGAGCGTCGGATACAGGCGCGTTCGCAAATGTGATTCGTAACTTTGATCCAAATGGGACATTTTTTACTGGTAGGAACCTCCTGGTTCCACCAGCCCACAGGGGATTTTTGTGTCCGTCTGACCGTCGTGCATCCAAAAATGGGAGGAGTGGGGCTGGGTGGAGAGGGGAGGGTGGGCAGGGGCTGGGTGGGGAGGGTGGGGTGAGGCTGGGTGGGGAGGGTGGGGAGGGGCTGGGTGGGGAGGGTGGGGTGAGGCTGGGTGGGGTGGGGAGGGTGGGGAGGGGCTGGGTGGGGAGGGTGGGGTGAGGCTGGGTGGGGAGGGTGGGGAGGGGCTGGGTGGGGAGGGTGGGGCTGGGTGGGGAGGGGAGGGTGGGGAGGGGCTGGGTGGGGAGGGGCTGGGTGGGGAGGGTGGGGCTGGGTGGGGAGGGTGGGGAGGGGCTGGGTGAGGAGGGTGGGGAGGGGCTGGGTGGAGAGGGTGGGGTTGGGTGGGGGGTGAGAGGGGTGGGGCTGGGTGGGGAGGAGCTGGTCACCCCGTGGTGCCCTTATAAAACTCAACGTTTAACCTACTCACGCCGGCTTGTGCCCGCCCTCACAGTCGGGCATATTTGCGGAATACACCACGCCGCCGTTGACCCTGGCCATTGACCGAGCAACCCAACGTTCCTACCAGCTCCCTCCGCAGGAATGTGTTTTTGTGCCAGCTTCAAAGTATGTAGTGTTCGCCTTTTGGCGTTCTCTGGTCTGCCACCGGTGAGACGAGGCCATCAAGAAGGCTGTCTCTGCTGTAGACCAATCGGTTTCAAGGACAATGCCATCTAAATTTATCAGAGGATAGTAATAGGTTTGTACCCTTTCAACTGGTACAAAACTGACACCTTTATACAAGGCATCATGTTTGCAATAACCACAACACAAGCAGTCAAAATGCAAAAAACTCTGATAATGATATGCATTGTCCTTGAAGTTGATTGGTCCACACCCGAGACAGCTTTTCTTAGAGCCTAGTCTCCATTGGTGTTGGACCAGATGACGCCAGTTGAAAGGGTAAGAACCTATAACTATATTTTGCCACTGGTATTATCAGAGGATGTTTGTGTTTGCATGTTCACCACAAGTACTGTATGTGGTTGATGCAGTAACTTGATTGCGTGCAAAATGTTCCTGTTTGGTGTTTGAACATCTGAACACAACTCTTGTTTTATTGCCAGAAAGGGTAAAAACCTCTTCTTATGTTTTCAAAAACTTCGATTCTTACCCCCGAACGGTGTATCGATAGTTCAACCTTAATGTGTAATTCTATTGAGGGACTACTGTGTTGTTGTCTTGTTGTGGTCTGGTGTTGTTGTTGTTGTTTTTCTGCCTTGCCCAAGCTTGCATTTGATGTTGCTAAATCGGCAGCAATTTATTTACTTTTGCATTTTATACGTTTTTATATTTCGTGATTTTCTTACCTTTCCTTTTTGTTTGTTGTTGTAACTTTCCGACCCGCCCATACTGGACATCTGTGAAATAGAGCTTCATAGCTCATCGGATTCCTCCTGCAGGCTAAACAAAGATTCAGATTCTGATTAAAGTGAAAAAGGTCACAATGATATCCTGCTGCTGCTGCTCACATGAGCATCGAGGCATTGGTACTCACCTCCTGTTTATAGCCTTCAGCCAGTGGTGGAAACTCCACATTCCTATGGCGGGGATGAGTCCATCCAAAGACGACCCACTGTTGACTTCCTCACAAAGTGGTGCTCATTGCTTAGAGGGAGGGAGGGAGGGAGGGCCTAGTCACCCCCCCCCGCCCCTCCAAAAGCAGACCTCAAGTTGAAGGCCGTTTTCATTAAATTTGGTGACAACGGTGATGATTAGACGAGAGAGAGAGAGAGCACTGCCAGCGAGATGCAACATTGTGAGGAGTACTGTGGGTGGGCACGCGGGGTCACGGTGTGGGCCAGGGTGGACAGCCAACGGTCCCGGCACGCGACTTCACTTTCCGCTTGAAACACGGCCATAGATGGCCACAGAGCAGAGGTCGCAACCGGGTACCCGATACCCGTACCCTACCCGATACCCGGCTACCCGTACCCGACCGGGTACGGGTAGCCGTTTGCGACCCTGGTGCGGCCGGGTACGGGTACAGGTAGACCGTGAGTCACTGGTGAGTAACCGTTTGTCACTCATTTCGGGTAGGGTACGGGTAGCGTACGGGTACCCGTACCCGGCCGGGTACGGGTACCCGTTTGCGACCCTGGTGCGGCCGGGTACGGGTAAGGAATCAAAACCCGTTTGCGACCTCTGCCGCAGAGGGACTTTATTCCGTCACTCCCAAGCATCTTAGCCACGCCCTAATTGGGCACTAAAGGGGAATATCTTCGAACTGGCAATCCTATAGGGTTTCCAGATGTCCCATTGTACACCGAACCCAGACACATTTCTCAGTCAGCCGAGGTCAACCAACACCGCGCATTATCCCGTAATGAAACTCACCACAACAACACCGTTACCAGATCTCGGCACGAATCAATTCCTGCTCACCCGCTGTTTCCCCCCCCCCTCCCACCCCTCCCCGACCCCCGTGCAGTGTACATCCGCGCGTGCCAGGGCCTCATGGTCTCGTCGGTGGTGATCGGCGGTCTGGCCGCCCTCTGCACCCTCTTCGGAATGAAGTGCACACACGTGGGGCCCTTGACCGCCAAGTCCAAGGCGCACATGTCTCTCTTCAGCGGCATTGCCTACATGTTCTCAGGCACGCTCACTCACTCGCGCGCGCACGCACAAAGACACAGGTCCCCCGTATAGCATAGTAATAGGTTTTTACCCTTTCAACTGGTACACCTTTTGGCGTCATCTGGTCCAACACCAATGAAGACTCGGCTCTAAGAAAAGCTGTCTCGGGTGTGGACCAATCAACTTCAAGGACAGTGCATATCATTATCATCATCAGAGTTGTTTCTTTTTGTTTGCATTTTGACTGCTTGTGTTGTGGTTATTGCAAACATGATGCCTTGTATAAAGGTGTCAGTTTTTGTACCAGTTGAAAGGGTAAAAACCTTTTACTATATTTTGCCACTGGTAAAGGAGGTCTCATAGTGTAAACGCTTCCCCCGTATAGCCTTTAACACGCCGTTGGGGCAAGTGCTGTTGGCGAGCACCTATTAAGGCCGGCACGGAACTCGTGGGGTGTGGGCGGTCAGCACGGTCGCCTACGTACGTGCATACGGGAGGCCCAGGACCGGTTCAAATATTCATGGCTGATGTTGGTCGTGTGCGAGAATTGCACCCGGGTAGCCGCGTTCGTAGCGCAGCGATCTAACCACTCCACTACCGCTCCCCACAACCACGCTAACCACCGCACATTCACGCGTACACACGCGCGTGGGAAAGGGGATCCAGCCAAACACTCCAAGCCACTCTGCTCCGCCTGTTTACTTAATCATTTTTATTTAAGTCCGCCTTCAACGACTGTCCCACGTATTCCGTTGGGATTCCGTGATATCTTCAAAACATTTAGCGCAATGGCTGCGCACGCGACCTTTGCTTCGCTCACATTTGTAGTGGGGTCGAATCAGGCCCACGCCAAGACTGGGAGGCAACACTTTTATTCTCTAACACGACCAACGCTATTCAACGTCCCACGGTTAACTATGTACATTCCGAGCGACTATGCACATTACAGGTTAACTACGCAAGGCGGTGGCCACCGTTCCTCACCACCTAAGGGGCCGTCCATAAATGACCTCACGCACCTAGGGGGGGAGGGGGGTCAGAGATTTGTGACGATGTGTGACGAGGGGGTGGGTTTGAGAAATGTGACGTCACATGAAAATGCGCAACTTTAAATAAATACAGACAACACGTTCTACTTAATTAAATAGACTTGTTAATAAATGTTTTCTCCTACATCAGAGTGCAGCGCCACATTAAATACGCACTACAATGACAATAGTTTAAAGCGATTTGAAGCATGTTTTCTTTTCAAAATGGGAATTTCTTTGGGGGGGGGGGGGGCAGAGCTTTGTGACGTCATATTTGAGGGGGGGGGTCTGACTTTTTGTGACGCCGTGTGACGAGGGGGGGGGGGGTCAAAAATCGTCCAAAATCGCGTGACGTCATTTATGGACGGCCCCTAACCACTTGATCGGATTCCCTATACGGAGACTGAAGAGCGAGGATCAGAGAAGACGACTTCTTTCCCGGATTGAACAGCCCCGCTCCCTCTCGGGGCTCAGCTACCAGAGGTCGCAACCGGGTACCCGATACCCGTACCCTACCCGATACCCGGCTACCCGTACCCGACTGGGTACGGGTACCCGTTTGCGACCCTGGTGCGGCCGGGTACGGGTACGGGTAGGCCGTGAGTCACTGGTGAGTCACCGTTTGTCACTCATTTCCCAACGTCTTGTCTCTTCTCACAATTCAAGTTCCTAGAATCAACCCACCCGCGCCTGCAACATGGCTTCATCCCAGAGGTCGCAATCAGGTACCCGTACCCGACCGGGTACGGGTACCCGACCGGGTACGGGTACCCGACCGGTACGGGTACCGTTTGCGACCCGGTCACGTGCTCTCGCGGGTTCGCCCAAACTGTCATGTCCTGACTCGACCTCGTGACATCTGCAAGCTGCCCTCTTGTGTATAGTAGCCCCACGGTCGCCATAGAACGGCCCATTGACGTCGTTACACATTTATCCTGAGCCCACCTCTGCAGCGAGTGGGCTCGCAATAATCGAGCCTTGTTGATACTATGCGACACGCCACCGTGTTGGTCACGTCACGACTCAATGGTGGTCGAATGTGTCGTAGAGCCCTGATATGAAAATTGCAGGACATGACGACATTTTTTTGCACGTGGTGATCAAACGACGTGTTCTGTTAGAGTATGGTGCCGAGGCTCTTTAGACGAGTTCTAGATTTGAAGCTTTCGTGACTGCAAGGATTCATACTCTAAGGTTTTTTCGGCAAAGTCACGTAGGTAAAAAAGAAAATTAAAATTAATAAAAGTAATAATAGAAATAAAATAAAATAATAAATCACGACGTTTCGGAGGCACAGCTAGATTTACTGTATCAAGTGAGGCAAACATTCCAAGATACAAGTTCTCAAATACAAGTTAAGGGGGGAGGAGTTGTACATTGAATCCTGGAGTTCGTGACCGCCACACCTGATCCTCCCACAATATATAATTGTTTTATGCGGAGCGAAAGAAAATCAACGGCTCGTGTGTAACGATCAACTTATTGGGTAAAACCATAAACGTGCGTCAATTCGCCCCCGCATGATGAAATCTGTTCGCGTTACTCGCGGTCTTATCGTTGTGATCGTGATTATTACCGTGACGATTGTTTCCACCCCCCCCCTCCCACTTGCCTCTCCCTGAGCAGGGGCGGCTGCTGTCACGGCCGTGTCCTACTACGCGCACGCGGTCACCATCGACTTCTACGACCCATATCTCATCGGAGCCAGGTGAGCGAATTTGCACGCTCGTTCATCTTTCGAAAACGCTGCTGCTGCTACTGCTGGGACACGTGTGGCCCCCGAAGAACTCCGTGACCTCGGGACGCAGGCATTCCCTGCGTCTCCACGCTGATGCTTCGGTCGATGGGCGACCGAGCTGTTCCCCGTGTGACCCCCCCAAACTAAACTTAAAACAACAACAAAACATTTCGGTAAAAGTCACGTAGAAGGGAAATAATAAAATAATATTAATATAAAACAATAAATAAAAAGTGACCGTAATATTATTTTATTATTTCCCTTCTACGTGACTTTACCGAAAGAACCAAGAATATGAATCCCTGCAGTCACGAAAGCTTTAAATCAAGAAAAAAAAGATTCATTTTACCAGGTAAGGCCCACGGAGTTGTGTAGCTTTTTCTCAGATGCGACCTGGCCACAGATGATCGCTCAACGAAGTGGCTTATCAGCGTGTGGACATTTAAAACAACCAAATGCCCTAAACGCGTGATGTTGATTCAAAATGTGGAGGGAAAACCCATAGGACCCACAGCAAAATCTACGCAACCACGGGGAGAACAGGCAAAGTCCAAATATACAGCAGGCGTCGGGCTCTGGATCGAACCCACGACCTCTGGGAACACTTTCTCGCTCTGTGTCATATTGTTTAGTTTCACGAGTTATCGTTCAGCTGAGTGCACGCCGCTCGGTTTTGTGCAGCACCTTTGAGACCCTTGATGAAAGGTGCAATATAAATATAATCATTATTTGTGTTGTTGTTGTTACAAGACAAACTTCTCCCCGTATAGCACACACAGGCTGCTGGGGTAAGCGGCCTGAGCGTTTGGTACATTCCCTGCAAGTACACCAATCTATCCTTACGTTGCTGCTTGTTGGGCGTTTGCTTCGCAATATTTGCGAACGGAGGTTCCATTATTAACGCATCGACAGCCGTAGCCTTTCCTCTTTGTCGTTTAAGGCTTCACCACGTTGTAAAAAAAAATCATCCTCCAACAACAAACCAGTCGAGGTTTCCTGACCTGCCCTTTTCCCTGTGATCCCAGGATCCACCGGGTGATTTTGTTACTAAAAAAAGAAACACAATTCAAAGTTTTTGATTTAAAGCTTTCGTGACTGCAGGGATTCATATTCTTGGTTCTTTCGGTAAACTCACGTAGAAGGGAAAAAATAAAATAATAAAAATATAAAAAATAAACACAATTCAAAGTGATTTACCGCTCAAATAGCGCGCGGAGTGTTGGCGCTCCATCTCACGTTTACATCCCTGAGCCGGCCTCGGAGATTTCACATCCCTAAATTTCGTGGGCCACAATGCACCCGTGAAGGTGTTCGTCCTGTACGTGTGGTGAGGTGGGTCCCTGTGTGGGGAGCGGTAACCCGAGTTCAATTCCCTCTCAGTGCCAACACCAGCCAAGATGATCTAAAACGGTCCTGGGCCTCCCATAGGTGGACTCAGCTACAAATTAGTACCCACTAGCGAGACAAAAACGACCGGCGTGCATCTGGCCACCCACCCCCTCGTGTGCCGTGCCGACCCTTCGTAGGTGCTCCTCGCTAACGGCGCTTGCCCCCTGGCTACAATGCGGTGGGGCTGGATCTCTGTCGTCTGTGTGTCCCGCAGGTACGAGTACGGCTCTGGTCTCTACGTCGGCTGGGCCGGCTCGTGCCTCGTGCTGCTGGGAGGGGGCCTCCTCCTGTGCGCCGCCTGCAGGCAACAGCGCGAATCATCGGCGGCGCAGCCCTACCACGCGACACCCCGCGTCTTCCAGTGAGAATCGCGCGCAGTCACTAACCACCCCCCCCCCCAGCGCACAAGCTTCTATTGGGGGGAAGGGCGCTGTCCGTCGATCTGCAGGGGGTTCGCGGCCCGACCCGAATCGACAACGTTCGGCGACTTCTCCGCTCAAACACGAGCGGTCGAGGTTGAGCGCTCGCGCTTCGTTTGTTCACGACTCCGAGCTCCCTCGGCGGACGCGGGATTTCCTGCATTCGCCTTCAGTGGGCGCGTTGAGTCGGTCGACAGGAGGGCAACCACGGTCACCCCCCCCCCACAGTGGCACGCGTTTTTTAATCGACTCCTGGACGGTGGGATGACGGGCTGAGTCAACGCCCTCGAACCCGGGGAACCGCGGTGGTCTCGACTTGCGCCGCTTGGCTCACAGGGCTCCACCTGAGACATGAACTGTGATCTTGCTTCTCTGCACTGGCTCCTGGCTGTGGCTAGTCGAGTGCAATGCACGATCACGTGGCTCGTATTTAAGGCTTTTGTGGGGGCTTGTTGCACTTTGTGTATTCAGGAGGGAATTCAATCCTGGCAAGGTTCCTTCATTAAGATCTGCCGATTGTGCCCTTCTACGCGTACTTTGATCTCAGATGCCTTCTAGGAGGGGGGGGGGGGGTGATTGGATGTCTACTGTGGTGTGACCCCCACTGGGAGTGGAACTCCCCCTGGTGACCCCCCCCCCCCACTCGGTAGTCCCAGAGAGCTGTGATGGTCTGGCTCCTGTCGGAGAGCAGTGACACCTTTAAACCGAACCAGTTTAAAATTTTCATCCGAATTAGTTTTTTTACATACTCTCTGGCTCTTCTTCTGCCACCCGGCGCTTGGCTACCGCTCCTCTTTCGTGCACGGCGTGCATGGCGCCGTTTCGTGCACGGTGCCCGCCCTTGCAGCTGCAAATGACTCGTTGATAACTCAGGGCGATCCGCCGGCTTTGCCGTCCGCGCAAACTCCAAGCTGGGCGCGCTGACGCCCGCGGTGCCGTGCGCTCGCAGGTCGTGCGGCGACGGGCGCGCGGCGGGGCTGCGCGTCGTGGAGGGGCCTCCTCCTCCTGCGCGCTCCTCCCGGGGCACGCGCCCCGCAGGGAGGAGCGCGGGCATCTCCGGCGTGCCGGGCTCCGATCGCTCGTCCATGAGCAGCAGCAGCGGAGTTCGCGGACTCCACCACCCCAAGAGCGCGTACGTGTGAGCGAGCGCACGTACGTGTGAGCGAGCGCACGTACGTGGGAGCGAGCGCATGTAGAGATCTGACACCTCCGTCACCGCTCGACTTTCACCACGGACCGACTCGCGACTCGGATGCACGACGCAGAACAATCACGAGCGGCGTTGTGGGGAACGCGGGCACGGGCATGTTACGGTGATGTGTATTTAGTACAGCACGGCATCGTGCGTGGTGTGTTGTTTTTTTATATATATATTCTATTGCACAAGTACCAACCATAACTCTCGAACTTCAGGGTTATGGTCAGCATGTATTAATGTTATTGATATTCTTAACGTAGAAAAATATGTAATTGAATGAATTGGAAGATGCTTCATTGACATAGAATTCCATGAAGTTATCTTGACATCGACTTGAACGACGGCGAAATGTGCTTTGCTGTAATCGATCTCTGTTAGGATGCACAGTTCGTCAGTAAGTAAACGTGGTTACTATATCAGTCAGCACAAGTGAAATGTAGCAGCCGTGAACATTCTCCCCTTACACGGCTGATGCACTGCCACTGAGTGGGGGGGGGGGCTGGTGCCGGGCAGCTGTCGGCGTGAGACCGACCAGCTTTGGCGTTGGGAGCGCGGCAGTCGCAGGCCTCACCCGCCCCTACTGGTCGCTTGCCAGTGGAGGGTTTTTGCACGAATCCTATCGCATTGCCCCACGCCCAAGAGCCGCACGAGGTTTTTTTTTTCCCCCGCGAGGAATCCTCGGGAGTGTGACAGAGCCCCCCCCGGACGACTCAAGGGGATCTTGCGCCAAATGCGTGCGGCTCAGAGCTCTGCCAGGCGGCAACGGCGGCGGTGGTGGTGGTGGCGGTGGTGGCGGTGGTGGTGGTGGCGGTGGTGGTGGAGGTGGTGGCGGTGGTGGTGGTGGCGGTGGTGGTGGCGGTGGTGGTGACGGTGGTGGTGGCGGTGGTAGTGGAGGCGGTGGTGTTGGTGGCGGTGGTGGTGGTGGTGACGGTGGTGGTGGCGGTGGTGGTGGTAGTGGAGGCGGCGGTGGTGGTGGCGGTGGTGGTGGTGGTGGAGGTGGTGGCGGTGGTGGTGGTGGCGGTGGTGGTGGCGGTGGTGGTGACGGTGGTGGTGGCGGTGGTAGTGGAGGCGGTGGTGTTGGTGGCGGTGGTGGTGGTGGTGACGGTGGTGGTGGCGGTGGTGGTGGTAGTGGAGGCGGTGGTGTTGGTGGCGGTGGTGGTGGCGGCGGTGGTGGTGGTGGTAGTGGTGGCGGTGGTGGCGGTGGTGGTGGAGGTGGCGGTGGCGGCGGCGGTGGTGGTGGCGGTGGTGGCGGTGGTGGAGGTGGTGGTGGTGGCGGTGGTGGCGGTGGTGGTGGTGGCGGTGGCTACGCCGCTGCACGTGGCTGCCTGTGACCCAGCACTGTGGAGGCAGCAGCAGCAGCAGCAGCAGCGAGAGTTGGTGGATCACCGCACACGGATGTTGCATGACGCCTGTCAACGTGGCCAGGAGGTGGCAGTGCAGCAACAATGGTGACTCTACCCGCTCCGTCTCCATGGGATAGAGTGTTCTCCCCTTGCACGTGTGGGGGTTTTTTCCGGGTGCACTAGTTTCTCACCGACATGTGAACACTCGTTAATTTGGTCACCAACACCGTCATATACTAGGGGTCCGCAGAGCTCGGGCAATTGTTGCCGCCGGCTCATTGCGTGGCTGCTGCCTTCCCGCTCCGCCTGTGGTTCCTCCTCTTGAGTCGTTCCCTCTCCGCTAAAGTGAGCGATTACCGTGTGGTGGCACGCGCTGCGATGTGGCATGATACAGTCTGTTCTCCTAGAACGCGGTAGTTGCATTCCTGAAGAACACCGCGTTATGGAAAAATCGGGTTAAAATAAATAAAATACAACGTAGGGTAAATCACAGTCCGCGGTAACACGTGAGATGCGTACTCAGGCTGAACAAAGACTGGGCAGCACCTCGAATCATCCAGCAGCATCCCGCCTTGTGTGATGCTGCCCCGAGGCTGCCGTACGACCGCGTATTCCTACTCGCGAAATTCAATTCCGTTCACTCAATCGCGTTATATCCAATTCGCGTGATGAAAGCAACACGCAGCGTCATAGGTGAACAGACTGTCGCAACCGGCGTTATTCCCAATGGGCAGCACATGAGAGGCCTTACGCTCGTGAGCGCGTGGATCTTCGTGTTCCCCACGGTGGCAGTTTTCAATCACGCGTCTCTGGGCACGATGAGAGTTTTATTTGTGCTGGAACCAACTCCTCGTCCCCCCCCCCCTGCCTCGTACCGTCTGTCAACACCAATCCCTCGCTCACCGCGGGGATTAGGTTCCTGGGAAAGGCCGCGGTAGGCAAATCCTGGGTTAGTAAAGTTCGGGGCCTCTGGGAAATATGGGGTTTGGGGAACCACAGCCACGGTCAAACTCGTCTGTCAACTAAGTTGCCTGTTTATTAACTAAACATCCAGTACAAGAAAATATAGTACATTACACAATAACAATATATCAAATAAAAATGACATTAACTTTACATACCTTTGGTATAAACGACGATGATAACGAGATGGGGGAAGGGTTGGTTAGAAGTAGGAGGGGCTCTGCCCATCCTCCCCCCTCGGTCATCAAAGACACGAGTGGGCAGGCGTGCATGTACGTCATCGCAATGTAATTGGAAGAAAAACTAAGTCAATTAACTTTATCGTACCGATAAAGTCAGAAGACGATAATTGGTTTTTTACCCTTCTATCTGGCAACAAAACCGACACCTTTTTTTTTACAAGGAGTCATGTTTGCATAGACCACAATACCTGCAGCCATAATGCAAACAAAAAACACAACTCTGATAATATATGCACTGTATGCCAGTGCAGTGCTCCACAACAACGAAGAGACGGACGGCTGCTGAGATACGCAGCGCCACGAGGCGGTCACGGGTGGCGCTGTGGCGCCGAGGAGAAACGCGGTCCAGCGACGTTTGTAAAAGCGCAGTTTGATTCCTTTGCAAAAAGGTTTCTGTTTGGGGGCCGTTCATAAATGGCGTCACGCACCTAGGGGGGGGGGGGTGGTCAGACATTTGTGACGATGTGTGACGAAGGAGGGGGGGGGGAGTTTGAGAAATGTGACGTCACATCAAAATGCGCAACTTTAAATAAATATAGACAACACGTTCTACTTAATTAAATAGACTTTTTAATAAATGTTTTCTCCTACAACATCAGAGTGCAGCGCCACATTAAATACGCACGACAATGACAATCGTTTAAGCGATTTGAGGCTTGTTTTATTTTTTTGGTGGGGGGGGGGGGGGCAGAGCTTTGTGACGTCATATTTGAGGGGGGGTCTGACTTTTTGTGACGCCGTGTGACGAAGGGGGGGGGGGTCAAAAATCGTCCAAAATCGCGTGACGTCATTTATGGACGGCCCCTTGGCGTTTGAGCATCTTAACACAGTTGTTTTAGTGACGGAAAGGGTCAAACCTATTTTGAGTTTATCATACTTTTGATTTAAAGCTTTCGTGACTGCAGGGATTCATATTCTTGTTTTTTTCGGTAAAGTCACGTAGAAGGGAAATAATAAAATAATAAAAAATAAAACGTCAAATTATCACGACGTTTCGACTGCAACACAAACAATTATCATCAGGTGTGAAAACCACAGCAAGAAAATGTTCTTGCTGTGATAAATGTATTGTTTTATATTTTTATTATTTTATTGTTTTATATTTTATTATTTTATTGTTTCCCTTCTCCGTGACTACCGAAAGAACCAAGAATAGTCATCATACTTGTTAGTGCGTGTTGCGGACCCCGTTCTTACCCGTGTGGAAACTCACATTTCCAGAGCCGCGATCGATAAATCGCTATACAAATAATAAACCGTGTGTGCATGGATCCGCTGTTGGCAAGTCTGTCGTTGGCGATGGATTGCAAATATGTTGAACTTCTTTCGCACCGTATGTAAGCCAACCCCTCATGTCCTTCCACCGCACCTCCGATTAGCACGGTTGGCTACGTACGGTGCGAAAGAGGTTCAACGTACATACGTGCAGCCCAGCAACAGGGTGCTGATGTGTGATCATCCCGCCGCCGATACGATAGACGTGTCCCCACCGTACAATGATGCTCACCAGCAAGTAGAAGGCTGTAAATAGGTCAAAGCATGAACGTGAGCCCTGCCCACCCCCCACTGCTTACAATCGGCTGGTCATCTCTTGCCACCTGCTGGACACTCAGATGCAGAATATATTTTCAAGAAATGTATCAAATTAAATGTATTACAACATTTATTTCTAATCAACGTTTTTGGGTTTAGATCGCGTTATTTATAAATGTGTCGTAACCCTCCACCACCCGACACGGCCAATCAGTAAAAAAGTGTCACGTTGACAAAAGACAAATAGTTCACTGCTTTAGCCCACCGGTGTGTTGAAGCGTGAAACCACAACATTTACAATTCAACACACCGGTGGGCTAAAGCAGTGAACTATTTGTCTTTTGTCAACGTGACACTTTTTTCCTGATTGGCCGTGTCGGGTGGTGGAGGGTTACGACACATTTATAAATAACGCGATCTAAACCCAAAAACGTTGATTATGAATAATATTGGTCGCGAAAGCCTACGTGTTAAACTAACATTTATTTCTGTCGCTCTAAGCCATCTCTTTTTTTTTAATAATCACTCCTGCATTTGCTCCCACTTAGCAGGGGCGGTGGTGGCTATGCACGCGGCTGCCTGTGATCCTGCGCTGTTGGAGGCAGCAGCGAGATTTGGTGGATCGCCGCACACAAATGTTGTGAGACACGATGAGCCACATATCCTGGCTCGCGAGAAGGCGGTACAGCAAGAAGGTGAACCTCCACCTGTTAAGTTTGTATGGCAAGGCCGTCATTGTAATAAATATTGGGGGGGGGGGGACATCCCCCCCCCCCCCCCAATATTCAAATATGCTCAAAATGTCCACCCCAATATATTGCTATAAAATATATTTCTGTTTATATGATTGTGGTTATGGTTGTACTTTATTAATCCCTAATCTCTGCCATTACATACAATGAAACAATAAAAGGTAAAAAGGAAAAAACTGAGTATTGTAATACAATACACTATTAGACATTATTGTAAAAAATAAATAAATAATCCATCCCATGTGTTAGTGAATTTTTTCTATATTTTAGGCAGGAAATGGCAGGAAATTAGTTTTCAAATTTATATTTTTTTCTGGGGGGGGGGACCCCCAGATCCTCAGGAAGATTTGGTCCCACCCAATGTTGACTCCATGGCTACGGCCTTGCTGTATGGGATGGAGTGCCACCCCGCCCCGCAAACGCGTTGGTATTTTCCAGGTGCTCCGGTTTCTTCCCACATGTAAACACTCATCAGTTGGCCAATACCACCTTAGTATATGGAGGACGCCAGTGCTGGGGCAGAGATTTCCGCTTGTCTGTGCTCTCTCGCGCATCTGCGTCGTTCTCTCTCTCTCTCTCTTAGAGAGGTGGGCGAATGCAGTGTGCGTATGTTACACGTTGCAGTCGTTATTGCTGTAGGGCGGTCATCGACTTACGAACGGGTTGCGTTCCTGAGACTTGTTCGTAAGTCGAACGGTTCGGAGGTCGGAACACAATAGTGTAACGCTATTTAAATGCACACGCGGTCAGTGTTATAACATGTGTTACGGTTCAACAAAAAAGGGAAGCATTGTTAAACTTACAAATAAGACATTGTACATTTGCATTTAATGCTGTAAGAAATATTGTATAGTAAATAAAATATAAAGTAACATAAAGATAAAACAACTGTCTTATTTTCATTTACCTTGAGTCCTGATGCTGGCTTCCTTGTCGGAAGGGGCGCAATGAGTCCCCACAATTGGACACACACAACAACAACAACAACAACCGCCATTCGTCACTAAGTGGCGGTGACGTCACCACGACCCAAGAATACGTCCCATTCTGTTTATGAATAAAACATAAAACAACGTCTAATATCCCCAGCACGTACCAATTCACACTGTTTTGGACAATAACGTGAGATGTGGCTGCACCGAGGGTGCTCTCAAAATTCAAATTGCGTTGCATTCTGCAAGCTGATGCATAGCTGCGAGGGTTGGTACGTCGGAAATTAAAGATGGTTTCAGTGGGTCGAGTTTGCTTCGTGCATGAGCGTGAGATGTGAGACATTGCAAAAGCGACCTGCAATGCTTTTGTGCTGCGGTTGATTGGAAAATATATTGGACGTGGCCAAAGGTCTCCCATCGAGTGGCCGAGTTTAGCACGGACCATGAATCACTGCTACAGCACTGCTTCCTTCCTTCAATAACAACAACAACAACAGCGGATACATGCATCTGGAGCAAAACAAAACCATGCTAACCGGTAACCGTTTTCACAGTGCGGCAACCCGGGAAATCGTTTACTGTGGAATGTCAGTCGCGGATGCAGTGCCACCGATTGCCGCCTGCAAACGCCACGGCAGCTGGTTGGGACAGAGGTGGCGAGAGGGAGGCGGGATGGTGGGTGGGGGGGCAGTGATTTAAGAACATTGCCCGCATTGTTTCCACTGCCACGCCTGGAGATCGAATCTATCCGGCGACCTCTGGGTTGCAAGCAGTCCGTCCCTGTGTGCTGCTCGCCACGGTTACCATCACGTCGCACGCGTCTGGCAGCCCGGATGTTATTCCATCCACATTTCTGCCGTTCGATTTTTAACACTGACGCGCGTGCACACACACACATTGTAACTGGCTATGCCATTTCTTTTCGACTTCCACGTCTCACGGCAAAGCCACTGGCAGCCGCACGGCTAGAGATCGGTGGTGGGGGGGGCCTGCTCGGCACGAGGATTAGAGCATAGCCCATGAAAAAATCACGACAGCCACCGCTCAAACACCACCGCAACACACCGCACTGCGATTGAAGAGGCGGCTCCCTAAGCGTGCGCACGAACGCCGCTCGGCACTCACTCTGCCGTCTCCCGCACATCCACGCTTGTCGTTACCATATTTATTATTTATGGAGCTTTGCCTCTGGGAAATGAAGAAAGAAATGCAAACGGAGACGCAGTCCGACGCGAAGCGTGATTAAAGCTTGACTCAGGATTAAGAGATGCGAACACCACAACCACCTCGGGGGCTCCGAGACACCGGAGGTGATACACGGGGAGAGGTTCCAGAGGTGAGGAGCATGCGGAGAGATGGAACGAGCGAAAATCGATGACATTTAATTTTACAAGAAAGTTACACAACCAAGACAAAGATCCCACCTCGTAGCCTCAACCGGCCTTCAGGGTGAGTGATGTTTGTGAAGGCCCGGTACGGTACACGAGGGGGTGGGGGACCAGCACCACGCCCGACCACCTTTGTCTCCTCAGTGGTAATGTACTGTATACACACCGTACCAGGTACTCATTTGAGACTGAGTCGATCTAGGGGAGGCACAGGCCCGGTTCAATTAATCGTTACTGGTGTGTTGGTGGTCGTGAGCGAGAATTGGTTTGGGGTCGCCGGGTTCGGAGTGGAGCACGCTAACCACTGCGCCACCGCTCCCCACACAACAACAACAGATACAAAGGCACAATACCACCAAAGTAGTGCATTTGGGGCACACGGTGAGCATTCCAAAGTGTAAAGCCTACGAAAAACTACGGGCTCACCAAATAATATAATTTCGTTACGAACGAGGAGATACAGAGGCGATAGGATATAATTAAATCGAAGGGCTTCAAAAGAAACATCAAGTGAGTGAGAGAGAGATAGATAGAGGAGGCGCACGGAATGGGTGGAACACCCCGCAGGGTGCACAGACACGAGCCAGCCAGCCACGATCCACACTCTGCCCCGCTCACGAGAGGCGACATTGAGACACAAGATAGTAGCAGCAGCAGCAGAAGCGGCAGCGCTGCTTCAACAATAACAGAAAAGCAGCGCCTCTGGGGGTTGTGAGTGCGTGCGCGCGCGTTAGGAGGTGGAGGTCACCAGATTGCTGTAAGAGAAGACGTCCAATTTTAGGCTGGGCAGGTCGCACGAAGGAGGCGGTCTTCACTGCGCACTTTGAATGTGTCTGCTGGTGGTGCGATCCGGACCCGGCCACCACCCGATATGGAATTCTAGATTTGAAGCTTGCGTGACGGCAATGATTTATACTCTTAGGTTTTTTCGGTAAAGTCACGTAGGTAAAAAATAAAATTAAAAGTGAATAAAAGTAATAATGGAAATAAAATAAAATAATAAATCACGACGTTTCGGAGGCAACACAAGTCTCCGTCATCAGGTGGGACCGTCACAGCTTAAATTGATGGAGTAATTTAGCTGTGACGGTCCCACCTGATGACGGAGACTTGTGTTGCCTCTGAAACGTCGTGATTTATTATTTTATTTTATTTCCATTATTACTTTTATTAACTTTTAATTTAAATTTTTACCTACGTGACTTCACCGATGTGGAATTCCACCAAGAGTTCGATTCCCGCTCACGGCCACCGACACCAGGCGATGAATATCGGAACCGGTCCTGGGCCTCCCCGAGATCGACGCAGCCTCATAGTAGTGCCTGGCGCGATGTGCAAACATCGCCGCTGGGGAGACAAAGGCGGCCGGGTGTGGTGTTTGCCACCCACCCTCTCGTGCGCCGTGGCGGCCTTAATAGGTGCTCGCTAACAGCACTTTGTCCCAGTAGGATGCTAAGGCCAGACGGCGGATCTTTGTCTTTGGTGGGATTGGGTAAGGCAGGAGAATATCTGAGCATCAGAAAAAGAACACAAATAGAGATAGAGGGCGTGTATATCCACATGTCGTGAGTCCAACTGAGTCGCAGACGTTGTCTTGGGAGCAACAATATTTATTCAGTAACTCAACACTCAACAAAACACAACCTACACTTGGGTGTTGAGTGCCCATCTAGCCACGCTACGGCAGAACTAGACACGGTTCGCTATCCCGGTCCGGACCACGAGCTGGCTCCGCCCCTCGCCCCGCCCACCTTCTAGATCTCTCGAGCTCTTTCCCGAAGGCTCCCGAGAGCTCTTTTATACCACGTGACCGCCCAGCGGCCCCCGTCCACCGGTGGCCCCCCTCCAATATGATCCGGTCACGTGTCGGCAGGTCAACCAGCGTATCATGCCCCAACGTAACCCTGGCTGGCTGACACCCGCTCTCGCTCCCTCACCGGGAGCCCGCACCGCACACTGTACGTGGTGATCACGCGCTGACCAGCGCTCACCCAAGCCCCGCTAGGGCTGGTACTACACCCAGTTAGCGGGCTACACGTAATGCCAACACGTTATCCGCCGTGGCTTCGTAAGCCCGGCACCACACAGTGACATTCACAGTCACTACATATGTACTGTATGTTGAACTTTATTTTGCACCGTACGTAGCCAACTGTGCTAATCGGAGGTGCGGGGTGAACAGTAGGGAAGTGGAGACCGTGGATAAGAGGATTTAACCGTACACTTTCCTGAACTAAAGCCTAAAACAGAACCAAAATGTTGTTGTATGCTCTGGAATTTAAACTCAGAAGAATTGGAACACATGACAAAGCCCGTGCACTGAAGAGATGGAGCGATGAAATCGGCTCATGTTGCAGCCTGTGATGGTTTAGTGCATTGCAGGGCCGTGAGCGATGATGAGAAGGGTTTAGGATCGCGAGAATTTGAGGGTGTCTTGGGAAGGAAGAATTCATCCAGCAGTGGATTGACCACGGGTGTTGCGTGGAACACTGCGACGCTACGCACCCATCGCTCCCCGACTTAGATTCCCGCTCTCAGCCACCAACATTAGTAGCGAAAATCTAAACTGCTCCTGGGCACCCCCCTAGCTTGACTCGGCCTTAAATGAGTATAGATGTTGCGGTGTGAAAACATCAGCATGGGGAAGACAAAGGCGGCCGGGTGTAGGAGCTGCCACACGTGCACCCCCTTCGTGTGTCGTCCTGCCAGTTTGTGCAGTTGGGGGGGGGGGGGGAGGGCGACGTTGCTGTACGTACTCCCAATTGAGTATTGTGCAGGTAATTATTTCGAGCAAATGGATATTTGGCCAATACCAGTTCCATTGGATGTTCCGTTTAAATGAGGATTATGGATATACTGGAGAAATAACAATACGTGGTTTAAAAAAGGAATTCGGGGCAACTTTCTTTGAAAATGTGAAAAAGTGGAAGATGTAGAAAACAAGTGATAGATGTAGAAAATGGTTTGAGAATAGTGGGAAATATACTAAACATTTAACAAAACAATTTTTTGTATTTTAGCAGGTAAGGCCCACTGAGCTATATCGCTCTATTTCAGAAGCGACCTGGCCACGAATGAAAGCTCAACGAAGTAGTTTATCACGTGGAAATTTATAGCACAGCGCATACTCTAAACGCACGTGTCTAAATGTAGAGGGAAAAACCGAAAGGACCCGAACAAAAATCCACACGACCACGGGGAGAGAGAGACACGCAGACTCCAAATATACAGGCGTCAGGGTCGGGGTCGAACCCACGATCTCCTGCATACCAGGCGATTGAGTTAACATCTCACCAACGTGGCACCCTACACGGGGAGGAAGCATGGGACAGAGAGAGCGAGTCTTCTTCCTTCGCATGGCGTTTGAAAAAGTCGACATGCTGCATTTGTGATTGTGTAAGGCACTCCTCGGCATCCGGTGGCGGTAGCCGAGTGAAGGTCGCTTGTTCCACCAGAGCACGCGTGGCTGTATTGTGTGGAGTCATCGGTGGTGTGCGTCTGGTGTCTTGCACCTCACCACCGCATTCGCAGTTTGGTGTAGGAGCCCAAACCCCGCCCCCCCCCCCCCAGATCGTCACATGTATGGAGTAAATATCCCCGCACCTTTCTCTTGACTTAAAGCTTTCGTGACTGCACGAATTCATGTTCTTGGGTCTTTCGGTAAAGTCACGTAGACAGGTTCAAAGAAAATAACGAAAAAATAACAAAAAACTACATTTCCATCGCAACACAAGCGCTCGTCTTTAGGAAAAGGGGGATGAGCTTCCAAGGCAAACTGTTTATAAGGGTTTGAAATGGGCGTAGCACAAAAGTCAGCAGCCAATGATAATGTAAGTGGTGGGCAGCCAAGCTGACGGTGGTTGGGTTTCCACCAATCAAAGGGCTGCCAGGTGAAAATTAGCATGTTAAAGAGAGATGAGCATCTACATCATGGTACCTCCTTTGCCAGTACCAAAACATGATAATAGGGTTTTCCCCTTTTTTCTGGCAACAAAACAGGTGTTAAGATGTTAAAACAGCAAACTGAAACCTTTTACAAGGAATCATGTCTGCATTAACCACAATGCTTGTGGTCAGAACACGCCTTTTGGCGTCCTCTGGTCTAACACCGTTTAAGACGAGGCTCAAAAGAAAGCTGTCTCTGGTGTGGACCAATCCGTTTCAAAGACAATGCATCTATTTTGGTCTTTCGGTAAAGTCACGTAGATAGAAAAAAAAATCACGACGTTTCGATAGCAACACAAGCAATCGTCTTCAGGTGATAAAATACAGCAGGCGGACTGCTGAGGCAGGAAGGAATATGGCGAGAGAGCGACTGCAGCCATAGGTTATAAAGGTTTGACATGGGTACAACCCAAGGGTTAGTGGGCGGGGCTAGAGATGGAATTTGCAAGAAAATGTAAGATCGCAGAGCTAGCTATACCTCGGCCATTGTGTTGCTAGAGATTAGTATGTCAACCTGTTAATGTCACCCCACGGCTACGGTGCTGAAGAGGCTATTATATTGTTTGAGATTAGAGATTAGCATGTCAATGTGAGATGGCTCCCGCAGCAGCGGCTGTGTTAATGATGAGAGACATTCAGCCGATTAAACAACGAGCGCCACTGCCGCATCGAGGAAAAGAAAGCAGCAGCTGTATCAGTGAGACATTTATCCTGTGAATGTAAAGACATTTAACAAGGTAATGCAACTCAGAGAGTCGGAAATAACTGCTAACATAGGCAGGTAGGATGGAAGCATCACAGCCGGTTATGACTTTACCTGGTTTATAACATCCTTCCAATGATTGCTCAGTTTGTACCCATCTTCTCGGTTGAAATTGTGTCTGGTTTTCTATATCTGGATGGCTTCATGAACAAATCTCTGAAGGTAGCCAGTGGGTTTGCAGAGTACCTTCGTCTTGGAGAAATCAATTCCGTGTGTGCCCACAGCGTTAAAACAATGATCAGCCACGGCAGAGGTGTTGGTCCTACCGTGTTTCAGATCTGCCTTGTGTTCACGAACACGGTCTGAGACATGTCGTTTAGTTTCCCCAATGTAATTACTGCCGCAGACAGCTCAGTTTGTAAACACCGGGGTATTGCATGTCAGGGATCACATCCTTCACAAATGGGATCAGATCACGAATTTTATGTACTGTGTTGAATCGGACCTGGATCTTGTGTTTGCTCATGATTTTGGAATTATTATTTTATTATTTTTCTATCTACGTGACTTTACCGAAAGACCCAAAGAGTATGAATTCCTGCAGTCACGAAAGCTTTAAGTCAAGATTATCAGAGTATGTTTTTTTGTTTGCATTCTGACCACAATCATTGTGGTTAATGCAGACATGATTCCTCGTAAAAGGTTTCAGTTTGGTGTTTTAACATCTTAACACCTGTTTTGTTGCAAGACAAAAGGGGAAAACCCCTATTAACAGAGATGAGCATGTTAATGGAAGATCACAGAGCCACAACCGTCGCAGTTTTTTGGTTATTTTCTTTGAACCTGTCTACGTGATTCTAGATTTGAAGTTTTCGTGACTGCAAAGATCCATACTCTTTGGTTCTTTTGGTAAAGTCACGTAGGTGAAAAATTTAATTAAAAAAGAAAAAAAAGTTTAATAAATAAAAGAAAAAAAGAAAAGTAAATGTATTTTTATTTTTATTTTTTATTTTTCACCTACGTGACTTTCCCGAAAGACCCAAGAATACGGCCGAGAGCGGTAGACAGAAAGAGTGTGACAGTGGATTTCACCAGGAAGCCTGCGGGCGGGGGTTGTGTGGGAGCGAGGAGGGAGAAACAGCCGGGTTGGGTTATAGCTCGAGTGGCTGTGAGAAGAGAAATGAGAGGCGATAGGTGGGAGGCAACGGAGGGCATAACTAAATCATTGGGAGTAATTTCTTGAGTGGCGAGTTTTTGTGTAGCCAAGTGGAGCGTACAGATGCTGTTAGTCGCAGCTGAGAAGAGGCACATGGGCACGATGGCTTGCTCAACTCACTGAAATAACCTCGAGACATTAAAATATAAAGATACACATTTCGACTGCTGCTGTGCAAGCTCCTGAAAAGTTCCTCGGTTCAATGCGAAAATGATTCATACCTATAATGTATACCGATTTTTTTTTTAATAAATCATATTTAAATACATATATAGGGTAGGAGCGAAAGGATTTGGAGGTGCAATATCTGAAGATTATCCCACTCACGGCTCTCGTTGGCCGCTGTATAAAAAACAGGGTCTTGGAAAACACTCCACGCCTTCATAAATGACCACCGTCACGCTCCGAATCGCGGATCCAATTGAACTTCACCCAGTGCCAGGAACCCTCAATATTGATGTAAATGAACGTACACCGCGGTGGTCTTCACTCATTTCCAGAGGAAGCCACTTTCGCCCATAAGACATCACTAGAGTGAGGGGCCACCACACATTTAAAAGCATTGGGTGTTTGACAGCAGCACGACGACGACGATGACGACGACGGGGTGTGGTGTTCTCACTCGGTGTGTATTGTCTGGGGGCCGCATGTCAGCGGCCGCACGAAAGGCCGTCAGTGGCCCATGGGCCTTGCCATGAAGACCGCCCCGCTCGTAACCGCGTGGCCCCACTGCCGCCATTCAATTCGAGCAGTGGCGCTCGAACCGGGGGGTCCGTACGGCCCCCCCCTGGGGGGTGCGTGGGGCAATGTGTCAAGGGGTATTCGTGAGGTGAGTTCTAAATGTATGGAATTATATCATCCATGAGAGTCTTTGGTGAATAATAAGCACGTATGAATCTGCCAATATAAAATAACGACGATTTGTTTTTTTGCTTTATTCACATGGTGACCTAGAACTATGTAACATACTCTTTGGTTCTTTCGGTAAAGTCACGTTGGTAGAAAAATATTAAAATAAAAAATCACGACGTTTCGATCGCAACACAAGCGGTCGTCGTCAGGTGGAAAAAATCATCCAGCAGTGGAACCCGCTGGTTCAGCAGTAGTACTTCTGGATTATTTTTTTTCCGCCTGGAATTTTTTGCACTTTTTGTACGCAGCATGGACGGGTTGTTTCCTTTTTCTGTAAGATGTTATTGTTTACGTATGTGATGTTCAGATTTGTGTACAATGAATTTTAGGTGTATCTTGTAATTGTATTGTTTGTTGCGGTTGAACCCAAATCAAGAGCCGAATGGCTCACAGGGTAAATCCTAATAAATTAAACTGAAACTGAAAACTGACCGCTTGTGTTGCGATCGAAACGTCGTGATATATTTTTTTGTTTCATTTATTTTTCTTCTACCAACGTGACTTTACCTAGAGAACCAAAGAGTATGGATTCCTGCAGTCACGAAAGCTTCAAATCAAGATTTAAAAAATACCTTTATAAACTCATTGATATTTTTGGTTCTTTCGGTAAAGTCACGTAGAAGGGAAACAATAAAATAATAAAAATATAAAACAATAAAATTCTCACGTTTCGACTGCAACACAAGCAATCATCATCAGGTGTGAAATCCACAACAATATTTATTTATTTTATTTTCTTGCTGTGGATTTCACACCTGATGATGAAAGCTTGTGTTGCAGTCGAAATGTCGTGAGAATTGTGTTGTTTTATATTTTTATTATTTTATTATTTCCCTTCTACGTGACTTTACCGAAATAACCAATAATATGAATCCCTGCAGTCACGAAAGCTTTAAATCAAAATTTAAACTAATTGATTTTAAACAATGTGGTTTCCAAGAGTAGCCAGCGAACGGCGACAAATAAGCTTCACGCGTGCAGAGCGTCTGTTGAATTTAGTTTTCTTTAGTCGCTTGACATTCCCAGCATCATGAAGGAGGTGGTCTCTTTGTCAGCGCTGGGCCATGCTGGAGTGATAGGGGGCCGATAAGGGGCCGTCCATAAATGACGTCACGCGATTTTGGACGATTTTTGACCTAAAAAGTCAGACCCCCCCTCAAATATGACGTCACAAAGCTCTGCCCCCCCACAAATAAAACATGCTTCAAATCGCTTTAAACTATTGCCATTGTAGTGCGTATTTAATGTGGCGCTGCACTCTGATGTTGTCGGCGAAATCATTTATTAAAAAGTCTATTTAATTAAGTAGAACGTGTTGCCTATATTTATTGAAAGTTGCGCATTTTGATGTGACGTCACATTTCTCAACCCCCGCCTCGTCACACATCGTCACAAATGTCTAGGTGCGTGACGTCATTTATGGACGGCCCCGAAGAGGCGGTGCCTTCCACCTTGGACATGGTCTCTCCCAGAGGACATATAGCCACTCGGGGCCATACTCTTTGGTTCTGCTAGGTGTCTAGCAGTGGAGGTCTCTTTCTCTTGTCCTGGGCTTGTTCCTTCTCGAGGCTCGGGATTTCTATCTGAAAGGAATCCCGCTCACACGGGAGCAGATCGGAGAGCCCACGTTTCATGCCGGAGCTGCCGTCGTTTGTCACGGCTTTTTTTTTGCCACCAAATACCAAAAAGCCTCCACACCCTGCCCTCTCTGGCTGCATTGTAGACACATTCTTTAAGATCTTGGCCCGTGCCCAAGGCAATAGAAGCAAGAGGGGGGGAGTCTTCAGAGGCACGCTCCTCGCAATTATTTACGCGTGCGGCCATTTGTTATCGAGACAGCCCCCGCCGCCGCCACTTGCAAACTCACAATGGTTTACTTAATCGGCTCCGGCAGAACTTACTTTACCCAAGCACCTATGACGATGTTTTTACACCTTCAGTCACAAAGGCTTACGAAGCCTTCGATCGCAGATGCAGTAAGGAGGCTACACTGTATTTCACTGGTAGGAACCTCCTGGTTCCACCAGCCCACAGAGGATTATTGTGTCCGTCCGTCCGTTGTGCATCCAAAAATGGGAGGGGTGGGGCTGGGTGGAGAGGGGAGGGTGGGGAGGGGCTGGATGGGGAGGGGCTGGGTGGGGAGGGGCTGGGTGGGGAGGGGAGGGTGGGGAGGGGCTGGGTGGGGAGGGTGGAGAAGGTGGGGCTGGGTGGGAAGAGGCTGGGTGGGGAGGGTGGGGCTGGGTGGGGGGTGGGAGGGAGGGGTGGGTGGGGCTGGGTGGGGAGGAGCTGGTCACCCCGTGGTGCCCTTATAAAACTCAACGTTTAACCTACTCACGCCGGCTTGTGCCCGCCCTCACAGTCGGCCATATTTGCGGAATACACCACGCCGCCGTTGACCCTGGCCATTGACCGAGCAACCCAACGTTCCTACCAGCTCCCTCCGCATGAGGAATGTGTTCTTAGCGCTCAGATCGTTTTGGAACACTGACGGAATAGCGGCAGAGGGGTTCCGCATGGTGCAGACGAGAGCAGCAGCAGCAGCACACGATGCAATTCAGTTGTGTCTAATCCAGGGCTTGTCGGCAACCACCGTAGGAAACAAACAAAACGCTTTGCCAACACTTTCACCTGCGCTGCTATCGGCAGGTGAAAGGCGCGCGGTGCGGTCGGGTTGCCACTGTGGCCATGTAGGGAACGAGATTGGCGCAGCTTCAAGTCAACAGCTTCCCGTGTTCTCTCCGTGTCTTCGCCTGCCCGATCACGCGCCCTGCCGAGTCAATAGGACGGCGCATGCCAATGGACGGTACGATGTGAAGGGCAGTGGGGAGATGACTCCTGGCAAATGATCATCTCGCTCTTGGAGGGCATCGCCAGGCGAACCCTCAGTGCTGACAACAAACATGATGCCGTGAAATAGGGCTGAACGATTAATCGATTTCAAATCGAAATCACAACTTGAAACAACGCGATTAGCAATTTTTATTTGCGATTTTAAAAGTCCAAATACTTTATTTTTGGAATTATATTATTATAATAACATTATTTATTTAACTTAACAATTGTTCTATTTCAAATTTTTTTTTATAAATAAATGTTGGAAGCAATTGATATCTTTTAAGTTCTCATCCTTGCATTAGAATATATAGAGCAGTTCATATTTTGATGGTATCATGTGGTAATGCTCCATTACATGTTTTACATTTATTACGCAGTGAATATTGAACTGAAGCTTGAATTTAACATTTTTAAAATCGCAAATCAAATCGCAATGTCAGAGAAAATCGCAATTAGATATTTTCCCCAACTCGTTCAGCCCTCCTGTGGAATATTTAACTGGGATAAGACCCCACACACAAGACACTGCACTGCTCATATGCCCCATGATCGCGAGTGTGGATTTGCGCGCACACACACACACACGTGTATGTGTCATGTAGGGATGGTGTATTGTATTGGAAATGTAGGGGGTTGTCAGGACAGCTTACGTGTGGTGTTCCGAGTGCTGTCGAGAACACTTTATTGGTTCAGACAGACCTCGGTGTGTTCTCAGTCACTGGTGAAGTTTTACAAGGTAGTGTTTTCGGAATGGGACGTATCCTGTTACGTGTGGGGTAGGAGAGATAGCTAACTTCTTGAATTTTATCACCAGATTGCTGAGAGCATGTTTGGAGCAACCCGCAGTTAAAAAAAAAATCACGGTCCCTCCAGGTATCCGAATATCAAGAGGCAATATTTCCCTTCCACTGCTGAAAAACAAAACTTGGAATTCGTGTTTTTTTTTTGCATCCGAATCGAAAGAGATGTTTTTTTTTTAGTCGCGATAAGCAACACCAAAAAGTGTGGGGGACAAGGTGGCGGCTTCCACGTTTTATTCGGATCACAAAAAAGTGTCGGAGCGAACCACCGTCCACGTCCGTCGAGAAATTACATATTTTCCCCAACTCGGCCAGGGTCAACGGCGGCGTGGTGTATTCCGCAAATATGGCCGACTGTGAGGGCGGGCACAAGCCGGCGTGAATAGGCGCGACAGTTGGACTCCGAATGGCACGGTTGGCTACCGTACGGCGCGAAAGAAGTTCAACATACACACGTGTACGTGCATGTATCGGCAAGGCATTGGCTCCAGAAGCCTCACCTTATGAATAAAACGTGTGCTGTACTTAGCCCTTCCCCCCTCTCCAACCATTATATAAACGGAGTGGTAGCTCCTGCAATCTCTCATTTACTTGATACAGCTGTCGTGGCTGTGACGGTTCCACCTGAAGACGGAAGCTTGTGTTGCCTCCGAAACGTCGTGATTATTTTATTTTTATTAATTTTAATGTTTTACCTACGTGACTTTACCGAAAAAACCTAAGAATATGAATCCAGAAGTCGTCTCTGCAATGTTATTGCTCAAGGACGTTAGCGGGCAGCCAGTGAATAAGAAAGCGGCCAGGTATTTGGTTGAAGAGGTGCATTCGTGTTTTTAGTAATTCCGACCTGTTGATGCTTGGTGGGAATTTTGACGTCATTCGACGAGAGAAGGAATGGGAACTCCACGGGCATACAGAACAGGGGTCTCCCCAACAGGGCCCATTTGCGAAGTGGTTGCTACGTACGGTGCGAAAGAAGTGCAACATCCATCCACACCTGGAGTTCAGCCGGGTTGTAGACATCTGTGAAAAAGAGCCTCATAGCTAATCGGATTCCTCCAGCCTAAATACAGATTCGGATTCATGTATCGAACATTGCAGGTTAAAACCGGTGGCCTCGGCTAACGTGGCGTTCGGTAGGGCCGTGATCTCCCTGCTGCGATTTCTTAGATCGCCATGGGGCTCCCCGTCTCATCGGTCACAGTTATGGCAATGGGTTCACCGTTGAGAATGGTAAGAGGCAGTAAATATGACAGATGGATGAATCTGTAGGACTTCTGCTAGAACTCCTTTTTTATTCCAACACATCGCTCACACCCCCGGGTCCCCACGTGCTTTCGAAGTGCTGTCAAATGCGAGGCGCTCAATTGCAGCAGAGGTGGTCACCTGGGCCTCCAGGGGCCCGGACTTGTGCGGGCTTCAACGTTACAAATCATCGCCGGTCGGAGCGCTGGGTGCAAAAGTGTCGGCACCCACGAGGGTCAGAGCCCGTCCCCGTCTTCGTCCATCCCTGGGAGGCGCAGATCGCCTCAAGGTGGACTGCATCACTCAAATGGGTGAAGCTCGCTGCCCACACACGCTGCGTCATGCATCCATCCGTGTGTGCCGTGAGACTTGCGTGGCGTGCCTATGCATTTGCACGGTGCAACATATTTGTGAACAAATAAAGTTGAGACGGAGTTCATCACAGAGAATGAGTGGCCGGGACAAGGGGCGTCAATTGGCTTCTGGAGGGTTGCTTTATGGGCAGCAGAGCACAGTGCAGCATAAGCAATTGTTGCACTGTACTATGCCCACATGTCTATCCACCCCGCCTCCAACTCGCACAGACCAGAACGAGGTATGGTCAAAGAATCCCCACCATCCACACAGCACGAGAAGCCAATCGTCCCGCAGTGCACTGATACAAGTCACGGACATACATTTGATAACGAAAAGCAACATAAGGTGACTAAACATGCCAAAATGAGAAGTATCCAATTCGTGTATATAACTGGCCACATGGATCAGAAACATTGACAAAGAACATGGAACAAAGGCTAAAAAGTATGGAAAAGAAGTACGAAAAGGTGCATGCTTGGAATGACACTCAGGCAGAAGGAACACATGGAACATACATGGCAACTTTTAATCAACATATGGACTGCGAAGAGAATTTAGTGGACTCGGGCAGGAGACAATCCCTCGAAAATGACGGCCGATGGCAGAAACTGGTGACAGGACGACGGCAGCCAAAGGAGGGAAGCATGTCGGAGAGGATGATCACCGGAGATGGAGCAACAGACATCAATTCACGTGCAGCAGTGATGGCATCTTTGGAGCGTGAAAGATGGCGGCGGCGGCGACCCACGTGGGGAGGCGTTCATTCGGCGGTGGATAGATCGTGGTGGGTAAATCGTGGTGGGTAGATCGTGGTGGGTAGATCGTGGTGGATAGATCGTGGTGGGTAGATCGTGGTGGGTAGATTGTGCCAGGTGATGGATGAGTCCTCGAAATCAATGTGTGATTTGTATCAGTTTTTATTTTTTATACTTGTTCGTGGTCACTTTGGACATTTTCAAGTGAGTCCATAATCAATGTTGTTCATTCGGTCAAGCTTTACAAGTTTTTATTACCATTCGTAATGCTTAAAACAAAAACTGCAAATGTAGTGCTTTTTATAAAAGCCATAATTCCATTATATTTTTTACCACTCTCCTGTACTACATCAGCACCTGGACACAACTGCACTCTTGAGAGAGCAATGATTTAAATGGTGTCTTTAGCATGTACTATCAGACACAGTTAAAACTTCAGTTGCATTTCCTTGACTGTGGTATACTTGAAGGTTCAATTCAATGAAAACCATCCTGGCGGCAAGCACAGTGAAAGCTACATGGAGCCCTTCTTAAAGCCCTGCGAACTGGGTACAGTTCCTCACAAATTACCATCCACTTCACTTCAGAATTGACTGTCGATGACAAGGCAACGCAACGACGCAGTTGTTGATCATGGAAGCCTTTTATAAACACGAGTCTCAAAATGTCAAATTGGGAAATTATTTCAGAAGTCTCTCTCATTCCAACCTCAAAACGACGATCCTTTAACGTGTACAGTGCTTCACTGTGTTCATCTGCAGAGAAAGTAAACCTTTAGATCTTGCCTAGATTCCATTAAGTGCAAAAGCCACCGACTAATTTGTGTTCAGACAATGGTCCCTGGGCTGAGACCATTAAACTCCTTAAACACGATAATCCATTTTGGGAGTTAAAAACTGTTTTTCGTTGTTGTTGTTGTAAGGTCAATTCGTTGATAATTTAGTTCGTGTGTGAGAAGCCCATACCAATACGTGACCAAAACTCAGCACAATTCACAAGAAAGATGGGTGTTACTTCCATATCATGGACAACATCCCCACATTGAAATATTACCGGTCCTCCGAATTGAATTTTACAGGTGTCTATCTCATCACCAGCCACGTGTAATAAGAGTCGCTTGAACAGCACGACAAACCCCGTTGGGCGGCAGGGGCGCTTTCTTCCGCACCGTACGTAGCCAACCGTGGCTAATCGGAGGTGCGGGAAATAACTATAAAAAAACATACAACGTAATTGGTATTGGCCAAACCTCCCATTGCTGAAGAAATACCTGCAAATTACTCAAATGGGGTTATACGCAGCTGCAGCTGCAGCATTTGCTTGCCGACTGTGAAAAGTCAGGAGCCTACGGAAAAAAGCATCGAGTCTTAGCGAAGCCATCCTGGATTAAAAGCATCATAATAATACTACTACTAATGAAATAAAAGACCGTGTTGCATTGTCCGGTTTGGCGGTCTGCTTACATGCTTTTATTCTTTTCAGTCATGTAAATGAAAGCAACTGCCAACTTCAATTTTGTAGAAAATAATTAAAATGAGTATCGTTTGTTAAATGGAGTGGACCAGGGTTAAGGTATTTTATTAGGTCTGAACGTGATATAAAGAGATTGACTGGCAATGCACAACACACGTTCCTCAGCAGATATCATCGTGAAAAGGTTCCTCGATTAAACCAAACTATGATTGGGACACTAAAACCGAATGAAGCAACGTAAGATCAAACGTCTGTAAATTGCAGAAACATTGGAGATTTCAGAATGGGTACTTTATACCACGATACACTCCACGACTCCTCACGCAATCATCTGGCCCAACCACCTCAATGTAAATTTATAGTTGTTGCTCTACATCAACACCGTCAGTCATACGAAGAAGACGATAGCTGCATTTGAGCAGGATCTACGATGGCTTTGCATACTGATGAGGAACAGCAGTGTGTGAGAATAATTTTTTTGAAGGAAGGCAATTATTGAACTTGCCGAAAAGCACACATTAGCTGTATAGTTCTGATATAAAACTATATTTAGTAAAGGCAGCAGCCCAAATCGGTATTACATTTTTTCCCCCAAAGAAATGTTGGCAGTTACAGATTAAAACACACATTCTCACGTACTCCTACCATAGTATGAGAGCCCAAACAAAGACAAAGATCCCCCGTATAGCCTTAACAGACTGTTGGGGCAAGTGCTGTTAGCGAGCACCTATGAAGGCCTGCACAGTACACGAGGGCGTGGATGGCCAACACCGCGCCCGACCACCTTTGTCTCCCCAGTGGCGATGTTTACACACCACGCCAGGTACAGTACTCATTCGAGGCTGACTCGACCTAGGGGAGGCTCAGGACTGGTTCAGATAATTGTCACCGATGTTGTCCGTGAGCGGGAATCAAATCCGGGTCGTCAGGTTCGTTGCGCAGCGCGCTAACCGCTACACCACCGCTCCCCTAATGACAACGCTCACCCCCCTCCTCTATAAGCCACACACAGTGTATAGCAAACTCGCTCTAATAGCGATCTACCTTTAATTAAAACCCTCATCCTTCGGTCAAAAGGGCAGTGTGTATATTTTTTTTCTCTTTCACTTTATTTTTCAATATAAAAAAAGGAATTAAACCGTGGCCGTTCCAACTGCACATGCAAACCGACTGTAATAAAATAAAATAAAAGATGCACGAATAGTAAACGTCACAAGCAACCACATGGTGACAGCGGCACGCAACATCGTGCCCCAGGTGCCACCTCACGAGTTAGCTAGGCAAAGGGAACCAACTAATCACAGACGATGCATTTCCTTCCTAATGGGACAACCACCGATCCGAAAAAATAATATGCTGATCTGCGAGACTTCCGATCCAAAACACCGCTGGATTAGAGGGAGCCAACTGAATAAGACTTACACATTATTTATAATATGAGACCCTTACAGGATTACACATCTGTCGGTCTTATTATAGTAAATGTAAATTATTATAATAATATACACGTTTTCAACTTCCAATCAGGTTCAATCAGTGCAGCTGTTCATTCACAGTTAGATTATACATAAGCTATGTACAGTATATATAATATGTACTGCATATATAAATATAAGAGTATTATTATTATACAGAAGTAAGCAGTCATGGGGGTGGAATTTCTAAAACAGCACAGGTGTAATTAATCACAAACAACGAAACCCTCCGAGCAAACGAAAATAATAAAAAAAAGCAATCTTTTGACACATACAACATCACCGTGTTTAAGTTGTGGGGACACGGTGCTACACCTTAAACAGGATCAGTGATGCGAGAGAGATGAGGATAGATCGAGGACAGCGCAGACGACGATGGTAGACCAAAATCTTCTCTCCATTGCAATGCCAAGAGATCGAATTCAAATTCACCGTCAGCCCACCACGGTAACCTTCCAGCTTCAATAAAAACCAACGCCATCCGATTCCTCGTCGATTTGATGGGGTACATCGCCGCGTCAGCCAAATATGTGGTCGTGTGCCCTCCTCCACCTAACACAGCCAATTAATAAAGTTGTCACAATGTCGCAATGCATTACTGCTTCAAGCACGCCGGGTGTCGGGAGTTGCACAATCCACGTTGTTAAATGTTACTTAATCGTTTTGGTCACCAAAAAAAACCTGCTCGCTAAATTAACACAACCTGTTCAAGTTACACCACTTGGCGGGAAGCAAATGAATGGTGGTTGGCGTGTTTAAAAGAGTCCCTGCCACCGGAACAGGGAATTTCCGCAAGCTCGGGACACGAACAATGGGCGAGCATTGCACAAGTCTCACGTTAGCGTCACTTTTTTGGCGCGGCTTCAAGCACAGACCTTTGGAGACTTCGTTTGAAGTGATGTCTGCAGACATCACTTCACTTTTTGGAAGTTGGTCACAAGTAGGCGAGTTCTGGCCGATCCAAAATCAACTTCCACAATCAACGATTGCATAATGAGTCGGAGGTTTCTGAAACCACGATGGTGCCTACAACACAAACGAGACGATGCATGCGATCATCATTTTTAGTCCCAAAGCTGAAAGTGATTGTGTTTCTCTATCGCTAATAAAAGGCATAGATTTTAACTATACAGAAATTGTGATTCATCAGAGGAAAAAGGCGAAAAATTTCGCTGCAGTCACTACATTGGGTGTTCTTGGATTCCAACCGAAAATGGTTTTGAACATTTTACCGTAACAGTTTTTTGTTTGTTTCGTTTCAACATCACTAAATCAGCAAAAAGTTAAAGTACACCACACAATGAGATGCATCACATCACAGCTCCATGTCAAAAATCATTAACGTCTGTACGGCCACACAAAGCTAAACTCTTCACACATCTACTGCACAAATACACCAAAAGCGATGCGCTGCTGCCGGAACCAAAACCACTTTCCCCACTCATTTTTTTTTGGCGCGGATTACTTTGTTTTAAATAAAACACGTGTTAATATATTCTCTGCATATACTGCAAGCAAAACGAATGGTGTTCACGATACATTGAATCTTAAACAGCCCATTACACCACACCATAACTATGCAAGGTCCTTTATCTGTATTGACAACACAGCTATATACACACACACAATATTTAACTTGTCTTCTAAAAAAAGACTCTGTGATGAGGCTGTAAAAGTTGTGGTGTCACCTCATTCTTAATTCAAATCCCGGAATGTGTTTTCAATGACTAAAAAAATTTTGAGTACCAGAATTCTGAAATGGATTAGGGTCATAAAGTCCATGAAACCTCCACCACAATGCCTCTACAGGGTGTGCCTGTTGGCATGTGTTGTGAATGCATTCTCTGACAATCCCGTGTCTCCCGCGGCCTTCTCAGCCGCAGTGGCCGTATTCCGCATCACCACTTCTGCACGTGACCGGAGTAGTCGCTGTTCGCCGGGCGTGGGGCATTCGGCTCCGCAACAACCCCGCCCTCGCCGTCTCCGCCGCCACCTTGCCGATCGGCGCGACCGGCGGCGCCGTCTGGGGCGCCTCCGTCACTTGGCAACGCCGGCTCGGCCGCAGCCGCAGCCTCCTCCTCCAGCTGCTGCCGCTGCTGCAGCTTAAAATCGTTTTCCAGTTGCCGTTCGAGAAATTCCGCCTCCTCCTCCTCTTCCTGCGAGATGTCGCCGCCGTCCCCGCCGCCGCCGCCGCCGCGCGTCGGATCGGCGGCCCCGGCCACGGCGGCCGGCGCCGCTTCGGCGCGGCCAAACCACCAGGCGCGAGGTCCGGTGCGCTCCTGCTGCCGCTGGCGCTGGCGTTCGAGGCGCCGCGCCCGTTGGTAGCGCTGCAGGAAGAGGTCGCGCGCGTACTCGTACAGCTGCACGTCCATGTCGTTGAGTTCGCGGATGCGCGCCATCGTGGCGTTGGGCACGTCCACGCCGGCGGCGCGCGTCGCGTTGTACTGGGTGAACGGCGCGATGAAGCGCAGCTGAAACGTGCGCTCAAACAGGAACTGCGTGCGCCGCTGGAACTCGGTGAGTCCGAAGAAGGCCATGCCGCGCAGATTGCGCTTGGCGCTCTCGAGCAGAATCTGCCCGCGGCGACGCTCGATCATGAACGAGGCGTTGTAGCAGCCGACGAGGCTCAGGTCGGCGAGCATGCGCGTCTGTCGGTTGTTGGCCAGGTTGTAGGGGCAGGCCATGAAGTCCGTGAGAGAGACGCCCGCCCAGTCGTCGCCGGCGTAGCAGGAGGGCAGCTCGTGCGGAGTGGGCGCGCGCCCGTCGCACATGTGCAGTGAGGTCTTCCACGTGGCGCCGCGCTGCACGTGCCGCCACTCGCTCAGGTAGCGTGACACGGGGTCGCGCAGCATCGTGATGTAGTAGAAGTTCCTAGTGAGAAGGACGGGAGGAAGGGGGACGCAACGTAAGCTGGACTGTTGGGAATCATCCGCGTGAGGTTTTCACTGCACTCCGCAACACATTCAGCATTCTCAATGATTCTGTGCCTCGTGAACGGGGTTTCAGTATGAACAACTATTCTGGTTAAGATTTCAATAGGACGTTTTTCTGTTGACTCTTTACGCAAGAGTTTCATTTTGCTGGCCCCAAGTTTGGCCAGACAGAGGTCATACGTTTAATGGGTTGGAACAATTAGAGGCAAAACTGGAACATACAGTATTACAATAATTACTCAAATGGGATCAATTGCATCAATAATTGCTCACTACCGGCAGACGAATGCTTCTTTGCAGGCCAAGTATCCGAGTCACCTTACAGGGACAGCTGCCAATGGGGGTGCCCTTTCAAACGTTTGAGACAAGATGTAATTCGTGTGTCGCGTGCCCGTAGAAACGGGTGCTAAATAAAATATTTCACTGGTAGTTGTTCATATTGTCAGTCTAATAATGATGCCAGTACCCTTTCCGCAGTCCGTCAGAAAAGACCATTGTACCAAAGGGTCATGAATCAGATCTGAAACACGGCAAAATTGAGTCTTCCGCCGTTGCCGATCATTGCTACAACGCTGTGGGCTCTCATGATATTGTCTTTTCCGAGACCAAGGTGCTCTGCAAACCTTCTGGCTACCATCAAAGGTTTGTACACGAAGCCATCCAGATATACAAACACAGACATAACTTCAACCGTGATGATGGGTACAAACTGAGTAATCATTGGAAAGATGTTACTAACCATGTAAAAAATATAACTAAACATATTTGGACCATCTTATTTGACAGGCACTATTCTACTTTACCGAGTGTTGACATACCCAGCGTTTAACAGTACTCTCCTTTTTGTATTTGGATTGTCAGCCAACACCGGTTACAACCTCAAGTGCACCTATTTTGTTCTATTGTTCTCTTTTAACCCCACCCCCCCCCCAACACGTTCCATTCATTGGCTACCACATTCAGATAAGCCCCTCCCCCGCTCCCCCTTAACTTGTATTTAAGAGCTTGTCTCTTGGAATTTTGCCTCACTTGATACAGTAATTTTAGCTGTGACGGTCCCACCTGATGACGGACACTTGTGTTGCCTCCGAAACGTCGCGATTTATTATTTTATTTCTATTTTATTATTTATTTTTTACCTACGTGACTTTACCGGAAAAAACCTAAGAGTATGGTCATGAATTAATATACGGAGAAAGCGGTTCAGCAGATACCGGAGGGGGCAAACAACAAAAGGAAGAGAAAAAAGGCTGCTCAACAAAATATAGAAAATCGTCAGCAGGTGGTAGCTTCTTTAGAGCTTACACAATACGGACAACCTATAACGCACCGGGGTCTGCCGTGTGACCTCCCATCGGCAAGGCTTCCTCTCTCTCTGACAACGACGACGCCGCTTGAATCTGTCCCCGAAACGTCAGCTGTTGACGACGGCTACCTGACAAGCGCCGGGCATTTTGTGTGTCACAATCACAAGTTGATTTCCCCGAGTAAAGTGTCACCTCACATCGCACAAATCCTTACAATACTAGCCGCGCACATCGGGCCTGTCGTCACTGCCACTTCAAGGTGAATTTAGAATATTGTACTAAATGTATAACGTCGTTGAAAATTTTAAGAGGGGCTTCCATCAGATAAGGATTATTCTTATACACACACGTGTTTTATTGATCGAGTATTGCACTGAAAATCATGGAAATGAAGTGGTTGCAGTGACTGCTGACAAATGCGCTTCTCGCCCCACCATTTAATTTACTCGGGATCACATCTTGCCAGACATGGAGCTAAAAGCATTAATCCTCAGTCGCCACGAGGAACCATCTGGATTGCTCCAAGCCCCATCAGCGGCGGCTCCATGTCAGGATGCGTGCTTACAGCGAGTGTTTACTGGAAAACTTGAAGCCTCTGGAGTAAAACTTCCTGGCTCGATTACAATGTGTCACGACCATTGTTACGTTTGTTTGCTCAGGAGAGGCCCCACTGAGTCTCAATAATCTTTTTCAGGAGGATCCTGCCAAGATTTGGCAGTACATGGGGGTGGGGGGGGGCGACATTGCTAAAATGTGTAATCCCATTTCAGTAAGGTCAAAGGTAATGTCTCAGCATTGGGATATTTACCCAATACCAGTTAAATTTTACATAAATGTTTTTCCGCTATAAAACGGGACAGCCATATTCTTGGTTCTTTCGGTAAAGTCACGTAGAAGGGAAATAATAAAATAATAAAACAAAACATGATAAGATAAAATTCTCACGACGTTTCCGCCACAACGCAAGCAGCCGTCCTCAGGTGAAGAACAGGGCTGTCTTTTATCTCATTATGTTTTATTTTTTATTATTTTATTATTTCCCTTCTACGTGACTTTACCGAAATAACCAAGAATATGAATCCATGCAGTCACGAAAGCTTTAAATCGAAAAATGGGACAGCCAGTTCGAGGCTCATGCAGAACGGGGAGAGAGACCATACAAAATGCCACACACAGAGAGGCACCGAGTTGGGAGTCTAACCCAGGCCCTTCTTGCTGCGAGGCACGAGTGCGACCAAGGCGCCACGCTGCCGCCTGGATGTAAGATCGAGATGAGATAGAAGGCCAAGCTCATCACAGGTTATTTAATGCGAATGTAGATGGCTTTTGTAGACATGATATTCATCAATTTTATACATGCTGCTGAAGAGTAATTTATACCAGGCTTGTCAATGAAATTAAGATTTTCATTAAAGGCGGATTATTAAATTAAGCTAACGCATAACGAGTAGGTATTAAAATAAAATTTAAGTGGATGGACACCATCAAACAATGCACAAATTGTGGGTAATGACTTTAAGTTAATCATGACCGTGATGTAACCGAAGCAAGTTTAGTCTTGCCAACAGAGTATTTTCCTCTAAATTACTAAATAAAACATAATTAATCTGCATTCAATTGAAGTCAAACATTAATTGAAGTGTCATCCTCAACTAATGGGCGTTCAAGTCCATCAAGAAGACCATGAACATCTGCACCTGCTGCAAAGGAGCCTCAAAAGGGGGCTCACCAATTCTGGAGCAAATCCCTTGAAATAAATCACAATTACCCCCGATTCTGGCTAAACCAGGTCAACCTTCACAAGGTTTCACTGTATAGTGTTAAGATTACACAAATAAATACATAAAAATGCATCTTATCTCGCCAGAACTTTTTCACACCGTACGTAGCCACACGTGCTAATCGGAGGTGCGGACGATGGGCTGAGTCAACCCCCCCCCCCCCAGCCAGGAGTTGAACTCACAACCTTGCGACTGCGAGCCGTTTGCTCTAACGCCGAGCCACCCAAGCCGCGACTAACGATGACGATTAAAAGCTCAGACGATAGGAAGAGGCGTTGTACGTACTACATGTTGAACTTCTTTCGCACCGTTCGTAGCCAACCGTGCTAATCGGAGGCGCAGAATCAGATGTGGGAAGCTAAGCTGGGGTGGAGCCTGGACAATGGTTGGACGGGACACCACCGTGTCAAGCCAGGTTGTCATGGGCAACTGCCAGGCTTTGCCACATGCATGAGAGGGCAATTCCAAAAATCCACTGCTGTTCCGTACCTCTTTAAAACCGATGTCCACGCTCCCTGCCTGCACCAGCCCGCACAAAGCCGCACTTAGCAGCGTGATGACGTGTGGTAAAATAACCCCCGTGACCTGCACGGCATGGGGAGGCCCTGACCCAGCAGTGGATTGACGCAAGGGATGGTTGTGCATTCAAGGTGCTTTTTGTGTTAGTTTGTTGTCCTTCCCCCACATCTCCGGTTAGCACTGTTGGCTACATACGCTGCGAAAGAAGTTCAACATACGTGCATTGCTAGGCTGGAGAGAATGCCATGGGTGAAGAACATCGAAACTCTGGAAAGATAGATCACAAATGAAACGACATGATGGCTGTATCACTCCCTACACAAACACACACCTCACTGCCTCTGCAGTGATACTGCCCTGGGTGCAAGGCGATATTTAAGGAAGGTGCCGCACCATTGTTTCAACTGCTGTGCTCGGACAGCGGTGGACAGTACTCGGATCGCAAAATATTTTGTCGTGGACCTCAGGACGAATCAGAACAAACACAAATGTAACCAAACTATTTTTGTTTGGACTGATGGCAAACAAAAATGCATTTATTAAAAATATACTTCCAATATATGGTCCTGGTAGTATATTATTATTCTTTAACAAATAACAGCGTTTAGCCACCTCTATGAATATTATAATGCGTTTTTCATATGCAGTACATTGTGGCAGGACAGGAAGAAAAACAGCGTTTTGGAACAAGAAACGGAATAGTCACATCAATAAAGTAGCTGCCCTCATAAACAAAAACCACACTTGGGCATTACAGGATTAAATGCGGGAAAGTGTTGGTAATCGCTTTCTGGTGGATCATCGTGCAGCCCGTTGAGATCCACCAGAACCAATCATCACAGTGCTGGGTGTAAAGGCCACTGCTGTGCAAGGGTCTTGAATCGAACCGGAGACTTTTGGATTGCAAGTTCAGTGTGCTAACCATTACACCACAGCAGCAGCACACACGGCATGCTGTCCAAACATATATCATCGTGCCTGGCGCCGCCGTAAAACTCAAAATGAGAACTTGTTTTTCTCCACCGATGGCCCAACGCGTTATGTCATGAGTCCTGCCTCGTTTTTTTTTTTATAAAAACGGACTTCAGCCTTGCGAGGCGTCAGGAATATATCGCGGCGTTATTCTTTTAGTAACTCGAACCAGGCCTGTCACCACGATTTTTACGTTCGGCCCTTTTCACGTCACTCTTTAAGCACTTCCACAACGTTCTGCAATCGATTCTGGAGATCCCGGAGCGACTGCGATCACCGCCGCCTGGTGACAGGGCATCAAGTGCCGTGCGAGGGATCAGACCTCGGGTCACCCTCTCTTAATGGTGCTCACAAATACCGTGCGCTGCGACCATCGTCCACTCGCACACTGTACCACCACTTGGTACATCTCGAGCGGCGGTATGCAACGCTTGCCCACGCATGCCGATTGTTAACAAATGAGCTCCCTATTAATATTTAACTTGTGCGTGCGTGCACGTGCGGAGCGGTAGCAGTGTGGCGACTACAGCCCGCTGCGAACCCCGGCCACCTGAGCTCGAATCCCGCTCGCGACCAACACCGGTGACGATTATCAGAACCCATCCTGGGCCTCCCCTACGTCGACTCAGCCTCAAATGAGTACTTGGTGCGATTGTGTGCACATCACCACTAGGGAGACAAAGGTGATCGGGCATGTTGCTGGGCACCTACCCCCTCGCGTGCCGTGCCGGCCTTCATAGGTGCAACTCACTAACACTAACTTGACTTGAAGCTTTCGTGACTGCAGGAATTACTATTTGGTTCTTTCGGTAAAGTCACGTTGAAAGAAAATAAATTGAATAATAGAGTACGACGTTTCGATTGCAACACAAGCAACCATCATCAGGTAGAACTCAATTTGAGAGAAAAAACACAGACACGGAGACACACAAGCATAGAGAAACAACACAGACAGAGAGACACACAACATAGACATGCAGAGACCCAATGCCTCTGTGTCACTAACACTACTTGCCCATACAGTCTGTTAAGGATGAGGGATATTTGTTTGATATTTGCGGGGATCAGTAAGCAAAGTGGTTAGCACACTGCGCTATTAACCTGGCAACCTAAGTTCAATTACCGCTCATTACCAATGTCAGTGACGAATATCTGAACCGGTCGTGGGCCTCCCCCGTGGTTGACTTTAAATGAGTGGTACAGAGGAAGTGGTGCTGGCCACCCACCCCCCATTGTGTACCTTTTCGGTCTTTATAGGTGCTCGCTAACAGCGATTAACCCAAATGTCTGTTGAAGGCTACATAGGACATATTTCTACGTCTTTCCGTGAGTTTGTATATAAGTTTGTGCATATTGTAGGAGCTGGTGGTGGTGGTAAAGTTCTTGGTATACTGCGTTACGATATGTGATCTAAGATTAATTCTAGGCCATGTGCAACATTAACGCAAATGTGTAATTAAACGTAGCCGGAATTGGGTATACGGCGTGTAGAAGGTGTGACGGGGAAGCCATCACTCCAAACAAGTCCAGTCTTTAAAAGTGTAGCTACGCTAGAAGTGGAGGTTTGGCTTTTAAGAGCGCGCGTGGATTTGTTACCGAGTCTGCACGGCCTGTCCCCCACACGTGCCCCAAGGTATCCGCTGTTTGGAATCCAGGCGTAATTCTTTGTCAATTGGCAGTCCTACACGCAGACAATGTGTGGTCATGTGCTCAACATTCCTTGCATTTCTAAAAACACAAATTCAGTTCAAGGAAGTTTGGTTTGATTAGATTTTAAAAATGGAATCTCCGCTCCAATGGACTGCTCCTCCCATCTGCATCTGCAAGTCCACTGTCTGTAACCTGCCGTTAAAGAAACACGGTCCAAACCTTGTTGCCTTCACCGCCCTGTGAATGGAAAGGGCTACACAAAAGTTTTGGAACTGCGTGCATCCTAACCTTAGGAGGCCTTAAGAACGGATCGTGCGAGGGCTGGGGGAGGGTAGTTGGGGTAGTGCTCTGCCATTCGCTCCATCATCTTGGCGAGACATTTCCATTATCAAGACTTTAATGTACTTTGCAGGGAAATGCTTTGTACTCTCGCTACAAAGAGCTGCTCGAGTGGCCAGCAAATGCACACGTGTGCAGTGAATGAATGTGTGCACATTAACTCGCCCGGCTGCCCCCACATACGCTTGTGTTCTGTGTCTGCACGTGTATGTGTCTCTGCATGTATGTTGAACTTCTTTCGCGCCGTATGTTTCCACACCGTGCCAATCGGAGGTGCGTGCAGTGGTTGCATTGTATCTGGTTGGTACACAGCTACACAATCCTGATAATCTTGGTTTTTAAAAATTAAATTTGCCATTCATGACCAGTGGCAACTGTCTGAACCTGGCCTTGCTGGTCCCCTGTTCTGACTTCAGTCTAAAATAAGACGCTGTTGTGGCAGTGTGGTGGTGCTCATAATAACTGAACAAATAAAGGACATATCACCGCGCTGGACATTACATCGGTCTTGTTAAAAAGCTACACTTACTCTGCAATTTCTTATTATACAGACAATGAAAATCAGCAGACTCTCTTGTTGGTCGCGGGTCACTGAAATGAACGTGCAAGAGTAAATGAATATCCGTAAGGAACAACCAGTGGTGCGGAGACAAGCTGACTTAACTCACCCGCCTATAACCAAAGCACAAATACAGACCATGCACATCACAGTCCACAACTGTCTTGGATTTGACTAGCCAGGTGAGAGACCAGTGCAATTCATTAATAATCTTGCATACAACGTTTTGATGCAATTTCAGTCGATGATATTTTTCACGAATTAAGATAATGGCAGAAAACCGCACCGCCGATTAGCACGGTTGGCTACGTACGGTGCGAAAGAAGTTCAACGCACATACAAAACAATATTTCCACTCACGAAAATGTAATTACCGGCTCTTGAGACATCCACATTAAAGCATACCACAGCATGCACTCTGGGGGTTCCCTGCGGAAACAACCCAACATCCCGGGGAGAACCGCGCCAACCGCCGTTGTACCAACCGGTTCGGCAGCAACCCAATGGCCCCGCTCGGCTTACCCAGTGCATGTACCCAAAGCGTAAGCAGACAACGCAGACGAATGTCGACCCGTGACAGAACGATGCCGGCAGCTTCGGCGGGCGCGCTGGCCGGCAGGGACGAAAGGGTGCAGCGTGAGGGTAATGTGGGCTCACGGCTGGACAGGCTTGCCCGAGAGCGATCGTGCGACGACGGCGGAGTAAAAAAAAAAACACTCGTAGACACCGATCGATGCCTGTCTGCATGTAGGGCCGATTTACGGCGTGTCCGAGCAATGAATCCAGCCATGCATCCCGCCCGCATGCGCTCGTCACTTAAGCGCCTTCTGCCAGACCCCCCCCCTCTTCCTACCACACTATCCCCCCCTCCTCAAGCCCATTTTCTGCCGACATCAACATCCCTGTCAAAGGCACGCATGTAGGACAGCTACCCCACTCTCGCTGCTGCAAAGCCCGCCACGACAACGTGTGCCTAAGTAACCAGGTCATCGGACCTCCTCGGTGGTTGATGTCTAATCCATGTTGAATTTCTTTCGCACCGTACGTAGCCAACCGTGCTAATCAACGGTGCGGCTGGCAAGATTCAAATTGGCGAACACAGAATGGAGTAAACTGGGTCTCACGCTTGGACTATAATTCCCATCTGCATCCCCATTCCATTGCCACATTCATCAGAAAATAATATAAAATCTACTCCTTGATTCATAGTATGGTGGTCGTAAGCAGAAGCAATCATTTGCACAAAAACCCTGATTTCATAACGTCAAATTATATCTTTGTCAATCCTTCGATAACACCAGTTTCCAGCGACTGGAAACTGGTGTTACTTATTTACCAATGTCCTTTTATTTTTAACACTTATGATGGCCACAGGTTACGGTTGTTTTCTTCAACACATACCTTTGTATTAGCATCAATTAAAGCCGAGATTTCTGCACGCAGCACAATTTCGTTCTTTATGACAAAGCATTTTTATAAAACAAAAAATTACTTCATCCTATATTATCCTGCTTCTGTTTCATCAGCGCATTCATGAACCGTCTTCAGCAGCTCTCCTAGACACCCGAGTGCTCTCCCCCATACAGCAGAGTCAGTGGTCGTGTTGACTCTATTAAAGCGTGACTTGTTGTATAATGATGGCCTGACACTTGCACGTGATATCAGAACCTAGGTGGTGCATTGCTAGAGCGCTTGACTTGATGTCAAGGCAACCCATCATCCCTCTGAGGTGGAATAACCTATTTCGTGGAAAGCCAATGGTGGCTGCTCTGCAAAAAGAATGCCTACTTATAGAGGAATTCAAAATTTCCACCGCTGGTTAATGACGGCCAACAAAAATGTACAATGCTCAATCGTCATGCTTTTGGCATGGGAATGCCGACTTCAATCACTCTGCTTATGGAATCCATCATCTCATTTCAAAATATCCACTCCACACTCGTGGAGTTATTTTTTTTCACCATCGTACAGGCGAGTGTATGGGACACACGTACAAACAAACACACACTTTGCCAGAATCAAAATTGCAAGCAGCCATAGCTCAAGCAAGTGCCCTAGCGCCGTTATAAAACCCTTGCGCAGAATACAAAACCACACGGCGTGTTTTTGTTATGCAAACTTATCATCCTTCGTGCGCTTCAAAAGTCATTGCATTGTTGTTCCCCGTAATTGCACTATTAGGGGGAGAAAACGAAGCCGAAGATAAAGGTGTGGGCATGGACAAAGGTGGTTGAAAGGGAGAATGGGCGAGGAAAAGATGCAGTGCAATTGAGATGGATAAGGCCGATCCAAGGTCATGCGCACGTGTGTGTTCCCAGGCACCACGTGACTCATTAGTGATCACTAGCCAGCTTGTCCTGACCCTGAACCCGATACTTAGCGATGATAAAAGGCGCTCCACATCGTTCCCTTTCATCCCTACCCATTGCCCGCATCCACAAATGCACAAGACAAAGACCCCCCATGTAGCCTTAACAGACTGTTGGGGCAAGTGCTGTAAGCAAGCACCTATGAAGGCCAGCACCACGCTCGGCTGCCTTTGTCTCCCTCCTCACCGCAGCAGGTACTCATTTGAGGCCGAGTCGACCTAGGGAAGGCCCAGGACCAGTTTAGATATTCGTCACTGGTGTTGACCGTGAGCGGGAATCGAACCCGGGTCACAAGTGTTCGTAGCGGCACGTGCTAACCGTTGCACTACCGCTCCCCGAAAGACAGACAAACACGCACGCACACGCTCAGCGTTATGAGTCTGTACACAAAAAAGACAGCTCAATCTTGATCGAAGCAGTTTTAGTTGATGGAACAGGAAGGAAAACTTAGCGTGCAAATCCGTAAACAAACAGCGTCGCAATAGAAGAGATGAAAAGGTAAAAAAAAAACATTGGGAGTGTGTCGGCGACCACTGTATGAATAAACCATCCACACAACATGCGCAGCACCGCATTGCGATTCAAATACTTTCCTCAAATGGTTTCAAAAGATTGTTAGACTTCTCTTAAAATGCGCATTTGTGTAATGGTTATCTCGATCACGATCAACAACTTTAGAGTGCAGGAATCTCCGTGCAAAATCTCAAAAAAACATTTTCAGATGCACAAGCTCTGAATCGATGATATCTTGAAAGAAATGCAACTCATGCCGGATGTTTCTCACAACTAAATTTACATTTCTAAAGCATCCATTAGATTATGTTTGCCATGAACGTCACTCATTGATTCCTCCACCCACGTTGAGAACTGTTCACCAGACTCGACTCTTTTAGTCTTAGCCCCATGCTGTGGTCAACCACCACCACAATACTGCAGGTCACAACTCACTCACCCCAACCACCACCACCACCATAATTGTAGAGGTCACAACAACTCACTCACCCCAACCACCACCACCACCACCACCTTAATTGTAGAGGTCACAACAACTCACTCACCCAAACCACCACACTGGAAGTCAAAACAATTATTGTACTTACTATATTACTGGTAGGAACCTCCTGGTTACACCAGCCCAAAGGGGATTATTGTGTCCGTCCGTCTGTCGTGCAGGGAGGGGCTGGGTGGGGAGGGGAGGGTGGGGAGGGGCTGGGTGGGGAGGTTGGGGAGAAGCTGGTTGGGGAGGGTGGGGCTGGGTGGGGGGTGGGAGGGGAGGGGTGGGGCTGGGTGGGGAGGGGCTGGTCACCCCGTGGTGCCCTTATAAAACTCAACGTTTAACCTACTCACGCCGGCTTGTGCCCGCCCTCACAGTCGGCCATATTTGTGGAATACACCACGCCGCCGTTGACCCTGGCCATTGACCGAGCAACCCAACGTTCCTACCAGCTCCCTCCGCAGGAATGTGTTCTTGGTTCTTTCGGTAAAGTCACGTGGATAGAAAACAAAAATCTAAATTAAAAGGAATTTAGATTTTAGTTTTCTATCTATGTGACTTTACCCAAAGAACCAAGAATATGAATTCCTGCAAGTCATCAAAGTTTAAAGTCTAGATTTATTGTACTTACGGCTTCTTTCATCGCACTGCTTAACTCAGGAATTCCCTATCACCGGCTCAATTTCCCAAGTTCTTATACCGTTGCGCAATTCCAGAGACGTATTGTAACTCTTTATCCATCACAATTTTAAATTGGGCCTGTACTCAGCAACTGATTTTTACAAAGAACACCCTCAATGATGACATGGCAACCAGACTCTAAAAGTGGCCAGAATGACAGTACATTAATGATTTCTTGAATCTTAACTGTGGATAATTTAGTGTTGTCCCCTCATATGCTGCAATGTTTTTCCCCTCTGTAAAGTGAATTCCTCCTGCCAGTCGCCAGACAAGTCATTAATGGCAATGATCAAATATGAAACATGAAATGGTCCTCCTGAAATTAGTCCTCAGACACAATGAGGCTGTCACGGATACATAAAGGCAATATCACAATGTTGTTAGTGATTGGTATGTAGGTTTTCACAGCCGATATAATTGATTTTTTGGGTTAAGCCACATTATTCTGAATACCTACCTGGGTTCTGTCCTGAAGATGATTGGCATAGTTGCGAAGTGAAGCGTCGTATTCGATTGCTACATTTGGTTCTGAGCATTGTTCAAATTACCCGGTGTGAGCTGAAATAACAACCGATATATCATGGGACCTCCTTTGAACGTAACAAAATATGAAAATAAGTTTTTCCCCTTTTTTCTGGCAACGAAACAGGTGTTAATATGTTAACACACTAAACTGAAACCTTTTACAAGGAATCATGTCTGCATTAACCACAATACTTGTGGTCAGAATGCAAAAAACACTCTGAATAATATATGCATTGTCCTTGAAACTGATTGGTCCACACCAGAGACAGCTTTCTTTTGAGCCTCGTCTCTGGTGTGGACCAATCCGTTTCAAGGACAATGCATATATTATCAGAGTATGTTTTTTTTTGCATTCTGATCACAAGTATTGTGGTTAATGCAGACATGATTCCTTGTAAAAGGTTTCAGTTTGGTGTTTTAACATCTTAACACCTGATTTAAAGCTTTCGTGACTGCAGGGATTAATATTCTTGGTTCTTTCGGTAAAGTCACGTAGAAGGGAAACAATAAAATAATAAAAGTATAAAACAATATTGTTATTGCTTCCCTTCTACGTGACTTTACCGAAAGAACCAAGAATATCTTAACACCTGTTTTGTTGCCAGAAAAAAGGGGAAAAACCTATTATCAATAACCGACACGTTAAAGCACTTGTGGCCTGTGACAATTAAAAGTGTTTGTCTATTTTGGGGTGGTGGAGAGTCCCATGACAGATATTTGGCCAAATCATTATATTGTTCGAATTCTAATGAAACGGGCCTAAATAATGGGATTACCTAATTTCAATCATGGATAGGATAGATTTGAATAAAAAAAAATCCATTAATGTGATTAAAATAGTTACTTTATATATTTTGATATTCTTCTAATAATATTCTGTAATTAAAAAAAAAGTTTTGCTGGCTGGCTGGCTGGCAGGGTCACATCTAAAGGACATGCCCATTGCTTGTTATTCCCAAAAATATTCTTCTCCTCACTAAACTCAAAGGCATCCTCTTGTATGTGGAATCCTAATGTACTTTCCTATGCCATGGAAATATATTGCTGTGTGCGAGAATTTAGTAGGAATTGCATGACCATAATTCCATGCATATTATACAGCAGCAGAAGCATAAGCAGCAGGTGGCCGGGCCCATTACTGGGAGCTCTCAGCTCTCCTGGTACAAAGATGGTTCGAGTGGAACCAAATGGCGATCTATCCTCATTCCTCGGCAAAATCATTCCACCATGGAGGTCTCAGCCGCCTAGTAAACAAGGAACACCTCCTTAATAAACCGCACATGCTACTCTTTCAGTTAAAATACATTCACGTTGCTTCTTGACTATGCAATTCAGCACTCACCGATTTGGCGTAATACGAGAGTATTGTGTGAATATAGACCAGAGAGACAGGACAGGGGTGAGAATTCTCACAATTATATCTGCACCCACCCCCCCCATGCACTCCGCCGCTCTCGCATCCCACAGTGAACAGAGCTGGCAGGGCCATTTCTAGCGCCCACCGAGGGTGCTGATTGCTGACTGGGGTTGAGAGTCCACTTCACGTGTGAATTAGACAACACCCGAGACGCTGCCGCCCGTTCAGCTCAGGAGCTACGCAAAATGCAAAGCCACCAAATCACAGAGACACGCCGCGCCTCCCCCTCCCCACCCCCCAGTGCGTGAACTCGGTGGAGTTTACGGTGGGAAAAGTCAGCGCGTGTTTGTAACATAAAAACTTTGCATGTTTATGACGTGATGTGGCTTCTCCTGACAGCACCATTATCAACTGTCCTGATGAGAATTTAACGTGAAAACGCTTAGGCACAAAGACGCAGTGCCCTCCAGTAAGCCGGGTATGTATTTTGACAGCAATAAAGCGTAAACAACGACTATAATCGTTGGATTTAAAGAAGTGCTTAAATAACCCAGCATCTCAATTCGAAGGGGACACCCAGGGGCAGCTGTCCATGTGCAGGACAAAGGGACTCAACCACCAGTCTGCAATTGTGCATGAGCGAGGGGGTGATGGTTGCCATGTAATCCCAAATGAGTCTTGTATTTTTTTTTCCATTACGTCCATGACGCTGGCACATAACGGTATACTCTGTTCGAATGCCGTCGTGTGATCTTTAACGTCCACCGTGAAGTAGACGACGCATATTCTACGGTTAATACATCCACAGTATCAACCAGGGCGGCGTGCTGGACTCAAACCGGGGACCTCTTCAACAAGCGGTGAAGGCAATACCGCTGGGTCAAGTCGATGCTCCATGTAAATAAACTAGGCGAGACTCCAAGGCTTAGTGCGGAACCAAAGACAAAGATCCCCCGTGTAGTCTTAACCGACTGTTTGGGCAAGTGCTGTTCACGAGCACATATGAAGGCCGGCACGCGAGGGGGTGGGTGGCCAACACCACGCCCGGCCGCCTTTGTCTCCCAAGTGGCGATGTTTACACACTGCACAAGGTCCTCATTTGAGGCCGAGTCGAGCTAGGGGAAGCCCACGACCGGTTCAGATAATCGTCACCGATGGTGGGCATGAGCGGGAATCTAAACCCGGGTCGCCAGGTTCGTAGCGAAGTGCGCTAACCGCGGCACCACCTCTCCCCATAACGTAGGAAGAACCAAAAGCAACAGACTCGTTTGCATTCCATTACTACATCACGTAGCTGCACAGCGAGGCCTCTGCGTAGCCCCAACACTAATCCACTAATCCGCAGCCACGGTGGGGTCTCCACCTGCATGGCAGTAGGCCTGTTACCATGGCTACACCATGAGGCACACTGCATGCTGGGAGCTGCTCAACTGTTTCAGAGAGCCCAGTGTGGGGGAAAACCATAATGGCAGCACTGCATCTTTATTATAGGCATCCACTGGAAACGAAAAAGTGAAGGTTTATTTTGAAAATGTTAATGTACATAGCAGAATTCAACTGCCACATTAAACTAAATTTATATAATTGTAATGAAATAATATACTCCAAATGTGCGTGCTTGCATCTAGCATTTAGGCCACTTCTATCTGCACAGTGAAAAGTATTTGGGAAACATTTCTGTATAATATTCTTGGTTATTTCGGTAAAGTCACGTAGAAGGGAAATAAAAAAATAATAAAAACATAAAACAATAAAACATTCTCACGACGTTTCGACTGCAACACAAGCAATCATCATTAGGTGTGAAATCCTGAGATTGTTTTTATTGTTTTATATATATTTTATTGTTTACCTTCAACGTGACTTTACCAAAAGAACCAAGAATATGAATCCCTGGAGTCACGAAAGCTTCAAATAAAAATGTCTCTATAATGTTCAATCGCCTTACCCCTCCTGTCTAGACTTACCACTCTTTTCCCTACTCCCCTTTCGATGTGATGGTATGAGAGCAGCGTTTTCCCAGGCCTTTGCCAACTGCTCACCTAGTCCATGCCACTCTTCTCAAACTGCTATTCGCCAGTTCCTCCAGCGTCTGTAGAATCCCATTTACTCGGGAGGAATATCACACACACTGCTGTTGCCTTAGCAGGCATAAGTGGTGTAACGGCTCGTTTAAACTCTTTACAGGTTACTTCCTTAAAAACGTTAGCATGATATGCTTATTGCAAAGGAATTATCTTCCAAACACATAAGTTTTCGGAGCTATTCGGATTCATATTAGACTTTTCAGATAGGCCATGCAATGAGCTATCCAAATTTGTGTCGCGATGACCCTCCACCACCCGACACAACCAAATCAATTTAACTGCCCGTGTACAAGCTTTTAAACACATCAATTATTATCGTTTCAGCTCACCGGTGAGCTGAAGGAACAGCTCTCACAACTAAATGTGTCAATCAGATAACGCGATGTTTCAACCTGAAACTACAAGACCCACGAAGTCAGAATAAAATTCATGAATTTTCATGGATGGTGGTGGAGAATGTTAACGACAGAAGTTTGGCCAGATAATTAAGTGGCTTTATCCAATAATCTATTAAGAATCAGATGCTTCCCCTTGTTGATGCTTTCATTGGTTCGTGAGTTGCTTCCTCGACCAATAGCTCGCAAAATGGGCTGCATCACACTTCCTGTACTTCCTCCTCTTTCTGTGCCACTGCAATCCCTGACCAGTTCCAATCTTCTGAGAACTCCTCTTGCGTTTACGGTTCTTAGCAAAAGAGAGAATGTTTTTTTCCCATCTTCCTTTCGCCCAACGATGAGCTACACATTCTGGCAATTCTCATCGAATCCACAGCCCTACATTTTCCAATGGTTATGTTACATTACTTTTGCGGAACTGTGAACACATAAAGCATGAATTAACTTGGCAACGTTACGCAATAAAACCTTCAACGATGAGAAAACAAAGGGGCCGTTTTCCTACCGTTTACAATGCAGCTTTCCGGAATTGGTGCGAAAAAACTGGCCTTTTCCACTCGTATACATGCATGCACACATATTAACACAAGAGTAAAATACAGCACTAACAATTGCTTTGCCGAATTGTGGTAATAACGCAAGGGACACATAATTGCAGGCGCCGAAAATAGAATGGTATCCTCTGAAGTAGCCCACACACACAGCTAATGTTAGATTCTTTTCAAAGATTTTTTTTTTCCTGGAGGAAGAAGGAGTTTTAATGATGACAGCTCTAATGAGTGGCAGGGGTCCCTTGTTAGGGGAAATGGGTTTAAAGAAAATATATATAAATATGTATTCCCGGAATTTAACGAGCCAGGGGCATCTGGCGAGTGCGAGGAACGAATAACGTGTCCCACTTCAATGCTCTGATGTACACACGTGCACACCCCATCGTCAGACACATTCTATCCACTGCTGGATAAAAGGTCACAAAGCCAGCAAGGATATCACCGGTTACACCATTGGAACCTCCTTTGCCAGTAGCAAAATATAACAATTGATTTTTTACCCTTTTATCTGGCAACAAAACTGACACCTTTTTTGCATTGACCACAATACCTGTGGTCGGAATGCAAGAAAAACACAAGTCTGATAATGTATGCACTGTCCTTGAAATTCATTGGTCCACACCCGAGACAGCTTTTCTTAGAGCCTAGCTCACATGGTGTTGGACGCCTTTTGGCGTCATCTGGTCCAACACCATGTGAGACTGGGCTCTAAGAAAAGCTGTCTCAGGTGTGGACCAATCAATTTCAAGGACAGTGCATACATTATTAGAGTTGTGTTTTTGTTTGCATTCCGACCGCAGGTATTGTGGTCATTGCAAACATGACTCCTTGTAATAAAGGTGTCAGTTTTGTTGCCAAATAAAAGGGTAAAAAAATACAATTATCATATCACTTGATACGTTTTCCATGGCGGTCTGTCTGCAGCACTGCAAAGTTACTGTTCTAAGTTAAAATCCAACCTTGATACCAGTTATTTTCCATGCCCCAAGCTCATCTCGATCCGCTATTTAAAAACATATAAATTTTCGTACAACTCTCAGAAAATATGCGAACGTACCATAGCTCGTAAATAAACGTTGGCATTGATTCATGTTTTGAGTGCCTGTTTTTACTTTGTTGAAGTCTTGAAATATACTTGTATTTGGACATTAAACATTAATGCAAACTGTATTGTGGAAAATATTACCGCACAAGCAACAAAAACTTTCACACCAAACAGAATAAATTTTGAGACATTTCAAAATTTAGGCCCAATGTGTTGAGCTAGCATACATCATGAAGGTCAGCATTGTATGGGGGGGGGGATACGTCACAAACACCATGCCCAACCACCTTCGTCTCCCGAGTATAAGACATCAAGTATTGACCCTGGGGGCGAAGGGGGGGGGGGGGTGTTGCGGTCACCGAAATAAGTTTCGCAAATTTAGAATCCACTATAACGCCACTTCCTATTTTCTCTCGCATCCACGAAGGACAAACCCCACCTGGCGCAAGCAACGGCACTGGAACCTCGGCAGCCCGCGGGCCTCTCTCGCCGTGCGTCCATGGGCAAGTAATAAAGCAGCCGTGATTATCATCTCAGGACGGCACGAGACAGCCCGGATCCGCACCGCATTAAGCCCATTAAACGCCGCCAAAACATCTCTGGAACAAGACGGGCATGCGCGAAGGAGATGGGGGGGGTGGGGGGCGGCAGCAGCAGGTCTCAAGACGCCGGTTGCCGAGATCACATCTGACGTGCAAATGAGCTATAAAAGGGAGCACACGAAGCGGCACTTGAGGGCAGAGAGAAGGGTTTACGCAGCGGGTTGCTGCATTGCGGCTGAATGCTCGCATTCCCTATCTTGCCTCGGCGGAGTGATGTTCGCACGAAAGGCCAGCTGACTTTATACAAAGCAAATTTAATACGGCACATCGATTGAATTTACACACTCGCCAGACGTCAAAGTGCTGAATAAAGAATTTCAACTGCTAATGACACGGTCACAAGTCTGTAATCCGGAGTCCTTTGTCAATCTATTGCTAGTTGCAGGCTACAAAGAATTAAACAATTGTTTTTGTCCGTGAAAAGAGATTTCTTCTTTTCTCTGACCTATTAGTTACTGCGTAGATTAACTAAAAGTTCACATTTAAACTATGTTCAAAACTAACCCTAAGTAGGAAGACTAAGGATACAGACCTAATCCAAATAACCTATCATCTCCACAGCTTGGCGACATCCAAAACCACACAGCCAAGACCTGAGTTAGCAAATACTTTGTTGACAAAAATACTCCAACTAAGTATTAATATATGATTACATTGACTTAATTTTATTTAATGTTGTGTCGACCTGGGCCCATATATAATAACAATAAATAATAATAGTAAGAAGAAGGGTGCCTGCCTGTAACATCTGACAGTTCACCAGCATTGATTCAAGAGCGCCTGACTGCTGATGAGACACTGTGCGCCAAAACCGTTCCAGAGTTTTTATGAAACATTTGAATCAATGCCACTGAAATTGTGCACTCCCAGAAGGCCGTGGGGCCAAAAGCCCGTGTAAGAAAAACTTGTATTTTATTTTTCATGTGGAGAGACGGAAAACATGAATGAGAGTTATTGTCCGCTTATCTATTCTGTTAAAACTAACTGGGGCGTGAAGGCAACGTATCGCGGCGGTATTACAGTGACTTGGGATGGGAGCCGTGATGTACTTGCAGCACCACACTGCTGCACAACAGAGTGTCTGCTGAGCAGCAGTACAGTGAGGACTCTAGATTTCCATACTCGACAATTGTTTTGGTTCTCACTCCGGCTTTATCTACCACCTGTAATAACATGTCAACATGGACGGGACAAAAATTCCAAGCAGAAAACAAAACCTGACTATGTCAAGGTGCTTTGCTTGACTAAGATTATAAAAGCCTTAACGGGAACCGCACAAACCCTACACACCAGTCCAGTACAGATGCCATTAGGCCTCTGGCTAATGGCAAAAAATAATATCGTGTTAAATAGCTCATAATTTGAAGCATGTTTAGTGCCTTTATCTAAATGGTACTTTACATTGTCACGTTTAGCATACTCTTTGGGATTTTCGGTAAATTCTAGATTTGAAGCTTTCGTGACTGCAAGGAATCATATTCTTAGGTTTTTTCGGTAAAGTCACGTAAGTAAAACATCCAAATTAATGAAAATGAAATAAAAACAAAAATCACGACGTTTCGGAGGCAACACAAGTCTCCGTCATCAGGTGGGACCGTCACAGCCGAATTAGCTGCATCAAGTGAGGCAATGATTCAAGAAGTAATCCCTTATAAGCAAGTTGAAGGGGGGAGGAGAGGGGGGGGGAGCTCATCAGAATGTGGTAGCCAATGAATGGAACGTATCGGGAGGGAGGGGGGCGGGGCTCAAAGACAGCACGGAGTGCTAAGTACAACGCATCGGGAGGGGGAGGGAGCGGGGCTAAAACAATGGACGACGGCTTGGACGCGGTTGCTGCTGCACACGCCAACACAATGGACAGAGAGGGGGGAGGGGAGGTCTGATACACATGATAGACAAAAGAACGAAAATGCCCATGTTTATACCAATGCTGGCTGAACAATGAAGAGAGCACTGCCAAAAAATAACTGGGGATGTTAACACTCGGTAAAGTAAAGTAAAATAGTGCCTGTCAGATAAGATGGTCCAAAAAAAAGTGTAATTAAGTCTTTTTTGCGTGGTTGATAACATCTTTCCAATGATTACTAAGTTTGTACCCATCATCACGGTTGAAATTATGTCTGTGTTTGTATATTTGTATGGCTTCGTGTACAAACCTTTGATGGTAGCCGGGAGGTTTGCAGAGAACCTTGGTCTCGGAAAAGACAATTTCATGAGAGCCCACCGAGTTGTAGCAATGATCGGCAACGGCAGAATAATCAGTTCTGCCGTGTTTCAGATCTGACTTGTGCTCGCGGACACGATCAGAAACATGACGTTTCGTTTCTCCAATGTAGCAATCACCACAAATGCAACTCAATTTGTAGACTCCAGGATACTGTAAGTCAGGAACGACATCCTTCACAGATGGAATCAGATCACGGATTTTATGCACTGTACTGAATCGGACTTGGATCTTATGTTTGTTTAGAATTTTGGAGATCTTTTTGGTCACGCCTGCTATGTATGGTAACGTGATGGTTTTGGTCGGAGTTTCAAGTGGCTGTTTCTGTGTGGTGGGAGAGACAGCTTGGCGGATAGTACGGTCAGAGTATCCGTTCATCCTGAGGGCCCGAGGTACATGTCTTAATTCACCGGTCAGGTGGTGTTTGTCAGAAATGCCATGGGCTCTGTGGTATAGCGTTTTGATGAAAGAATTCTTTTGAGATGGGTGGTGGTGGGAATCCGGTTTCAAGTAGGAATCTGTGTGGGTGGCTTTCCTGTAGACAGAATGTCCCAAGGATCCGTCAGGCCTCCTCTCAAACAGAATATCCAAGAATGGTAGTTTACCGTCTTTCTCCACTTCCATGGTGAATCTGATGGATGGGTGTCTAGAATTGATGTGGTCCAAGAAGTGGTTCAATGCTGGGAGGCCATGTGGCCAGATGACGAAAGTGTCATCCACATACCTCTTCCACAGGGAAGGACGCAGGGTAGATGTCTGGATGGCGTCTGATTCAAACTTTTCCATGAACATGTGGGCTATAACTGGTGACAAAGGGGAGCCCATAGGGGTACCCTCATTCTGTTTGTAGAAGGTGCCATTCCAGGTAAAATAGGTGTTGGTGAGGCAATGCCTAACCAGCGCAGGTGCATCAGAATTCAATCCATGTTGGACTAAGTCCTCAATTATTGTTAGGGTGTCCGGTACTGGGACTTTGGTAAACAAAGATACTACATCAAAGCTGACGAGGATGTCATCAGGAGATAGTACCATGTCCTTAACCATAGAGACTAATTGGGTTGAGTTGAGTACTGCCGAAGAGGTCTTGCCTGTGAAAGGGAGCAGAGTATCTGATAGAAAACGGGCTAGTTTGTACGTAGGAGAGTTTATCGTCGACACAATGGGTCGTAGCGGGGTGCCTTCCTTATGGATTTTGGGAAGACCATAGAGTCTGGGAGGTCTTGCCGCCGATGGTTTTAGAGAGGGACGTTTGCTTGGTTCGATTAGGGAAGTCGAACTCGTGATGATACTGTTGGTTTTCGTCGTTAGGCTTTTAGTGGGATCGTTTTTAATTTTGGAGTAACTCCCATCATTAAGAAGGTCCAGGATTTTGTTGTTGTATGAATCTTTATCCATGATGACCGTAGCATTGCCCTTGTCTGCCGACAGGATGACTATATCATCTCTCTTTTTTAGGTCCGCGAGTTCAGAGCGTTCGTTTTTGCTGATGTTACTAGTGGGTTTCTTAGCATTCTTAAGAATAGTAGCTATTTCAGCTCTTGCTACATCCGCATGGATGTGTCCTATGCCTCTGAGGGCTACATCAATCTGAGAAATCATATCCTCTACTGGTATATATTTAGGGGTGACGGCGAAATTTAGTCCTTTGGCCAGTACCGTTTTTAGAGTGTCAGAAATTGGGATGTTACTCTGATTAATCACGGTCTTGTTAACATCCAGCTTTGCGATGTGTGGCTCTGGTTTCTTCTTAGATAGGAGGTTAAATTTAGAAATCAGGTTAGCTTTGCATTTGGCTGACATTGAGTCAGCAGAAGCATAAGTCATGTTATCAACGTGGTTCCAATCAGAAGGTGACATTTTTTGTGTTAACATTAAATGTGTTTGTAAGAGAGTCTTGTCTAAATTATCGAGTTCAGATCGGAGTAACCTTATTCTCTCCGAGATTAGTGATAGGCTAGCTTTAAATAAGATCTGTTTAGAGTTCGGTGAGGACACAGCAGCGGATGTGAGTGTGAAAGCGATGGGTATTACCAAGGGCAATGCCACGGTCATCATGGATAAAGATTCATACAACAACAAAATCCTGGGTCTTCTTAATGATGGGAGTTACTCCAAAATTAAAAACGATCCCACTAAAAGCCTAACGACGAAAACTAACAGTATCATCACGAGTTCGACTTCCCTAATCGAACCAAGCAAACGTCCCTCTCTAAAACCATCGGCGGCAAGACCTCCCAGACTCTATGGTCTTCCCAAAATCCATAAGGAAGGCACCCCGCTACCACCCATTGTGTCGACGATAAACTCTCCTACGTACAAACTAGCCCGTTTTCTATCAGATACTCTGCTCCCTTTCACAGGCAAGACCTCTTCGGCAGTACTCAACTCAACCCAATTAGTCTCTATGGCTAAGGACATGGTACTATCTCCTGATGACATCCTCGTCAGCTTTGATGTAGTATCTTTGTTTACCAAAGTCCCAGTACCAGACACCCTAACAATAATTGAGGACTTAGTCCAACATGGATTGAATTCTGATGCACCTGCGCTGGTTAGGCATTGCCTCACCAACACCTATTTTACCTGGAATGGCACCTTCTACAAACAGAATGAGGGTACCCCTATGGGCTCCCCTTTGTCACCAGTTATAGCCAACATGTTCATGGAAAAGTTTGAATCAGACGCCATCCAGACATCTACCCTGCGTCCTTCCCTGTGGAAGAGGTATGTGGATGACACTTTCGTCATCTGGCCACATGGCCTCCCAGCATTGAACCACTTCTTGGACCACATCAATTCTAGACACCCATCCATCAGATTCACCATGGAAGTGGAGAAAGACGGTAAACTACCATTCTTGGATATTCTGTTTGAGAGGAGGCCTGACGGATCCTTGGGACATTCTGTCTACAGGAAAGCCACCCACACAGATTCCTACTTGAAACCGGATTCCCACCACCACCCATCTCAAAAGAATTCTCTCATCAAAACGCTATACCACAGAGCCCATGGCATTTCTGACAAACACCACCTGACCGGTGAATTAAGACATGTACATCGGGCCCTCAGGATGAACGGATACTCTGACCGTACTATCCGCCAAGCTGTCTCTCCCACCACACAGAAACAGCCACTTGAAACTCCGACCAAAACCATCACGTTACCATACATAGCAGGCGTGACCAAAAAGATCTCCAAAATTCTAAACAAACATAAGATCCAAGTCCGATTCAGTACAGTGCATAAAATCCGTGATCTGATTCCATCTGTGAAGGATGTCGTTCCTGACTTACAGTATCCTGGAGTCTACAAATTGAGTTGCATTTGTGGTGATTGCTACATTGGAGAAACGAAACGTCATGTTTCTGATCGTGTCCGCGAGCACAAGTCAGATCTGAAACACGGCAGAACTGATTCTTCTGCCGTTGCCGATCATTGCTACAACTCGGTGGGCTCTCATGAAATTGTCTTTTCCGAGACCAAGGTTCTCTGCAAACCTCCCGGCTACCATCAAAGGGTTGTACACGAAGCCATACAAATATACAAACACAGACATAATTTCAACCGTGATGATTGGTACAAACTTAGTAATCATTGGAAAGATGTTATCAACCACGCAAAAAAGACTTAATTACACTTTTTTTTGGACCATCTTATCTGACAGGCACTATTTTACTTTACTTTACCGAGTGTTAACATCCCCAGTTATTTTTTGGCAGTGCTCTCTTCATTGTTCAGCCAGCATTGGTATAAACATGGGCATTTTCGTTCTTTTGTCTATCATGTGTATCAGACCTCCCCTCCCCCCTCTCTGTCCATTGTGTTGGCGTGTGCAGCAGCAACCGCGTCCAAGCCGTCGTCCATTGTTTTAGCCCCGCTCCCTCCCCCTCCCGATGCGTTGTACTTAGCACTCCGTGCTGTCTTTGAGCCCCGCCCCCCTCCCTCCCGATACGTTCCATTCATTGGCTACCACATTCTGATGAGCTCCCCCCCCCTCTCCTCCCCCCTTCAACTTGCTTATAAGGGATTACTTCTTGAATCATTGCCTCACTTGATGCAGCTAATTCGGCTGTGACGGTCCCACCTGATGACGGAGACTTGTGTTGCCTCCGAAACGTCGTGATTTTTGTTTTTATTTTATTTTCATTAATTTGGATGTTTTACCTACGTGACTTTACCGAAAAAACCTAAGAATATTTTTCGGTAAAGTCACGTAGGTAAAAAATAAAATAAAATTAATGAAAACAACTAAATAAAATCATGACGTTTCTGGCGCTTAAGCGGTTGTGCTTTCGCTACGTTGTCCCCACCTGAAGAAGGACACTTGTGTTGCGCCCAAAACGTCGTGATTTAATTTAGTTGTTTTCAGTTATTTGATTAGATTTTTGACCTACGTGACTTTACCGAAAAACCCAAAGAGTATGAATCCTTGCAGTCACGAAAATTTCAAATCTAGAACGTTTAGCATACTTGGCAACACCGTCTGATTAGCGCAGCACCGTCCGATTAACGCAGCACTGTCCGATGAGCGAAGCCCCGTCTGAGTATTAGCAAAGCACCGTCTGATTCGTGTAGCACCGTCCGATTAGCGCAACTGCACCGAGTCACAACAGCCTAAAGATCCCCCACTCAGGAGTCTGTTCGCAGGCTCACACGACTAACCGTGGACCCCCCCATCCTTGTTGTTTACCTAACTACTGAGACCGCCGATGCTTGAAATATTTTTCTCAAATACGATTGCCACCGTTGAATGCAATATAACGCCTAGTGAAATATTTAATGAGCTAAGCCACTGTGTGTGCGCGCGTGCATAAATAGTGACCTGTGATAATATGAACTGAACAAGTCTGCAAGCGCTGTTGCGTTCAAACTTTTACACATCTCGCAGAGTATATTATTAAAAGGTTACAATTTCTTAGTGTCTACCACAACAAAACCATGCAAATAGCGCCGTGTAATTAATGAAAACCATCGATTTGCAGTTGTCAAATGTGCAAATTGAGTTTTGAAACTGAGTGAGGCTTTCCTGGGTATATAATGGGTGTTGTAATTTTTTTATATTTTGGCACCGCTGTGTTATGGAGAAACCTTTATTGCAATTCAAGAAAAACACAATGAGCCAAGTAGTCTATTGTGGCTGCCGGTTATACTTGCAAACGGCATGAACTTGCGGCATTTTTATATTTCGCATTTTTAAACAACATAGAAAATATATGAGGTGCAACCATACTTAAAGAATCAGAACTATATGGCCCTGCTGACCTCAAGTCACACATTGTGCATTGGTGTGTAAGAGAAAATAACAAGGCAGTTATTATAAAGCATATGCATTGCAAGGAGTCTCGTGTTTTAAAGTAGGTCATGTGCTCTTTTTGTCATTTCTGCAAGATACGTATCATTTTATGATCGGCGCTATTCATCTGGCTTTAAAATATGGTACGTCGTAAATTGTGGTGCTTGAAGTTATGAATATAGCATCGGTACAGCTGGTGCTTTCAATTAATATTGCATTTTATGTACCGTCCACTGGGTTGTATCTATTTGCATATAAAAAAAAACCACAATGTGAATGCTTGCATGAATGAAAGCAGCTTGTGGTGGGCTGTGAAGGGGCCGCAGTACTGGGTTTACTGTGGGCGGGGAGGGGGGTAAAAGTCGACATTATTACAGCTTGGAGCCGGTTTCCTTAGGAAAAGCACTATTAACTTTCAACTGATAGGAGTGGCCATGGACGATTGTGTTCATTACTTTAAAGGAGGACGGCTGAGTGGGCCCTGAACTCGCTCACAGGGACCTCGGTGATAACGTCGGCAGGCTCCTGCGGCACTGGGAGCCGGGATAGAGGCCAAGACGACCGCGCCGTGGCGTGCTCTCCAAGCGCATCCGGTGGGGCACAAGTTGCTCCAGGGCCTGGGGCTTCTGGTCAGTGGCGGTTTGGGTCTCAGAAAGGAGCGCTATTCCATTTGAGCTCTCAACTCCTGCGGCAGAGGGATGCTCTTCCTGCTAATGAGGACTTGCCCACAGGCTGACCTTTGGGGGTCGCTGCAACAAAGGGGGTGGGGGGGGGGGAGACATTGTCCCCGGTGCCAAGGTCGTTAATGTTGTGCCAGGGTCGTTAATATTGGGCCATGATGGCACCAACTAGGATGCAAGCCTGGTAGACTCTAATACTAGCCTCTAGGTGTTCGTCACAATTTTCCCAGGGGTGAGGATCCCTCATCAGGGGACAAGCGGTATCTCAGGGTCCTTGATCTGCACTGCATGTTCAAAAACGACCTTCCATCATAGGGAGACGGCGAGCCTGTAAAAGGGTTATTTCCCCCCCACCGCCCCTCACCCGCGAGCGTCTCTGCCTCTCTGCCCTGCACTTGAAGGACGAGACGGGAAGCGTTGTGCGGGCGCTGCAGCCAAATGTTAGAATGATCCAGCCTCAAGGAACGAGGGGCGGCGATCACGAGGATACGCGGGAGAGCGTCTCCGAGGCCACATCCTACACAAAATCGACAACGGGTTTATTTTCCTGCCACCATTACCGATGCGGAGAGCCCAAAATCCGTCAGACTAATGGCCAAAATGAAACTCCCGCGACATTGCTGCCGGGTACATATAAATCCCCTGAGACTGCGGAGTATCCCCTGGAAAAGTAAAATAAATGAAACCCGACTGAAAAAAAAAAGCATTATTATGAAGAAAAAGAAGGGAGCGATACTCAGCTCACCATCTATCGTGGGCGTGCGGCAAAAGGGAGCCGGTTACAAGCGCCCGTAACGAGGGTGCCCCCCCCCCCACCGTGCTCAAAGTTTAAGCTGTGGGGAGCCTCAGTGGGGGGGGGGGGTCAGCGTCGATTCTCATGGCTGCTACTCCCGGCAAGTTAAGAATTTTTTTTGGTCCCTTTAACGCAATCGTCCGTTGGCTTATTGAGAGAGACAGCAGCAATTTTGTGAGCATAGTTACTGAGAGAAGGAAAAAAAATACTTGCAGAAATGTTTTTACATTTACGTATGCGGTTTTAACTTCAACACACAAGGGGCGGCTCCTTACGAATTATATCATGGGGACTTTGCTATTTGCATTCATGAGAACTGATTCCAATTTGCAGAGGTTCAACAAAACAACTGTGCAAACACATTCAGTGGCAAGCCCACTGAAAACTGAAACTGCCTTTCCAACAAAGTACAAGGAAAGTCAGTGGAGCCCCCACTCGCACAAGCATGGGGCGGGCACTTCAGTCTTCTACCTGAAGCCAATGGCGGAAATTCCACATTCCTGGAACATGGGGCAAGTCTATCCACAGGACAATCACTGCCGACTTCCACATGTCACCTTTAAGAAAACATTTATTTTACTTAACCGGGTAAAGCCCACTCGGCTATACAGTTCTTTTTCAGAAGTGACCTGGCCATAAATGATAGCTCACCGAAGTGGCTCATCATGTGAGAATTTATAGCAGCCAATTGTTCTAAAGGCATGTTTCTAAACGCGGAGGGTTAGGCTGGAGGATCTGGAGAAAAATCCACGCGGCCACGAGGAGAGAGATACGTGCAAACTCCAAATATACAGCAGCAGGCGTCAGGGTTTTGATGAAGAAAGTAAAACTCATCCCTGGTGGGAACCACCAGCACTGCAAAGAATCTCAGCAACGCACGAGCCCCGACAAGCAAGATGAATATATATGGAGGCAGACGGCATGCTGGCATGTAGTGCCAACTCACCTGTGCCCTTTGACCACATCACAGCCTTGCAGTGCGTATAACCGTTGAGCAGGAATATATATAAGTATGTAATGAAAGCCCATGCTAAATAGCACCGTGCAGCGCCATTAAGCCCAGTTGCAACTTCAACAAGCCTTGGTATGGATGATGGATGGATGCTTTTGTATTGATAATTGACAGCGCACTCCTTCTCGACGCTCGCCACTGCTGACCTCTCACCCACCACCTGCTTGCCAGCCCACCACGGGGGGGGGGGGGGGAGACCTCTCTCAGCGACATCCTTCACGCCGCTGACGCAGGATGTTTGTTTCCGCTCGACGGTCGCTGTGGAACGCACCCCCCCCCCTGCACAGGTGTCCCTTTAATGTCAATGAATGGAGTTCAGAGAAGAGTTCAGGCAAAGCTGCAGGGGATGAGGGTAGGCAAACGAAGCTGGGGGGGAGGGGGGGGGAGGATTTTTTTGTTTTATCGACCTTGGCTGAAAACCACAGCGGTATTTCCCTTGCGTCGACCACGCTTGTGATTTAGTCACACCGGCGCAGTTTAAAGGCATTGCGGGCTGGGGTTGTTGGTGGTTCTTTTGCGCAATGTCTTCTGTTTACTATCGTGTTGCTATGGCTGTATGGTTTAATCTTGGTGTAACAATGGACTCGGGGTCGCGAGCTTTGTTGTCAGCTATATGGCAACCGAGGCAAGCGTTGCTCTGTTGCTAACCAGAGTGTTGTTGCGAAGGTGGTGGGCTCGCCACCCTCGTGATGAATAGTTTTTGTTGTTATTCATGAACGTTCATCGACTCTTACGTGCTCAGTTTTTTTGTAAGTGATGACAGTAGCACGACAGATCACCTCTCCCGGTGAGGAAGGCGCGTGTGTGCTTCCCTTCTGCCAGACGGCTGCGTCTATTGCAGAAAAGGTGCTCAACGTACAGAATATCAGCACTAATCTGCACTTGTACAGACAGATACTTTTTAAAACGGAGTTCGCCAAGGTACATATTATTTTCCACGTTTCAATTATCCTCTTTAAATGATTCACAAGACACACTTGGAAGAAGAAATGCTTAACACGCAGCCCAAACCAGAAAACCGCATTTGGATTACAAGCGGTCGCGAAAGTTTACGCTTTAAGCTAAATCGTTTCAAACTATTTCCCTTGTTTTTGAAAGAATCGCACGATGCTTAAATCAAGTGGAATGCCAACTGTGCAGAGCACTGCAGATCGGCTATCGAGGGAGTTTGCAGGGATAGCCTCACCGGCAGTTCCCCATGGCAGGAGATCCATCACACAACCAGCATGGCCAGCGTGGAGTTACGAGCAGCAGCTCTGGTCTGTCCTGGCGATGTTCATCTGGGTATCGGTGAGTATACAGTGGCGGCTATTTGCCCAAACTTGGGCGCAGCACTATTCATGTGCGATTCAGATAAGTAAACCCAAAGAATGTCCTTTGGGGTCTGCCCAAAGACAGCCACAGATGAGTCACCCCTCCTGAGTGTACCCAGGATTGACTTTAGATGATCGGACTGAGGATTTTCCTGTTCTGCAAGGTGTAGTGCTGTCGGGGTGAGCCTGTTGCTTCTACCTGTTCAAGGCTGCATCGCCCATGCTTCCTGCTTCAGGGGTCAAAACGCGGGTAAGCCCTGCCAGTTGATAACTGTGACCACGGCTACATCGTTGCTATGGGATCCTGATGCTTCTGCCTTCAATATGATCCACGCAGAAAACCTCGATGGTGACGGATGGCTTTTTACTCCAGTAGGTCTAAGCGGCCCCTTAGCCTCTGGAATCTATTGCCTCCCTTCGCCCCTCGCATCCCGGTCATGTAACCGGGCTGAGGGTTATTTTCTGAGAACACTTCCCATTGAAACGTCACCGGAGCAGCTGCACACCTGCTTGAGTTGCCCTCCCCAGCGAAGTTTTCCCAAGGTGGTGTTTTGTCCAGATGACGCTCTGGGGATGAAGTTCGCTTAGTCCCAGCTAAGCTTGGGACTCAAGTTGACCGTCCTGCACATTTGCCGCACTTTTGCGCATCGCATTTCCGTCAAATGTCCCAAGTGCCCTTTGCGCTCCTCCTCTGCATGTGGGAGTTGAGGTCACATCCTTGCAGTCCCCACAGGATGATGTGCGATGCCCAGACAGACAAAGCGTAAAGAACGCGTGTATGTCTTCTGAATAACTGCCGTGCATCCGCAAAGCACAGGCATATTTAGAGCACGGCTGCATGATTAATGGCGGGGTCTGTGCAGAAAATAATGAAACGCATAAATAAATCTGCGTGCTTAAGCGCGAGCAGAGAAGCTAGTTTCCGAGTGGGAAAACGAGCCCCCTACTAATTAAAAAAAACTCTAAGAAATTCCCATACTGTACCAAAAAACGATTACCCACAAATTAACTCTGTTTACAATTAAATATCTCTTTATGTGTGCGTGTATGTCGAACTTTTTTTCTGCACCGTACGTAGCCAACCGTGATAATCGGAGGTGCGGGGAAACCCAAAGTGTAGGGAGGGCTCAGATGTACGGCCCCCCCCCACCGCCCGATGGAACAGACTTGGAGCGAATCTACGGGACGCGTTTTCTCCACAAGTCGACAGCAGCGTGGCGTCATTAAGAGGGGCGCCCCCGGGAGATGCCCCGCTTGAGATAGAGGAGACGCATTCTTCACGGGGCGACGCGGATGCCGAGATTAAATGTAGGTGAACGATGGAGCACACACACACCTTGTACCAGCCATGTGGAGAGAGCAGCAATGCCACGAAGGTGTGTCTGTGTGTGTGTGTCGACTCGGCCTGAAAATGGGTACTTGGTGCGGTGTGTAAACATCGCCACTGGGGAGACAAAGGCGGTCGGGCGTGGTGTTGGCCACCCACCTCCTCGTGTACCGTGCCGGCCTTCATAGGTGCTCGCTAACAGCACTTGCCCCTACAGTCTGTTAAGGCTATACGGGGGATCGTTTTGTCTGTGTGTGTGGGGGAGTGATGGTGTAGCGGTTAGCGTGCTGCACGACGAACCCGGCGACCCGAGTTCGATTCCCGCTCACAGCCAACACCGGTAACAATTATCTGAACCGGTCCTGGGCCTCCCCTTGGTCGACTCAGCCTCAAATGAGTACCTGGTGTCTTGTGAACATTGCCAATAGGGACATAAAGGCGGCCAGGTGTGGTGTTGGCCACCCACCCCCTCGTATGCTGTGCTGGCCTTCATAGGTGCTCGCTAACAGCACTTGCCCCTACAATCTGTCAAGGCTATACGGGGGATGTTTGTCTTTTTGTGTACGTGTGTGTGTACGTGTGTGTGTACGTGTGTATATGTGTGTGCAGAACCTCTTTTGCACCGGCCGTAGCCATCCGTGCTAATTGGAGGCGCGGGGGAGACTACAAACTAATCACAAAAAGCAGTTCTAAAGAAATGAGTTATCAATTTAGAAGAAACAGTAATGGCATGACCTGTGTGTTACTGCACAAGTTACTTGGCGATGCTGCTGCTGTTGGCAGTGGTGCACAAGCACTATTAACAACCATCTCAACGCATTCGTCAATAACACTATCACCTTAAACAATATATATAAAACGTGACATTTCAGGCAATGGTCCTTCTTCATAGGAAATAGATAGGATAAATAAAGCAAGTAATATGCAATACAATAAATAATTGAACCAACACAAGGAATTATTTAAGCTACGGGAATGTTACTGACGAACGTGTTGAGGTTTCTGTTCATGTGTGTTATGTTCATGTGTGTTAGTTGTGAAACATATCCGTGACTCAATATTACGAACATTGATTCGCATTCTTCCTTAGAAATCCAGGAAAGACTGTCGCTGCTCTGGAAAGCGTTTGAACAGGTTGGAAATGCCCGCTCATCATGCGGGCAGAAGACCGGTCCAGTGCACCTCGAACCAAGTGACGTGCAATTCTTGTGGCTGGGATTCAGTCTGACAATTGCGTCAATGAGAAGAGAGGAAGGAACAGCACACCTCACACACACACCCCTCAACCGTACCGCTACATCGCAGTCACTAAGGATGCTGCAGGACAGCACGACTTTTAAATAGATAAACCGAGTGCATGGCCCGTGTTAAGCACTGTGCACAACACACCTGAGGACGTGATAGATTATGTTGCTAACTTCATGGCTGACTTCAATTAATTATTAGAAGTTATATCCTTGGGACCTTGGTCAAAAAGGAAGCTGTAACAAATGCAATGTTCAGCCTCGCATCCGAGCACATCACACTCCCTGGCATTTGCCTTTCCCAAGGGAAGAGTCTGCACTAAGTCATAATCGAAAGATTTTTCCTCATAAGCTGCCTAACCACACAGACAGTAAAACAATGCATCTGTCCCAGCAGCTGAAAGCAAAAATGTCCGTTGCAGCTATCAAGTGGGCCATAAATGATCGTGAAGAAAATTCTCAGCAACGAAGCTGGATTACAAGTTAAAGCCAATACTTTCAATATTTAAAGCCAATGCGATATCATAACGGTCCAATTTATAACAAAATAACCGTTACATTAACGAGGACTCCCCCATCAGAAGTGGCCAGGGGGCATTGCCCATCTTCAGCTGTTAAACAAGATAACATTCATATTGAAGGCTCCCGCTTTGTAAAGTTGAAGTGCAAACCCTGGGGATCTCTGTACCTTCTCCAATGGCACTGTGACAAGATTGGATTTTTTTTTCTACCGCAGATGAGCAGTGTCACACTGCCCCAACGGAACGTCCCTTGCCTGGCACTCATCACAACTACGGCACAACCGGAGCACGCGCGAGTAGCTACGTAACCCAAGGGTGGCACAGTCGGGTTTTTTATAATCGGGTTTAATTGTCTTTTTATATTAAACCCGATCATCTGAGATTGGGAGAAATCTGGTTTGATTGGTTCTAATTGCAGAACCGCACTTCGCCAATTTCTCAACGATGGGCTTCATCCATTCCAAGCTAAGGAACTCACTGGCGCCCACGATTGTGGAGAAGCTCGTGTTCATCAAGACCAACCTGCCCGCCGCATTCTACGACTACCCCGTGCCCGACGGCCCCCCCGAGTACGATAACAGCACCGACGAGGAAGCAGCCTAAGCCTTGGATCAGAGTTTCGTATTCATTAAACCAGGTTTTAATTCCCCGAAATCGGGTTTAATTGTATTAAAGAAAAAACCCGATGCCTGCCGCTGGAAAAATCGGGTTTTTTCCAGTTTAGGCGATGGGTAACGGGCAAAGCGACCCCGACTGATATTTGTCGGCAGCTGATGGTGGTGATACATTCGATGGGGATGTTTTTTCAGCTAGAAATTCGTTTATTTACCCGTGGAAAAACAATGAGTGTTTATGACAGAGGCAAGGGGTGGCTCCTATCTAGGACAAATAAAGATTCTATCTCCATGTCACCAATATCCTCATTATCACCAATCTCTATATAATAATATGCCTGTTTGTCTGTAACGCTGGCCGGGAGGGGAGATGGGGTGGGGGGGTTATGACACCACGCTGGTGAGGGGGAGGGGAGGGGCTGATTGACCTCAGAGATGCTGGGCTGTTGGAATGAGGTGTATCGACGTCACGCAAGATGAGGGGGGCTGATGACGTCACGCAAGATGAGGGGTGATGTTGTGAGGAGGGGGGGGGCTGATGACGTCACGGGACGCAGAAGTTAGTGAGGAAACGGGCGGAGTGATGACGTCGCGCGACACTGGTGAGTTGGAGCAGAGGGGTGATGTGATGACGTCATGTTAGAGTGGTGTATGTCAGTAAGGGGAGAGGTGACGACACACCAGACGCGGGGGTGGTGAGGAGAGGGGTTCGTGACCTCACGCGATATTGGTGAGCTGTAGGAGGGGGAGTGGTGATAAAACGGACATATTCGCTATCATTTTACCGCAGAGGTTCCTGCTAGTGTTATTTTAATCATCATCACAGCTGAGAGGACAGTACTGATAGCTTGCGGTCATCCCCATGCTGTGTATGGTGCAAAAAAAGTTCTGGCCACATGTATACAAAGTCACAACCTCCGCTTTTCAATTACATCGTCCACAATGTCCTGCCGAGTCTTATTCTGAATTTATATTTTATTCCAAACTATCTTGCTTCATCTGCGTGGCCCCTTTTTCTCTCGAATTGTTTTCCGTAAGAGTTCGGCTCTCTGACCCAGGCATGCGTCAAACAGCATCTGTGCAACTCACATCTCCTGAAAAGGAGGTAGCTGATGAACAATGCTGTGATTGAGTGTAATAAGTAATATTTAAAAATACTTTTTTTAAAACATGCTTTAATGAAATGAACCGTATGAGTAATGGCAGAACTCCATGACTCCAGAAAGTGGCCGCCAAGCTTGCCATAACATAAGGGGCCGTGGTGATTTACAGCCAACGTGAGTTGAGCGTGGACAATTAGACCCAAGCCGAAACATAAGATAATAAAAAAATGTTTAAAATGTTTTTTGATAGAATATAGTATTGTCATCAGTATGACATAACTATACCAAGTTTGCAGTCGATACCACATTGGGAAGTGGGTTAAAATTGAGTTACAAGATTTGAGGATACCACAACAACAGAGTGAGGTAATAGAAAGCGTGTAAAAAGATTGTTTATTTTTTTGGTAGAATATAGTATTGTCATCAGTATGACATAACTATACCAAGTTTGCAGTCGATACCACATTGGGAAGTGGGTTAAAATTGAGTTACAAGATTTGAGGATACCACAACAACAACAGAGAGTGAGTTAAATAAAAGCGTGTAAAAAAAATCTAATTTTCAACTCGGTTGAGTATGCCTATATATCGGTTTGGCATCCTCAACATCAAAATTTCAAAATATACCTGCAGACTCTAATGGTGGCAAAGACTCATCTACAACAGCTGTTACATTGTACTCCGGAGGAGGTAGTGTTGTGTTTTGGAACGTTACAACAGCCCTGCTGGTAAAAAAAAACAATCAGAAGAAACAGCACTGTTTGTACTTTGAGGCTTGTTTTTAGTTTATTAATATCACTAATCACATGCAGGAAAAGTTTAAAGTTTCTAGATCCTTTCAAATAAATCTGAGACGTTTCACTCTCAAACAAGTTGACCGAAAGCTTTCGTGACTGCAGGAAATCATATTCTTTGGGTATTTCGGTAAAGTCACGTAGATAGGTTCAAAGAAAATAACAAAAAACGACGACGTTTCCATCGCTTGTGTTGCGATCGAAACGTCGTAGTTTTTGGTTATTTTCTTTGTACCTATCAACGTGACTTTACTGAAAGACCAACAAGTGTCTTAACGCGTGAAGTAGCGCTTGTTAAAATTAGATAAAATTTTCTAGAGCAGGGCGGTAGCAGAATGCTTGGTGCACTACGGCTTGAACACCGAAGAGATGAACATCGATCGTTCAACCCGCACTGCCCAGCGGTCAAACAACCCTCATGGACCAAGAAGGCACGGGGGAAGTCTTCATCCAGCAGTAGATTGACAGAGTGCACAAGAAGTTGCGTGCGTTATAAAACTAAAAAAGTTAATTGTTGCTTGTTGGGGCGCATACTTAATAGTAGCCAGTCGTCTCAAGAAACGAGTGGCTTGCTGTTCAAGGTCACCTTGCGTGTTTCATGATAAATTGGGAGGAGGATCGGAATGAGGAGTGGGGGGGAGGTGGTTTCATTCCAACACAGGGCCTTGGGGCCTGAAAATCTCCGACGGTAAATGCTCGCCATGCCCCTTCCCCTAATTGGGCACCTAACACGCCAGTGTACATAGCCTGCATTTAATTAGAACAATAATGTATAGCGTGCACAGAATGCGGGGCTGGTGGGATCTTGCACCTGTCCCCCCATTCCACGTCAGAAGAACCCCCCGTGAGCCGATCCCATGTGAGCGGTCCGAGTGAGATGAGGGGGTAGGTGGTGGTGTGTCCGCATCGGCTGGCGTTTACGCGTGTGACAGGGCGTGAACAAAATCTCTGGTCGTGTAATCGTGCAGTGTCATAAGCGCAATTCCAAGTGTGTTTTGGGTAGATAATTAGAGACTTTGAAATTACTCCACTGGAAAGATACTTTCACGAAATATTACCGTCAGAAAAGCCACGCTTCTCAAGCGGCGTTATCACACCAGCAGCAGCAGCAGCACCGTCATCGCTGGCCGAGACCGGTGGTAGTGCTAACAGCAGCACCGTCATTATTGTCAGCAGCATCACCATCATCATGACCATGGGCAGCGTCAATGTCATTATCAGCAGTGACAGGTCAGACACAGTGGTAAGGTGCGCGGTGACAGAAATGGTGCGTACAAAAAAACTATTGTTTAAAAGAAAAGTTAACATTAGCTCATGTCATAAATTAAAGGAGTGGCTGATGCAGGATGCAAGTATCATCAGGACTGGTGAGACAAAGGTGACACGGCGCTTGGCCATACAACCCTCTTGTACTGGGTTTTCCTGAACAGGAGATCACCAGCAGTACCTGCTGTGACACTGTATGTGCGGACACGGGCGACCTTTGCGTATTCATATGCATGTTGTGCACCGAGTTTGTGCCTTTTCACTCGGCCACAGATGCATCATCACACTGAAGGCAGCCAACGGGGAGCAAAGCATGCATGGTTGACAACTGTGCATGCGTGCCAATCTAACAAGGTACAGTAACATCATCGATTATCCGGTGGTTTAGGGGGGTAGGAGGAGGCAGCAGATTTCCATCATTATTAAAAAAAAACTATTGTTTTTGCACACTCGTGTATGACATTATGTTTTTAGGTGTTACGTATATGTTTGTGTTTAAAATTAGTTTACTTTATGAAATTGGCATAAATAAACATATACAAATAGACGAAAATAAATATCCTGCTGCAAAAAGATGCTGTATTTACTGTACAGTACTTACCACTCAAATCTCGAAGAGTCCATATCATGGGGTGATGTACGTAGTAGTACTACGCTCTTGTTTAAAAACTTGTGTTTGACGATTGCCGGACTGATGCAGCCTTTAGACCGGTGCTCCGGCAAACGCCCAATGACACAACGCCCTTTACAATGAATCCCACTGTGTATATTTTTGTATTTACGAGTTATTGGTCATGAAAAATCTTACATACGTGCAGTATTTTTCACTGTTTAAGTTGTTGTTTGTAGTATATAATGTACCGTAAAAATATTTGACACTGAAATCAAGCATAGCTACTTTCTTTTGGCATGGACATGGTGCAGATCTCCAAACTGGTACAGCCTTAAGGACGAGCGGTTTTCCAGCGATCACCGGAGTGCATGCCGGTTTCACCGGATCAGCCCGGGACCGGCAGATGTTGGAAGCCGGATAATCGATTATCTACTATGAGTATATAGAGAGAGACATTTGAAGCAGATAATATGATTTACAGATGGTTACACAATGTCCCAGGCACTCGTTTGAGGCTGGGTCGACTTAGGGGAGGGCTGGGACCGTTTCAGAAAATCGTCACTGGTAATGAGCTTGTACACCACTCTATCCGTCTTCATCAACACGTTAATAAAATACTGTAATTAAAAAAAGTCACCGTTCCCTTGACTTAGCTTCCCACAGGAATCCGCTGTGCACATTCAAAGTACTGGTGCAGTCATCCTGTGCCAACACCAGCGGAAGCCAATTACACATCGACATTGTTCGCATTCACGTTAAGGCATGTTCCGCCCCGAGTACGAGAGAGAAGATGCGAGGATAATGTAAGAGGCAATGTCAAAATTGCACACAATGGACACACACACACACGAGTCCTCTGAACTGACACCATGTCCAAGTAGCCAGCTGAGAATCCTCGGATCAAGTCGGTCCTTGGCTGCTGCAAGACTCTCAAGTCCCATGCCAAGTCTTTCGCTGAGTAGCAGCAGCGACCTCCCACACGCTGCTCTTGGGAGCATTCGAAGAGCGCATTGTGTTTTGCCTTGGCTCAGACTACTGAGCACAACTGGGGAATTTTGTGGTTATTTTAAACGATGCATTAATTAGAGCCAGACATTCTGCAGAAACACAGTTGAGCTCCAGTTTCTCCCAGCAGGTTCCCATCTCAACCACAAGTTTTCAAACCCCATAGCAGCATGATGACATAATGAGTGGGAATCAGACGAACCTCATTGTATAATACGGTTTACCCAGTTCAAATTGTAATTCATACCCTGTGTGAAGAATCATAAAACAAACACGAACCCCATTATTAAAATGTGAAAAAGTTAATTGGCTGCTGAAACTAATTCGTATGCATGTCAAATGACTTCCATCTAACGAGCAAATGCCAGGTAATTAGGAGTGAAAGAATTATAGTTATTGGCTAATTTAGACATTCTTCTCGTATCTGTGGAATGTTTCCGTGACCTAAACACATTCCTGCGGAGGGAGCTGGTAGGAACGTTGGGTTGCTCGGTCAATGGCCAGGGTCAACGGCGGCGTGGTGTATTCCGTAAATATGCCCGACTGTGAGGGCGGGCACAAGCCGGCGTGAGTAGGTTAAACGTTGAGTTTTAAAAGGGCACCACGGGGTGACCAGCCCCTCCCCACCCAGCCCCACCCCCCACCCAGCCCCTCCCCACCCAGGCCCATCCTCACCACCCAGCCCCTCCCCACCCTCCCCTCCCTACCCAGCCCCTCCCTGCACGACGAATGGACACAATAATCCCCTGTGGGCTGGTGGAACCAGTGGGTTCCTACCAGTTAAAACATTTTCTGCTAAACCGTTGGACACACACAACACACACGGGAGATAAATGTGGACAAATGTAAAAGTGTTAAATACGATGAAGAGCCCCGGTGGTTGGCATTTCCATCGCTCGGCCAATTTGTATTAATTGTTGGTTCGCTTGGTGTCAGAGATGCCAGGTAAATTCTGTTGGAAACATACAAAGGCTGCGTGTGTGCGATCACATAGTTCCGTTAAATTTTTCAAATATAAGCTTTGTTGAGGATAGGGATGTGTTTCGGCGTGTAATAAATGAGCCTTGCGACTCTCATTACTCACTGTCCCTTAACTGCACGGCAGTCTACAATGTAAATATGCAGCTTGAAGAAATCAAGGTCTGGAGAGCAGAGGAGCAGTGTTTCATAACCGGGGGTACTTGCAACACCTCCCCGCGCGCGACATCTCCCTACGTGCGACATCTCCCTACGTGCGACATCTCCCGGGAATATTCACGCAAATGGCGGTCGTCACATGGGGTGACCGAGCGGGTTGCTGCTCGGTAGTGTCTGCGCTAGCAATTCTAACCCTGATAATTGTTTTTTTACCCTTCTATCTGGCAACAAAACTGACACCTTTTTTACAAGGAGTCATGTTTGCATAGACCACAATACCTGCAGTCATAATGCAAACAAAAAACATAACTCTGATAATATGCACTGTCCTTGAAGTTGATTGGTCCACACCCGAGACAGCTTTCCTTAGAGCCTAGTCTCACATGGGTTGGACCAGATGACGCCAAAAGGCGCACAACTCAAAGACAATGCACCATCAGAGTATGAGAGCTCGAGGTAAGCATTTACACCATTGGAACCTCATTCCAATGGAACCTCGTTCCAATGGTGTAAATGCTTACCCCGAGCTCTCCTACTCTGATGGTGCATTGTCTTTGAGTTGTGCGCCTTTTGGCGTCATCTGGTCCAACCCATGTGAGACTAGGCTCTAAGGAAAGCTGTCTCGGGTGTGGACCAATCAACTTCAAGGACAGTGCATACATTATCAGAGTTATGTTTTTTGTTTGCATTATGACTGCAGGTATTGTGGTCTATGCAAACACGACTCCTTGTAAAAAAGGTGTCAGTTTTGTTGCCAGATAGAAGGGTAAAAAACAATTATCATATTTTTTACCGGCAAATGAGGTTCCAATGGTGTAAATTCTAACCCTACCGTACGTTTAAATTCTTTCGCACCGTACGTAGCCAACCGTGCCCATCGGAGGTGCGGGAGGTCAGGGAAGTTGTGAAGCCTTACGCTACTCACCCGCTGGATGAAATTTGGTAAACCCGTGCACTTGGCCGCTCCCGTCGTGCTCTCCCGAGGCTCTTTCTCTTTGATCGCGTTAATTTAATTTGTAATTTACTGATGCACATAATAATAAAGCAAAACATTGTCAAGCCTCAAAATAAAGGTTTTTTTGGTTAGATCGTATAAACGTATCGTAACCCTCCACCACCCAAGTAAGGTTTGTCGCGTAAACAACGCGCCAATTAGTTACTACTTCAGCCCACCCGGTGTGTTGGAGAGTAAATCCACAACGTTTACAATTTTAATACGACATGTCGCTGGTAATTACATCCAGCTTCATCGAGTGATTTGCCGGAATGTTGTGGATTTACTCTCCAACACAGCGGTGTGCTGAAGTAGTAAACTAACTGACGCGTTGTTTACGTGACGAACATTACTGGCTGTGTCGGGTGGTGGAGGGTTACGACACATTTATACTTACGCACATCTAATCCAAAAGACGTTATCATGGATATTGGTCACGAAAGCCTACGTATTAAACATTGTCAAGCCTCGATTTAAAGCTTTCGTGACTGCAGGGATTCATCTTCTTGATTCTTTCGGTAAAGTCACGTAGAAGGGAAGTAATAAAATAATACAAATAATAAAACATAATAATATTATTTTATTATGTTTTATTTTTATTATTTTATTACTTCCCTTCTACGTGACTTTACCGAAAGAACCAAGAAGATTGTCAAGCCTGTCGGGGAAAATCTTTGGCGTTCCACACCCAACCTTCCAAACGCTCTGCGTCCTGGTGATGTGAGTGACCCCCACTTAAATAGCCATTAAAAAAAATGGAAATGAAGTGTAAATATTTAATTAGATTATTTACTCGAATGTTATTAAGCATTAACTACATGTCTTAGATATTAATTACAAATACATTATTGAAATATTCAAATTTTTCAAATATTAAATTAAATATATCGTCAAATCCTACCAAGCCAGATATATCAATTTGCCATACCAGAATGTAGCAGTAGCGTGTGTAATAATATACAACGTGGAATAATAAAAATGCACGAGAACGTGTCATATTATGTGCAATCTATAAATTAGCAGTTAAAAGTGTAATAAATTAACTTACACCAATACCTGAGTGTTGGGGATGGTGAGAAGGAGGTGAGAGGAGAGGGGTTGGTGGTGGGGGATGTGGAACGGGGTGATGGGGAGGGGGGGGTGATAGGGGAGGGGTGGTGGGGCGTGTGGAAAGGGGGTGATGGGGGGGTGATAGGGGAGGGGTGGTGGGTGATGCCACCGCATGCTGCTTGCGTTTGGCCAGATAGAGGAGGCTAATCAAGCACGGTACGGGCTAGGGAAGAGATAGATAGACTCATGTGCTGATTGGGCTTGCCGATGACTGGTAGCAGGAGTGTCAAGATCAGCCTGTGTGGAGGAGGTTCGTGAACGACGGTGCTGAGGAGTTGGAGGCAGTCGCCGTCCAACCAGGAAGGGCAGAGGAGCGACACTCACAACAACGAGCGGGGCGCCGGGCGGCTAAAACACAACGAGTTGGCGCAGTCGGCGGTGGCACAGCTGGTGCATCTGGCAGTGATCTCAATCAACCCGTGGCACCTGCTGGCTGTTCCGTGACCTCCTGCCAGCGGACTTTCGACACTTTACGTGGGCCTCAAAGTGCACCTAGCATGGCACAAGCGCCAGTGGTGATGTGACCGCCACTTTGTGGTGAACGGCGGTTGTTGTTGTTGCTGGGGTGGGGTATGGTGTAGAGGGGTGACAGGGGAGGGGTGGTGGGGCATGAGGAGGGGGGGATGGGGGACGTGGCAGCACCTTGGACCGAGGGACACAAACACTTTACAGTACAGCAAAGTCCACATCGCATACCATAACTTAAGTATTATATTTGTTGGCCTGTACAAACACACACATACATTTACCACAATACCTATATGTATACGTGTAGAATAACGCAGGTTGTGCTTTTTTATACATCGATTTTAATTTGTTTTCAAGATCGGCATACTCTGGCCAGCCCCCGACCCCCCATTCGTCGTGCTGGGTGAGTTGATAGGTCTCCTAGGGAGTACGCGACAAACAAAAGGTTGGGGGGTCAACACCGCTGTGGGGGCCATCTCGTGCGTATTATATAACTGCGCTTGAGCATACGTTTCAAAACGGAATCTTATCTTGAACAGGAGCTGCACAAATCCGCACAAGATCAACGGTGCCAACCCGATGCCTTCTCCGTCACGGCAAACGGGGCATGATGACTGCCGTCAGCGAGCAAACTCGGCTCATCGAACAGGGGGGGCGGGGGGGGGCTGCAACTGTCACGAATGCTTTTGCCGCTGCTGAGATGAACCTGCTGCCAAAGTGTGTGGCCTTGGCTTTCATGAGCGCCGACACGGTCATGCCAGAAATAGAGCACACGCACAAAGCCGCCGCTCGTGAGATCATGCCTCTCTCTGTCCGCGATCCCATCTGTAGCCCTGTTGAAACCAGTGGTCTTGCGAGGAACGTCAAGGACATTATCAAAACCATTGCCTCTCCTCACCCACAATAGACCAGACTAAGCGAATGAATTAGATTCAATATATAATGACATGAATACGAGTAGAGGACAACGATGGATTTAACCCTTTTCCATTCACCAGAAACGATTCGAATTTTTTTTTTACTTTACCGGTACGTTTTCAGGTCAGAAGATTTACCGAGGTTCCCACAAGGCCATGCGGGAGGGCGTGTGGTACAGTCTGGCGTGAGCTATCGTAGCGTGCGGTTGTGTCGCTACAGTTCCCTGCGGTGAGTACAATGTCTTTGAAAACAATGGCGCTTGATCTCTCTAAATAAAATTAAACGTTAATCGCTTGTGCGTTCCGAGATTAGCAGTGGATGGGACACCACCCTGCAACTTGCAGATGTCTCGGAATGGGAAAGGGTTAAGAAACTGTGTGTTGGCAGTGATGTCAAAGAAAAATGATCTAGCCACCAATGTACATTTTGTAAACGCTCCAGATATATACTTTTAGTCGGGCAGGCAGCATTAATGGTTAATTTACGGTGAGATCGTTTTCGTTCGACAAGTTTTTAAATCAACCCAATTCTCTCTGTGTTTAAAAATAATTGGCTGCCATGCACGTGTGTGGCTTAACACACATTATTTCATGTGCTCGGCTGGCGTCTTCTTCGCAAGTCATTTTGTCAAGACAGCCTTGACTGTTAAGTTGAACAAAACGAAAGCAATTGTGGAGAAGGCGAGGAAGAATAAGGCGTGATTGTCAAATGAGGAACTAATTAAGGTAAAGTCCATTGAAATTGCTTTAAACGGGTGGGCATTACAGTTCATAAATATGATACAGCAATCCCCTTCTCAAATTACGGACGTGGAGTGCAAAGCCACTTTATTAACAGCACACCCACGTGCTTGCGCTCCGAAACTGCCCAACAAGACTACCGAAATATTTCCTCCGCGTGTCAGCAAATGCCCTGTTCAATAAGCATTCAGCATATGTTAGGGGCACGCTCGCTTTAATCAAAAGACGACTCCGGGACTCGTTTGGCGTGGATGCGTCATTATTTTAGCCCGCACGGCACCCGAACCTAATGCAAACTGCTGGACAGGCGAGAAAAAACAATCGGTAGGAATGTCTGAAGGAACTGTGCCAGCCCATATGGGTATAACTTGTGAGTATGTGGAAGAAGCCATAGACAGCCACAGCACCGTGCTGCATTTTTGAGGAGCGACGGAGGTTCCCGCACACATGTTCATGCAACGTGGGGAATTATGTAAGCTATCACCATTCACTAGCATGTGTCCATTTAAAGAGGGGTGACGAGGTTCACGCCTTCCAAGCTCAGGAATATCAACAATTGTTCCTGCCGTAATAAAACGGAATTACCACTTGTGGCTCGGGACCATGAACCTCACGCAAGCACCGTCAAAATGTAAATTTTGAGCACGAACACAAGACACAAATAAACCACTAAACGTACTGCACGACACACAGCACATTCCTGATGTGGCGTCTATGGACGCCTCTGCTGCTGGAGGATGAAGACAATGCGAGGTGTGCGACAGCGAAGGGAACGAGCATGAAAGCACAGGTTGGGGCTTGGGTCCGGAGGTGTTGAGTCGAAGTGAGAGCCCCGGGATTAGGCAATGCGTCACGACTGGCTGCTCTGGGCAATTAGACTGTAGATGCTGCAAACTGTGCCAAGGCCTCTCGTCAACAATTTCAAAAGAAAGGCGAAGCAGCTTGCAAAACAGCTGCAGCTTGTGGTGGGGAGAGGGGCAGTGGTGGAAATGGGCCAGAACGCCCAGGAACGCTTAGACCCCAAGACTAACAGAAAGACCCACAGACACGCACAAACACAATTAGAGACCCACAGACACACAGAGACCCACTGACACACAGAGACCCACTGAAGATGAACCCACAGACACATTGAGAGACCCAGATACACAATTAGAGATCCAGAAACATGCACAGAGACCCACACACGGAGCAAAGCTCCTCCTCCTCAGATTGAGTGATGGCGAGGGGAATCATTTATGAGTTCCCCCAGTAATTCCTTCCCATTTCCAGCCCTGGAAAGGGATGGTAAAGGACTCTCTGGTATCCCTACAATTCCATAAAAAAGGCAGTAGTAGATTCCTTGGCACATGACACATGGGCTGGACACACACTCGCACAAGTACCCAGAGGCAAGGGATCAAGATAGCGTGCTTATGCTACAACCAAGCAATTGTCTGTAGTTCAATGACGAACCTCTCCTTATAAACGCAGCGTGAGTTTCTTCAGAGCAAGTGGGCCAGGCGTCAACTCTGCTCACGTGTTTCTCCGTAATCTACATTGCATAACAAAATAGGCACAGAACTGTGAAGTGAATGTGATCTTGTTCACTCTATACATCCTTTCACCAGGCAAGCACTTAAGGATTATGCAGTGGCCAACATATTAATTCTAGATTTGAAGCTTTCGTGACTGCAAGGATTCATAGCAATCGTGCTGTGACGGTTCCAAGTACTTGAAACAGCAATCGTGCTGTGACGGTTCCACCTGAAGACGGCAGCTTGTGTTGCCTCCGAAACGTCGTGATTTTTATTTTATTTTATTAATTTACATTTTTTACCTACGCATTTATTCCTGAAAAAACCTAAGAATAAGTGGCCAACATATTGTTTCTTTTATATATATAAAGGCCTAAGTGTGGCCCTTGCTGCCGGGAAATTAAGGGTGTGTATAATGATTCGTCAATTAATATTGTTTCTTAAGCTCAAGGTTAACGCATGTTGAATACATTATTTGCGATTGATATCAATCATTTGCAAATGTTTTCCTTCACCGTAATTAAATAAATGCGACAGGGAAAAAAATTTGACGGACAATGCAAATGCAACCATTAAATGAAACGAGAACATTTTTAATTGTTTGACGAGAACCGTGACCGGAATGAGATGTGGAAATGCAGGACCACGCAAGTCCGAGCGCGGTGGTCATCGCGCACGAGTTCTGTCCATCACGAATGCGCGTTGGCAATGGGGTGGAGAGGCCTCCATCCAGCAGTGCAAATAGTCATGGCGCACGATGATGTACGTACGCACTTTGAACTTCTTTCGCACCGTACGTAGCCAACCGCGCTAATCGGAGGTGCGGGAGGAAGGACAGCGAACAGTACTGCGGTGCCCGATATGGAATTGGTTCCACGGATTGAAATGTTCAGAATATCGAGTGAGAAATGTTGAGCCAACGTCCATTGTTGCATCACCAAAGGCACGATGCTGCTGGCATCCACTGCACCAAGAGACATTTTGCGCGTGGATACCACTAGCCTTAGGTTAAGTCCAGCCTCTATTGTCCATCTTAGATATCGCACAAGAGCCCTTCCTGGTGCCAAAAGGAAACCGACAAAAACCTGCCATTTACAAAAAATGAAGCCTCATTCACACAAAAGGTTTGCAAAAGCACAATGAGCACACGGAAATAATGCGCGAACGTAAGCCAAGAAACATAAAAAACGTTACATCAGCTTGCACTCGCCGCATGTCTGAAGCACGGCACGGTGCATCAGGGGGGGGAGCATGGAGCCAGGGGCAGTGGATGGAAGCCGTGACCTTCCGTTGCACAAAAGGGTCTGTATCACAACCAGCGCGCAGGTGCCCATGACGTCACAACGACAACAGATCCCCCGTGTAGCCTCAACAGACTGTCGGGGCGAGCGCTGTTAGCGAGCACCTATTTAGGCCGGCATGGCACACGAAAGTGGTAGGTGGCCAACACCACGCCCAGCCTCCTTTGTCTCCCCAGTGGCAATGTTCACGCACCGCACCAGATATTCATTTGAGGCCGAATCGACCAAGGGGAGGGCCTAGGACTGGCTCAGATAATCGTCACTTGTGTCGGCCGTGAGCGGGAATCGAACTCGGGTTGCCAGGTTCATAGCGCAGCGTAGCGCTATCTCTCTCCCACCACCATCGCTCTGCCAGGCACAGTTCAGTCGGGTCTCCTCCACCTCTTCCCTCTCCCCTATGCCGCCAAAGTGACGCATCACTGCATCTTATAATGGAAGCGTTTCTCTGCGGCACCCCAGAGTCAATGTCCGGGGCAGCCGGCGATCGCGCTGCCACCTTCCTTGACCGTGTGCCATTTTAACAAACCCTCCTCCCCCCCCTCTCTTTCTCGCTTGTCGAAGGTTTCGCTTTCACGCCTCCCCCATGAATATCCTCAACAAATTCTCTCACACGAGCAGTGTTCCGGTCAGGAGTTTAAACCCCCTCACTCCTCCGTCAGCCTTAACGGACTTACCCATACCTCAATGTACTCGCTCATTCAAGTCCAGCATTGGAAGGTTTCACTATACACCCGTGTGCAACTCAATGCAAATGTTTTCTCGTTGATCAAAAATACTTCCACGTTCAGATTCAATATGCGCAAGACCTTTAGCTGGCACGTGCTATTTGGCCCGGCATGCTCATCAACTCATGGATTCAAAAGCAAAAACACAGAATATGCCGTCTGTCGGAGGCCTCTAACCAGCATTGCACACAATTGTTAACCATCTGCTTTGTCGTGTGGACACACGCGCAATGACCCAACTCGGGTATTGATAATTAACTGTAGATGAATTTAATCGCCAAAGAATGTAAGCAGTTTCCATGAACCTTGGGTGAACTTGATACTTTGTTCACCAACCTAAAGACAGACCAGTGGTTTGCAACCTTTCTGGACCGATGGACCGCTGTCAAACCATAAAAAAAACCTCTGTACCACCGTGCATCAACAAAATATAATTCTAAAAAAATATCATTCCAAATTATCGATTCTGGAACATTCCTGCAGACCACTTCCCATGGTCTTGCGGACCACCAGTGGTCAGTGGAACCACTGTGTTGGGTAGCACTGCTCTAGACGACGACTTGAAGTTTCAAGAATCAAAATCTTAATTGATTATAATTTATCAATGTGTGACCATTGTTCTTCAGCAATTATTTCTACATATAAAATCGAATAACTCTCGAAATATTAACATCCTCCAGAAATGCTCACACAAGTCTGGAAGGGTGAATATGTGCAGTAAAAGCGTTTCCCGAGTGGCTCATCCACACCTATCCTGACAACAGAGGCAATGTATCTCAGTATTTTTGGTTGAGAAATTACGAAACACAACTGAACTGCGATAACCATTGGCCAAAAGTGTCAGCGAAAAGTCTGCTCATTAAATCTGCATATCATTGACCTAGACACGGCGTAAGAAATTATTAGGCGGCATCTCTTGGTGAATTGTGGGTAGTAGAATAGTGAATATGAAAAGTATATTGCATTGCAAATATGACATTAAGTCCATAAACCTTTCAGAGCAATGTTTTCCAACAGCATTTACGCTGGGGTCAACTCTGGACACAATTATCGTTGTTGTGAATCTGAACCGGCTAGTGCGGCCAATTAAACAAAAGCTGCTGCCGCTGCTGCTGGGTTGTCGGGTCGTCCTTGCCAAAAGCCGTCCACAACCACAGTGCCCCCCCCCCCCGTGCAGGAAAGCTAAATTGTACAAAATAATGATGTTCCTTTTCTGGCAACAATTGTGGACGTAATAATAGGGTTGTTCCCCTTTTTTCTGGCAACAAAACCAAAACCTTTTTACAAGGATTCATTTCATAATTGTGGACATTTTTAAATAACTCAATTTAATTTAGAAAAATAGTCTTCAAGACTGAGTACAGTATTGCACATTGTAATTTTGGATGGGAGCCGAGACTTAAATTGACAGTAACCATGAACGTGTCATGTTTTTTGATTGGTGTTATTGCTGATGAACACACAACAACCTGCGAGTCGTAACCCTAATCCTAAATATACCCACGACCGACCACTGCCACAATTCCTACCAGTGTTTACTCGTGAGCGGCCTCCGAAGCAGCAGACATTTCAAGGTGATTGTTTTTTTTTCTTCCCTCTAACGGGCAGGTGCCAGACGACGTCATTAAAACCCGCTGCTTTTCAATAAGGATCCAAAACCAACTTTAAAATAAATCACCTTTTTGAAAAATGTAACATCGCTAATGGAGCAAATGCAGATACGACAGACCGATTTTAAAACAACGAACGCAAACACGCGGTAGGTAGACACAAGAGTAAAGGTTTCCTTCAGCTCGAAATTTGCTGCTGTGTGCACCCAACGCTTTAATGAACACAAAGCGCTAAGTATTCTGTGCAAGGGAGTACCACATCAAATGACTTTGGCCAACAACGGGAGAACTCTTGGGCGGCCTTCACAGCAATTCAGACGAGTGCCTTCCATACAGACCCACAGAGTCACCGTGTTGTCAAAGTCAAGTGGGACGCAACAATGATGCTTATGCGTGGAGCGACAACAACACAACTGCATAGCCACCTTTCCGTACCGAATGCAAGCATATTGGCTGCTCAAACGAAGCCGTGCCAAAAACACAGATGCCAATTACTGTTTTTTTCCTCCCAATTAACATTCATTTGTGAGTAGCTAGGTAAGGAAAGGCCGTTTAGAGCAAGGTTGAAAATGAATACAGTATACAAATAGCACATGGACCTTTAACGCCCAACATTTATATTGTGCTGCTATCTGCTAATTGCCCCACCCATTCTGAACAAAGCCGGAGAGCAGCCGAGGTCCATGGAGCAGTGGGAAGAAAGAGTGAGCATTGGGAGGCAGGGACACATTTTTTACTGCTCATTTTATGCACAGGGTAAACATTCTAGATTTGAAGCTTTCATGACTGCAAAGATTCGTACTCTTTGGTTTTTTAGGTAAAGTCACGTAGATAAAAAAGATATATTAAATTAAGTTTTTTTATTTTATTTACTTTTTTACCTACGTCACTTTACCGAAAAAAACAGAGTACAGGGTAAACATGTTGTGTAGAGTAAAATGATTTAATATTGTTTTGTCTTGTTGCTTATTGCCGTGTACGGCTTCCTGAGAATGTCTGTACTTCGAATATCCAACCTTATCCGTCATTGTCTGTGCTCTGCTAGATGAAGGCCCCCCTCCATCACGGTGTCTCAGTGTTGCGAATCCACAAAGACAAAGGTCACCCGTATAGATTTAAGAGACTGTTGGAGCAAGTGCTGTTAGCAAGCACCTATGACGGCCGCCGCCACGGTACGCGAGGGGGTGGGTGGCCAGCACCGCGCCTGGTAGCCGTACCGGGTACTGATTTGGGGCTGAGTCGACCTAGGAGAGACCCAGGACTGTTTCAGATAATTATCACTGGTGTTGGCCATGAATTGAACTTGGTTATCAGCGCACGAAAAGCTGCACGACCGCTCCCCACGTGAACGTGATCTCATAGCTCCATCGAAGTCATTTCTATCGTCTTAGGTGCGGTCCGTCCTTTTGTATGCGATTCAGTGGCAATGTACGCAGCGAACCAAGCTCTCAAAAGTGAAGCCCTAAATACAAATAAGTATAAACGATAAACACTGAGGTTCCTCAACAAAGTTAGAAAATATAAAACAAAGGGAGTCGGGCAAAGCGGTAATCTCCCGCCAACGTTATTTACAGCAACGTTAAACGGCATCACGCAATAATTGGATGAATAAATAAACAAATATACAAAAAAACATTAACTATCTGGGGCTCGCTGATCGCACAGCTATTATAGCCACTGTAAATTCGTCGCAGGACATGATTTAAGAACCGTAAGAAGAAAGGCTGAACATTCATTTGGGATCCAAGTTAATCATGAGAACAACAACAGGCGTTAACATGCAAGCGCACTGTACTGGATGCATACATCTGTCGGAAGGACGCCATTATGAATACACATCAAAGTTTCCCTGCGGCATCTAGCGAAGGTGGACAAGGACATACATAGACGAGCGATAGTAGACTGGAGTGTTTAGAAGCAGAAATAACTTGATAATGAAAGCCAACAAATTATATCAAGCGTAAGTGTCCCCACGTGCAGAACTTTGCACTTAGGGGAAAATTCCGTACTGTGCACAACAAAGTGCAATGCCTTTGGCTTCAGATCTGGGCAGCTCATCTCGAGGCTAAAAAAAAACCGAACATCGTCTCAGTTGTTACTGTGCGACGATAATGCACGCACACGGCCAATATCCTTGAATCATTCACTGCACTAAATTTAGATCTAAATTCGGTTCAACAATGATGACTTGGTCAGCAAATATGCAGTGAACCATTCACTTCTCTACCGGACGAAGCAAGAACATTTTTAATAACTTACAGAAAGATTAATCCTTAAAGGATTCCAAAGGCCTACATCACCTGTAGACCATCTATCAATGTGACTTGCTGCTATGATGTATGTTATGGGGGGCGGGGGGATGCTTTACGCTGTGTCTGCAGGATGATTGCATAATTGGGATGTAATTCATGAAACGGAGGAGGGAAAAATCACTGTTGGATAGCAGATGGAGACTCGTTCTTGCTTTGCAGACGCTGCCATGCGAGCCCATTAATCCGGAAATGTATTCAAGAGCGTGAAGCTTGATTTAAGTGTAAAAAAACACCCCCGAACAGATAGCACAACATGTATACAGCAACGTTGATTTCCAGCACACGCAGTGGAAGTTTTGTTCAACAAAAGGAACGTGGCCAGTCCACCGTTTTTGCGTCGACAATTTAGTTTGTCTGCAATTGTGTCAAGCGGTGAAGATTCAACTCTTTTTTTAATGCAACCTGAAAGCACAATTCAGGTCAAATCATCGTTTCAAAATAAGCAAATTAAATAAATAGGTCTGGAGAGAAAAAAACGGTTGCAAGTGAAAATGTCATAAGGCTGAGGAATACACGGATTTCAATTTGAAGCCTGGATCTCAGTTTTTTGTAACCAAAACTTATTTTTAAAATTAATAAAGTTTTTCACGTGAAAAAGAAAATAAACTGGTGAAACATCGATGTATTTTTTTTTACCAACAAAATAGCGGCCAGCACTGTCTGTCAAACCCAATGTTTGTCGCCACCGACTGGCAGCACACCTGCCGTTTGTATCAGGTGGAAACGAAACAATTCTGAAGCATCTACAAAGCCTCTTCTTCTTCTGCCTACCCAGCAACGGGATGGATTGTGCATGGCTCACGCTTTACACGCACCACATTATTTTGGCATTATTTTTTCTGTTTGAAATGAGATCTAAGCTCGCACTAGATCTGGTACAATTTTCGCTATGCAAAGGGACTTTTTTATTTCCTTGGTGAGCTCCCTTCGCCTCTAGTCAATTGCAGTGACCTCTGGTTGCCCAACGAGGTCAGTGGCTCCACGAGCCACAGATTGTCTGGTGGAGCAGATTCGGCCCAGCCAATTGACTTACCCAGTCCGACAATTATTCTTCAACTTAAAACAGAAATGCTTTGACCACCCCGGTTGTTTAAAACGTGTTCACGCGCACACACACAATGTGCTCTAAGTGAAATTCACATTCACAGGAAGAACACGCTAATCGTGAAATTGTTTTCTTTGTTAAGCATTATTGATAATACAAAATATGTATGGGTAAAAATACGCATCATTTTTTTTACTACGGTATTGTATTGAAACGGTAAAAATAGAAAGATCGAACACAAGGTTACACAAGAATACGTATTTGCGTGATTGGGTGCTGCAGGATAGCTATTTGCAATGCTTGTGTATAACCATCTATCATACTGTTTACGTAACTTTCAAATTGACCTTTGTGTCTGTGTCTTGTCAGTGTGTGTCATATTCCTCAGCCTCTGATTGCAGTCTTGTATGTGCTGCACATATTGAGTGTCTGCTTGTTTCAACTGTGTCTGGTTTCATACCAGAGTTTGTATCTATGATTATTATTGTACATCGATAACAATTAATGTTCATCAGAATGTGTCTGCACATTGTTCTGCTCACCAGTGCGCTATCACCATGTCACAAGCTACGACCATGTCACAATGTGTACATTGCCTATCCTGTTATCTATCAAACAAAGTACTAGACATGACATTTATGACAATACATTGTCGCTATTCAGGGTTTTTTTTATTTCCAGAACCTAATTTTTTTCGTCTCGTTTATAGTTTTGGTCACCCAATTATTTGTTTATGTAAGATCACAGATTTGTACACATGTACCGTGAACGTAAGATTAATACATCAATTTACGGATTTCCACATTCCTAATCTGTGCCCCTATGCATCAGTGTGTTCACCAGGCTGTCTGTACGCACGTAACAGTGCGTGTGTACAAATGGCTGTCTGCGTGTGTACCAGTTTGTAAATTGTCTCACAGGATTGCTAGCCAAGCTTTGGTGGCCAGCACACTGATTATAAACTACGTCACACATGTTGCGTGCAGCAGTACAAATCCGTCAGTCGCCCACGAAGCCTGTGGGTACGTACCCAATGCACACCACCTGCTTCTCCGCAGAGTCAGGAGACAAAACCAGCGATCATTGTATCTTGGCAGCAAAATTTGCCGAATGTGCAGACTTAATGGAGATGGGATTGAAACCACCACCCCGTGCAAAATGGTTTATTGGCAAGCGCGCCCGATCACGGGGCTGTTCAGTCAAGCCTACGACCCGACCCGCTATGTTATCTAGCCGTGCACAACATAAACCACGATTTTTACGGTGCACAGGCACGACAGAGAACCCTCGCCCTGCCCCCTTGTAACCACGAGGCCGGAGAGCTTTGCAACCGGTGGTGCCGCGGGAAAATTCCCAGGTGTGCCCTGATGTTTTCGATTTGATCAACAGAAACACAGGGCAATGAAAGAGAATAATTGACAAACACGTTGACAGAAACCCACACGAATCAATTAAATAAGACAAATACATAGGCGTTGAAATGAACACAGTAGACATAAATAAAACCACAAAATTGATTAACAAATGCCATATTTCCACAATGGCAAAGTCCATCCGTAGCGGCGTTATCAATTTAGAAAGATGCGTGCACACACACACATCATCATCATCAGTCATGAGCAATCGACTGCTGGATTTAAGGCCCACCGTAATATTTTGGTTTGGTGAAGCGTGGAATAAATCGAGGTTGTGAGCCACGATCCACCTTTGTGAAATACACAAGGTGATCATCCAGGCCCTTCCCTCCCATCACCTTCCCGTCCTAACGGACAGCCTGCCCCATCTGCTCGTTTGCCATCACGACAACGATTAACTCCCCCACTCAACAGCGTCCTGCCCTCTTACACCTCGAACGTGGTGCGCCATTCTAGCGGTTAGAGTCTGTGCAGACCCCTAATTATCATCACACCATACACATAATGACCCCCCCCTCCAATCCTCCAATGATGCCACCTAAACCAGAGCAAATATAACTCGTGGCGATTACGGTTACAGTAATGGTGACGCACTCCACCTTGGCGGTTTCGTCACGTTCACCTGAATCCACAGGAGCCCGTGTCCCTACACCACTGTGCATCAACCCCCCCCCTCCAGGGTGACTCCCGCTGTGCTGGAGGGAGGGTTGGTGAGTTGGGGGTCCTGGAAATGTTGGGGGGGTGTTGGGGTAAAGGATGGGGAGGGTACCTGGAAAGGGGGGATCACTGCGACCCCCCTCACCCGCCCCGGTCGCCCCATTGTAAATGGCAGAGCCACCAGTCTATCACCGCACTCACCTCTAAATGTCCCTACATCCTGGCTTGCCTGTTCCATGATGAAAAGATTCATCCATCACGTTCCCCACAACACAAACTCATATTCGCCTCCAATCACTGGGTTCACCCTTAAATGGTATGTACGGTGTAAATCTATCACCGCAACAACTACAACATCGCAACCTCATAAGTAACGACGACGATGGTGAATATTTATCTCCCGGCCACCATCATCACGACTGGCCCATTCAACTTTAACTTGTAACTATTTTTTGTTATTTTACCAGGTAAGGCCCACAAAGCTACGTAGCTCTTTTTCAGAAGCGACCTGGCCACAAATGATAGCCCAACTTAGTGGCTTATCGCGTGGAAATGTTTATCAGCCACATATTCTAAACGTATGTTTCTAAATGTTAAGTGAAAAACCGGAGGACCCGGAGAAAAATCCACGTGACCGCAGGGGGATGAGAGACACGCAAACTCCAAATATACAGCAGCAGGCGTCAGGGTCGGGATCAAATTCACGTCCTCCTGCGTACCAGGCGAGGTAGTTAACATCTCGCCACCGTTCCAGTAGCAACAGCTTTCTGTCAACAACCCTCGATCAAGAGGAGGTCGTGCTCCCTGTTGCTGCTCCTACATTCTAGAATTAATTTGCTATGGCCATCAACACCGCACAGCCCCAAGTAATTTCCCCCCCAGCCATTGTTTCTATGAATCGTATCCATGAGCATCTCTATCATCAGGTCATCTCAATTCCTTCGCAGGCCTGTAAGAATGTCAACGCTCCTTGCCTGCTCTAATTAATACAACCCCACAAAAACCACACCCTCAGCACAACAACAAAACAAACCCTCCCCGGATGGGTAAAGGGTTCTCCGATTTGTTTGCGTGGTTTTGAGATGCGGTCGGCTAGAGAGACGCTTTGGGAGAGAGAGAGAGAGAGGCAGCAGCTGTTGGCGGAATTCACGTCCATGAGTCTCTGGCTCACGGCCACGCGTGACACAAACGTGGAGGACCCTCTTGAAGGCTCGCCCGCAACTCTTTCCCGATTGTATCCCTTGAGCACTCTCCGTCAACCCTATGATGCCATTTAGGGGCCATTGCTCCTCGCAAGTGAAGTGTTTGTGGGATGAAGACTTTGACAATTTCCCGACACATCTGCCGTGTTGTCAAGGTCTTGAAAGGCGGCAGCAGCAGCAACATCTCATCCCCCACACACGAGTTGGAGGGGGGGGTACATGCCTGTCACGACTTTGTACCCCCATTCATTATCAAAGGCGCGATCTAAACAATACGCCAATGAAAGAGCATCGCTATTATCTTAAGCAGTCTGTACTCGTTATTTGCAATGTTGTCGTCGTCTTTGTGTTTGCTGTGTTTAACGCACCGCGGATCTCCCCGTTGTAAAATAGCCGGGAAAGCTGTGAAAAGCCTCACCATCGTCCAGGTGTAACGAGTCAAACGCACCTCCGATTAGCAACGTGTTGGCCACGTGCGGTGCGAAAGAAGTTCAACAGAGTAGCAGTGCGTGCGTGTATCGCGGGGATGGCTGTTGTTGGGGGGGCAGTTGTTGGGGGGGGGATGGCTGTTGTTGGGGGGGGCTGTTGTTGGGGGGGGGGGAGTGGCTGTTGTTGGGGGGGCTGTTGTTGGGGGGATTCTTGTTGTTGGGGGGAGCTGTTGTTGGGGGGGGGGGGGTGGCTTTTGTTGGGGGGACGTTGTTGGGGGGGGGTGGCTGTTGTTGGGGGGGGCTGTTATGGGTCGGGGGGGGTGTTATTGGGGGGGGGGGTGTTGGGGGGGGGATGTTGTTGTTGGGGGGGATGGCTGTTGTTGGGGGGCTGTTGTTGTTTGGGGGGGGTGGCTGTTGTTGTTGTTGTTGGGGGGGGGGGGTGTTTACCTCTTGGCGTCGAGTCGGCTGCCCTTGCGCTGCAGCACGGCGGGCACGCAGCTCGTGAGCTCGGTCCAGTCTGCGTGGAGGCCGCAGCTCCATCCCGTGGAGAAGCGCGAGAAGAGCCACGTGTCGCGTCTGCCGGGCCGCAGGCAGGCGCACTTCTTCTGCCCGGCCCGGCACTCGCACGGCAGCTCCAGTTGAATGTTGCGCACGAGGTGGCGGCCGAACGTGGTGCCGCCCGTCTTCTGGATGTGCAGGAACACGATCACGTCGTCGCCCTTGAGGTCGAAGGGCACCGTCTTGTCGAGGTCGCGCGTCGCGAAGTGAAACTTGCGCACGTAGTGAGGGTCGGGCGCCGGGTAGGGGTCCAACGAGGAGGAAGAGAGAGACCAAAGGGACGACGACAACGATGATCCGCCGCCACCGCCGCCGCCGCGATGGGCCTGTGGCGGCGGCGTGAGTAGCAGGAGGCCGCAGCCCGCGCCCGGGCACACGTACTGGTAGGCGATGGTGAAGAAGATGAGGGCCGCCGCCGCCACCAGCAGCGCTTTGCTCAGCCGCTGGTCCATCTCTCGTCCATGAAAAGGCGCCCGGCGAACCACCCCCCTACCTACCCCAGCAAAATAACCCTGAGGGTGACAACAACCGCGCTCGTGTGCCCACCACCGCTAGCGCTCAGCCCCGGCGAATCACGCGGCCGCCACCACCACCACCGCTACCGCCGCCACCGCCACAAGCGCCACCGTCAGGGAGTCGCGGCGCGGCCGGTGGGAGCAGAAGGCGCCCAACAGCGCCGCGGTCCCCCATGGCTCCCTCATCCCGGCGTGCAGTGCGCGCGTCGCGCGGTGACGTCACGTCGCGCGGTGACGTTGCGTCCGCGTGACGCGGGGACTTGTTGTGGAGCAGGGGGGGGTGGAGCGTTGGCGGCCATCTTACGTAGGGGCTCGAGGCAGGGGGGTGGCGGTTGACGCCTATTTCGGGTTTCGCCCGCCTGCAGCGTTGGGCCCCTACGTAAGATGGCCGTCAACGCCCCCCTCCCACACACGCCCCGCGGACCTGACGTCAGGGCTGTTGTAGAGGGGGGGGGGACGTTGGCGGCCATCTTACGTAGGGGCTCGACGCTGCATAGAAGAGGCAGGCAGGGGGGAGGGGCCGCCTGTCCCGGTTTCGCCCGTTCGATATTTCGCCGTAAGAATCAAAAGGAATTAGAATATTCTATTGATTAGCGGAGTAGATACGCGATTGAATGAGTGTTGTGATTTATATGTGAATGTAGGGGAGTTTCGAGATCCGCCTCTGACTGGCATCTAAAATTTCGTGTGGCAGAAGGAATTGATTTGTAACGCAATCCGCCGTGTTGAACTTTATCACAGTTTATAACTGTATCACAGATTATAAATGTTTCACAGTTTATAACTGTATCACAGTTTATAAATGTATCACAATCCAACTGCATTGTGCTCACAGACCTCATGTTGTCCTAGAGGCAAATGTGCCCGGTTTTAGTCTACAAAGCGGTCCAGATGTCTCGTGACCCCCATTTAATTATCTAAAACGCAATATATACTTCTAAAGTAAGGTTTACTTAAAAACAGAAATGAACGTGCAAAGGGCAAAAACACAAATTTAGGGGTCAATTAATTGAGAGGGTTGCATCAACCCTCGGGTGGTATCGATTAATATCGATACGAGACATCAGTCTTGAGTTGAATAATCGATCGCTATCACGTTCTCCGTGACACCCACCCCCTCATTGTTTACGCAGCATCCCCAAATCAGACGCCAGATGATGGATTCGAGTTGGGGGTAGGGGGCAGAGCAAGCGCGGTGACCTTGCGTCTGTGTCTGGCCTCAAGGTGCACGTAGCCTGGCACAAGCGTCGTGGTGACGTCACCGCCACTTAGTGGAGAATGGTGGTGGTTGTGGTTGTTGTCTATCGACGCGCGCTCCTTGCAACAGGCGATGAGTTTAGGGGCCGTCCATAAATGACGTCACGCGATTTTGGATGATTTTTGACCCCCCCCCCTCAAATATGACGTCACAAAGCTCTGCCCCCCCCCCAAAACATGTTTCAAATCGCTTTAAACTATTGTCATTGTAGTGCGTATTTAATGTGGCGCTGCACTCTGATGTTGTAGGAGAAAACATTTATTAAAAAGTCTATTTAATTAAGTAGAACGTGTTGTCTATATTTATTTAAAGTTGCGCATTTTGATGTGACGTCACATTTCTCACCCCCCCCCCCCAAGGTGCGTGACGTCATTTATGGACGGCCCCTTAGTGTCCGTGAACTATCAGGCGGTGGTGCATCCGTCATTCGTCTCAATCAGTTAACCCGTAACACCCACTGGGTCTGTGTGTGTATCTGGATATCTCTATGCATGTCAATCATCTCAAACACATTCCTGCGGAGGGAGCTGGTAGGAACGTTGGGTTGCCCGGTCAATGGCCAGGGTCAACGGCGGCGTGGTGCATTCCGCAAATATGGCCGACTGTGAGGGCGGGCACAAGCCGGCGTGAGTAGGTTAAACGTTGAGTTTTATAAGGGCACCACGGGGTGACCAGCCTCTCACTACCCAGCCCCACCCCCCACCCAGCCCCTCCCTCCCCACCCAGCCCCTGCCTTCACGACGAATGGACGGACACAATAATCCCCTGTGGGCTGGTGTAACCAGATGCTCCTACCAGTAGTAACACCCCTGGACAAAAATAGTGTCCGAGAAATTATAACAAATTATTGCCTCGGCCAGTTTGTATTATTTGGAACCCCGGGGTACCGCCATAATGATCATATTCAGATGTAATCAGCTTATCCAGAATAACACCTGCAAGGTCTGTGTATTTGTATATCTCTATGCATCTCTCAATCAAGTTTCAATAAAGATTCGTATTTAATCGGTTGACCCATAATAACACCTGCTGGCTCGGTCCCGTCACCTCTCCATGCCAGCAGCGATAACCTCCGCTTCACGTGACGGTCTCTAAGTGCACCTAGCCTGGCACAAGCGGCGTGGTGACATCACCGCGGAGTGATTGAGCGCAAGGAGTTAAGCCTTCGTCTATCCTTGCCTGTGGGATCATCAGTATGTTCAAGAGCTGAATCCCAATGTCGCGGTCTGCTCGCCACGACGAGGGATTCAGGAGGGAGTTCGTGTCGCTTTGCTGTTCCTCCTCCTCCGTTGAAGGAGTACAGATGACAGTGGTTTACTGCCTCTATTGTCCATCGTGTGTATTGCATGGCCAAACACGACTGTGGCATGTTTATATGTATTTCTATGGGTCATGTCTCCATGGGTCATGTATCTCTACGGGTTTACCATCCATAGTTTGGGTTGCATGGCCCCAATCATACCGTATTAGTGTGGCTTGTATCTGTAATTTTACATTGGTGAAGGTGATGTTGAACTTCTTTCGAACCGGACTTAGCCAACCGTGCTAATCGGAGGTGCGGGGTGAAGGACATTTAAACACAAAAAGCAGATCTACAGAAATTATTTTCAAGAAATTATTTTTCCACTTGAATATCGGGTGTCCACACCTTTGTGCCGATCTGGTTAAAAGTGCTTCCCATTGATTCTGTGGTAGATGCAAGCCAGGCAGCGTGGTGGTGACGGTGGGCTCGCTGATGAGCAATGTGAAAGCTGGGCAGTGTGGTGGTGGGCTCGCAGATCAGAGGTTTGCTTGTTGGGCACGCTATTATTAACAAATGTAATACAAATTATTGGTTCTTTCGGTAAAGTCACGTAGAAGGGAAATAATAAAATAATGTAAATATAAAACAAGAAAAATATAATATTAATATTATTTTATTATTTCCCTTTTACGTGACTTTACCGAAAGAACCAAGAATATGAATCCCTGCAGTCACGAAAGCTTTAAATCAAAATGTAATACAATTTTAAATGTAACAAGATTCAAATGTAAACTATCAGAATACTATATTCTTTGGTTCTTTCGGTAAAGCCACGTAGGTTGCAATAAAATAAAACAAAATAAAATAAAACATTTCTACCCACATAACTTTACCGTAAGAACCAAAGAGTATGGATTCTTGCAGTCACGAAACTTCAAATCAAGATATCAGAATACTGCTCACCTTTCCGTAAAGTCATCGAGTTGAAGGATGTTCACAGTTGCATCTCGTCAAGACCGAATAACCAATGACGCAGGTTAATTATAGGTTTGATTAAAGTTTACTTACATTATTGTAAAATTGACAGAAAACAAATTTAGGCATATATTTGAAATGAAATCCGGAAAAATGGTAGTCACGTTAAAAATCATAACCGATTCTTACATCTTACACACAATTCAATGTTCATGAAGCGCAGGAACGTATCAAATGGGATGAATTGACGGGTCTGTGTGTGCCGAGGAATCTTATCTCCTTTCTTCGTGGGCAACCATAGCACGATGGTTCACCTACGCCGAGGGTTAAGATGCACCTCCAGGAGCCATCGGTATCCGCTACATCTTCACACATCGGTACACATGGCTGCCCAGACTCAAATAGGGTTCACTGCTCTTGCATGGCATTAGCCAAAACAGCCACCAAAGCCATCTGTTCTGCATTACTTGTATTAACGGTATACACATGTAACATTTTTAAGAAGTACATCACAATACCCCCTATTATAATTTGACAAACTTTATTTCTCTTTCAGTTCGGTTCTGAAATCGACTTGTGTTTCACGATCATCCTGTGTCGTAAATGTAATTCGCTATAATGGATCCGAGCTTGTGCAAAAGAATGTTTCCAAGCCCTCAGAAAGTATTGAGATTGGAGGGAAATACATTTAATCAACACAGATATCATCTTCTAATACATTTGGTGGAAGGTACAGCAGAGCCTTGCCCATCGTGGGAGATATGTTCTTGCAAATCGCCGCTATCGGCAAATCCGCGATCCGCAAACTCAAAGGCATAAATGGGAAAAGAATGGCTTGCTTCACGGTTCGTAATACAACACCCACTCCTACATTTATTTCACGTTACCCTACATCAGCCCAACAGATTCAACAGGAAGTATTGTGAATGTAAAATATGATTAATATTCTCGAGTGTTAAACATAACTTGAACGGTAAATGTGGCGTGCAATATTGTATACAGGAAAAAGAAAATCATGCGGCTGAACCTCACTGCCTCCTCACTGGAGGCTGGGAACACCTCGTGGCCTGGGACTCGGGATGGGCCACTTGGGAGACGAGATGGTGCCGCGTGTGTTCTTCCACGGCAGCATCGTCGTGAGCAGTGCGGTTACAACGTGTACAGGAATCTCACGTTCAACCGCGGGTACGGGTACCCGTTTGTGATCCTGGTGCGACCGGGTACGGGTAGGCCGTGAGTCACTGGTGAGTAACCGTTTGTCACTCATTTCCCAACGTCTTGACTCTTCTCACAATTCAAGTTTCTAGAATCAACCCACCCGCGCCTGTAACATGGCTTCATCCCAGAGGTTGCAATCGGGTACCCGATACCCGTACCCTACCCGTACCCGGCCGGGTATTGGGTAGGGTACGGGTAACCCGTACCCGGCCGGGTACGGGTACCCATTTGCGACCCTGGTGCGGCCGGGTACGGGTAAGGAATCAAAACCCGTTTGCGACCTCTGCCAAAGGGGCACGAATGGTGAACTGTGCCTCAATACATTAAGTGCAAAACCACACGATAGCTAAATCTGCGAGAGGGAAGGGTTTGCTAAATATGGGTGAATTTATAATCCGGGTTTATTGGTTCCGAGTCTGGGTTTGTGTGTTCCTCGTACGGGTTTGTGGGTTCGGAATCTGCGTTTATTGGTTTGTGGGTTCATAGTCCGGATTGATATCATAGCCAAGGTTTGTGGGTACAGTTTTTCGAGTTATGTGTCGATGGTGCAGCATGCTTGTCGACGTTTTGTTAATGTGGAGTGCACACTGAAAACCATCTGATAAGCTTTTGCGTTTTTTTTTTAAATCAGGCTAAAGATTTATTTTATAATCTTTCATATACACAATTTAGAAAAATTGTGTAAACTTTTACACCATATTAAATAAAGTTTGTTTCATTAAAATGACTGCATTGCTTACATGGTAATTCACTATAACCCAGTAACGGTAGCATATGGTGAGAATCGTTGGACTTACGTTGGGCCCAATGTTCCATGTTTACTGGGAGGATTATTTGTGTGGATTTACGCATTGTTTATTCACAATATCAGACACCTCCATATATGTATTAAAATGCATAACTTACGTTTAAGTATTAAAACCCTCAAATTTGTATGTCATGCAATAATTAAAACCCTATTTTTAACATCTTTAAGCTCACACAAAAATCCAAACAATATATTATACCGCTTGCGGTACACCATAAAGTCGCCGTAAGGGTATAAAGAAGCACATTTGGACAGTTGCCAATCCATATTAGTGCAGCAATAAAATAAGCATCCGATGGCAAGTTACTCAGCCAAAAGGACATTTTCCCCGATCTGTCCAATTTCCTCAAAAGAGAACACTGAAATTATTCCTGGAAAATCTTTCCACTTGTTGAGGACTAGTTGAATGTCACTATTCTCCTTCTTGAAAATGAAGCTCTGGATCTTGATGAAGGGAAACTTCAAGCCCTTGTACATGGCCGTTATCCCCCAATCTTTCGTGCATTTCTTATGCTGGATTTTTCCAATCTTGCTGATTCCATCAAAAGACACAGGTTTTTTGTGGGGCTTTTGGTCTACCAGCTCCATGAAGGCAGAAGAAATCACAGTGTAGTGTGCATTCTGTTCACAGCAGACAAGTTACACAAATAAAACGACATGTACGTACGTAAGAAAACACATGCTTTGAGCTGGCTGAATTGAACCAAAATCGTACAAATGAAAAGCAAGTCAACTTATGCCAATGGGAAGACATCAAAGCAGATGATCGTGGGGCAGTGGAGATTGGGTGTCAAATGTATATCCTCTTGATTGTTTAAATATAATCACACGTGGTTACATTCGCCAACCAGACATTCTCGTACAGAAACCGTCATCAACACAGGTGGCCCAGCTGTAACTATTCAGACCGTTATGCTCGGTAAATGTGGAATAAAATGTCACACTTGCTCGACATGGATTACCCACCTCAACTAAGCGGATGTCGCTTGATTTGCAGACTGTTTCTTTGCACTTGATGCATTTCAGCAAGTAGATGTCTCCCTCTGGCTTTTTAAATCCCTGCAGCATGCGCTGAAATTCGGCAGAACTCAGGGTGGCCTTTTGCAAGCTTTCCATCTGTAACAAAAAACCCAAAGCGGTTTTACATTCTACTACACTCATTCCATAAAGATAGTCCATAATAATCGTGTTCTTATTGCCATACAGTACTCTGCTGAATGATTTAGAGGTTCAGGGACATCTCTGCAGCAAGCGTTCGCTGCTTGTTCCAGAGAGTTCACATTTCGAATCCAGTGGCCACTAATTACTGCGGCTGTCTTAATTAATAAAAAATATATATACATACACACACCGTCTGCTTCACATGCGAATGTTAAAGATCCTGTGACGTCATTTGCAAAAGTAGGCCATTGCGTGCCGGCATCATGGCCCACATTTGAAAGATGACCCGCAAAAAATTATCAGTTGGAATATACTCAGTAATCACCCTCCCACCCCACTAGCAAGACTTGGTGGGGCCCTCCTGAATAACAATCATGAAACTCAGCGAGGCTTTCCTGGGTAAACAAGCGTATTAATTACAAATTAATTTAACAAGACACGCTTTAATCATGGGACTCAACAGGTCAAAACCGGCACTGAGTTTGCCTGTGTAACCAAATTCCACCTGCAAACATCAGTCTGAAATACTCATTGGGTGTTGGACCATGCACGATTGAAACTTTTAATTTTACCAGGTAAAGCCCACGGAGCTATTAGTACTTTTTCAGAAGCGATCTGGCCACAAATGAAAGCTCAGAGAAGCGGCTTTTCACGTAGACTTTAATAGCTGCCAAATGTGTAAATGAAAGACGAAACACTGGATTTGTGGGGTGGGAGGCACAATAGCAACTTAGCTGCCAGACAAGAAAAACAAGTGGGTCTCATGAGTGGGTAGATTTGAAGTTTTCGTGACTGCAGGGATCCACACTCTTTGGTTCTTTCGGTAAAGTCACGTAGGTGTAAAATAAAATAAATTATATTCAGCAATTGTTTCTTGCTGTGGTTGTCCCACCTGATGACGGACGCTTGTGTTGGCGCCCGTAACGTCGTGATTTAATCTATTTTATTTTATACCTACGTGACTTTACCGAAAGAACCAAAGAGTATGGCAGAAGCCTCTTCCAGTAGGGGCTCTTTCACAGCAATGGGAGATATCATTATCATTGGGTTGTTGATCTCAGTGTGCATCTTCTCGGGGCAAGATACACTTGGCCACCGTGTCTCAGCGGCACATTAGCAAGGGTCAGATGCGGGGTCAACAGCTCTTAAGCTGGCACACCACCAAAGTGAAAGGTCACATTGATGATCCTCCCGACAGCGACGAGGAGACGGGAGTGACTACATCCCTAGTCTGAGGACTAAAATCTGGTAGTGTCAATCGCACACTCTAAAAAGGCCAACTGTTGGCAAGCCTCCCGAGAGTTGGAGGAGAAGAAGAGAACGTAATGGTTGCAGGGCATTTCGGAGGGTAAGTGGTCAAACGGTGTTCAGGTGGGTCGATCGCAGAGTTGATGACAGCAATTGCCGAGGTCTAGCGCCAGTCTTGTTACTTGACAGAGTTAGAATATTATTTTCCAAGAAGAGCATTTTTTTTCACACATTAACACTAATTCAATATATCATTCTTGATTTGAAGCTTAAATATATCATAGCTCATACGTATATTTTAAGAAACTTTATTCATGTCGCGGTAGAGCGGCATAACTGCCAAGGCAGCCACGACAATAACAGGCAAAAGTTTCGAGCAATTGCTTCAATAATCTCAATGAAAAAGATAATTTCAACACGTAACGCACTGCTTCACAGTAATCAATCACTCTTGAAGAGCGAGAGAGAGAGAATGACTCGGAGGCACGAGAAGGAACCACTGCCATGCGGTCAGCCTGGCGCAAACAATTTCCCAAGCTCTGCCGTCCTTTATATATGAAGGCATTACAAACCAAGCGATGAGTAAAATAATAAAAATAAAACATAATAAAATCATTCTCACGACGTTTCTTATTATTTTATTATGTTTTATTTTTATTATTTTATTATTTCCCTTCTACGTGACTTTACCGAAAAAACCAAGACGATTTATCCCTGCAGTCACGAAAGCTTTCAATCGAAATTTAAGCGATGAGCACTTGCGTGTGGGAAGAGACCAGAACGCCTGGAGGAAGCCCACAAGTGCAAGGGTGAAACGCTATCCCATACAGATGGATTCCAAATTTTTCCTGCAACCGCCTTTTCCTGGCAAGGCAGGGTTGTAGTACATCCTTGGCATCCATGGGAAGGGATTATCGCAACGTTTGTGCGATCCACCAATCCTTCCAGCAAGCCTTCCCCGGTTGTTTCCTTTATTTAAATGTTGTCTGCAAAAGATGAGCTGTTGGTTTTGGGGTACGGGACTAAAGTCAATGGGGTCCAGCCCACGGAAACGGATTGGAGCACATCGCAGGAAGGAAGGGTATGCAAAAACGCTATTGCACAGTTACCTTTTCAGCCATGGTGACAGAGCCAAGCTTCTGTACATTCTCGATAGCGGTGTACATGACCTTCTCCATCAGAAGGTTCACCTTCTCTTTCTCTGCCAGGCCGCCCTTCAAGGTGGTGATCAGCATACACTTGCTGTTTTCTGCGCGGCCTCGTCCTAATCAGCGTGAAGATGGGCAAAGGCATGTACTGATGGGCACTGGCTTGTGCTGTGAAACGTTACATAACCAAAGCAATGCACGCAGAAGAATAACATCACCACATTCGCTTGCGTGCCGGTGTTTGTATCGTGTGACAGTGCTTGCAACCAGCGTGTGTTGCCTCCTGCGTTTCACTGTATTCACATGCACTAGTTGGCCTATGGCCGCATCTGGGGCACTGAAGCTATGCTGCTACCCGCTGCAATGCATTTGATTATAAGCCTCCATTACGTTTTAAATCAACAGGGAATTTCAATCTACGTAGCCCCTGCCTCCTGTTTAGGCCCTGCCTCCTTCTCCTATGCCCACCCCTTTCTGATTTAGGCCCCTCCCCCTTACTCCTCAGGCCACGCCCCTTTCTGATTTAGGCCCCTCTCCCTTACTCCTCAGGCCACACCCCTTTCTGATTTAGGCCCCTCCCCCTTACTCCTCAGCCCCACCCTTCTGATTTAGGCCCCTCCCCCTTACTCCTCAGGCCACACCCCTTTCTGATTTAGGCCCCTCCCCCTTACTCCTCAGGCCACACCCCTTTCTGATTTAGGCCCCTCCCCCTTACTCCTCAGGCCACACCCCTTTTTGATTTAGGCCCCTCTCCCTTACTCCTCAGGCCCACCCCTTTCTGATTTAGGCCCCTCCCCCTTACTCCTCAGGCCCCACCCCCTTTGATTTAGGCCCCTCCCCCTTACTCCTCAGGCCCCACCCCTTTCTGATATAGGCCCCTCCCCCTTACTCCTCAGGCCACACCCCTTTCTGATTTAGGCCCCTCTCCCTTACTCCTCAGGCCCACCCCTTTCTGATTTAGGCCCCTCCCCCTTACTCCTCAGGCCACACCCCTTTCTGATTTAGGCCCCTCCCCCTTACTCCTCAGGCCACACCCCTTTCTGATTTAGTCCCCTCGTTGTTGCTCCACGCTTTTCCGTCTCAGGTGGCGGTAGGAGTCGTGGAACGGGAGGAAGCGAGCGCACAGCAGCAGCAGCAGAGGTAGCGGTGGGCGGGGCTAGTTGGAGCAATGTCATAATAGATTGTGGCACCGGGAATATTTTCAGATTATAAGGGGCCGTCCATAAATGACGTCACGCGATTTTGGACGATTTTTGATCCCCCCCCCCCCCCCCCCCCTTAGTCAGACCCCCGCTCAAATATGACGTCACAAAGTTCTGCCCCCCCACCCAAAAAAAATCAAACATGCTTCAAATCGTTTTAAACTATTGTCATTGTAGTGCGTATTTAATGTGGCGCTGCACTCTGATGTTGTAGGAGAAAACATTAAAAAATATATTTAATTAAGTAGAACGTGTTGTCTATATTTATTTAAAGTTGCGCATTTTGATGTGATGTTACATTTCCCAAACCCCCCCCCCCCCTCGTCACACATCGTCACAAATGTCTGACACCCCCCCCCCTAGGTGCGTGACGTCATTTATGGACGGCCCCTAAGACTTGAACATTGGCTGATATGTCCACTGGGATCTGGGCTGCAGAGGCCCTGTAAACAGCTCGTGGACATCCCAATAACCACAAAAGTGTTCAAGTGACACTGAATCGCACGGACAGGAGCACGTCCTTTGAGCGTAGACATTTTTAGGACTGGAATGCAGTCAGAAGCAATGGCACGGCGGAGCTCGTTTCAGACAATGAGAAGGCAAACGAATGAGCACTTGTCGCATGCCTGAGAGAGGAGAGGTTCGCGTTCGTTTCGTTGAGTGGCAAGATTGGAGAGGAACGTATGTGGAGGTGACGGATATATATTTTTAACATACTTTGTAACCATCTTCTGAATGAAACACCACCAGGCTTGGAGCCTGGCGGTGTTTCATTCAGACTCTATCTTTCCGACAGACCTGTTCTTCACCTGAGGACGGCTGCTTGCGTTGTGGCCGGAACGTCGTGAGAATTATTTGATTATGTTTTATTTTTATTATTTTATTATTTCCCTTCTACGTGACTTTACCGACAGAATCAAGAAGATGAATCCCTGCAGTCACGAAAGCTTTAAATCGAAATTTATACTTTGTAACATTTATGTGTGAATCATCGTTGTTTTAACCGCGAATACTTGCGGGGGCATTAATTTTGCAAGTGCACGCTGTCTGCATCACAGTGGACGTTAATGATGCCCTGACGTCATTCGAAGTAAAGAGTCCACTGCGTGCCAGCGTCATTTTCCAAATTTGCCCAAAATCGTTAAATCACCCGCAAATCACTCAATTTGAATGACACACCGCAGAAATCATCACCACCGTACAACTGGCAGATTAATGGCCGCTCACACACCAGGTGCCGAGTCTCCTTGTGCCGCACTGGGACAGCTGCCACTGAGATGAGATGCGACTGCAAGTTGGCCGATCACATGTAAGCACTCCGGCGTGTTTTCTACACGAGCACGTACCGCGTGTCTACACGAGCACGTACCGCGTGTCTACACGAGCACGTACCGCGTGTCTACACGAGCACGTACCGCGTGTCTACACGAGCACGTACCGCGTGTCTACACGAGCTCGTACCGCGTGTCTACACGAGCTCGTACCGCGTGTCTACACGAGCGCGTGCCGCGTGTCTACACGAGCTCGTGCCGCGTGTCTACACGAGCTCGTGCCGCGTGTCTACACGAGCGCGTGCCGCGTGTCTACACGAGCGCGTGCCGCGTGTCTACACGAGCGCGTGCCGCGTGTCTACACGAGCGCGTGCCGCGTGTCTACACGAGCACGTGCCGCGTGTCTACACGAGCACGTACCGCGTGTCTACACGAGCTCGTGCCGCGTGTCTACACGAGCTCGTGCCGCGTGTCTACACGAGCGCGTGCCGCGTGTCTACACGAGCGCGTGCCGCGTGTCTACACGAGCGCGTGCCGCGTGTCTACACGAGCGCGTGCCGCGTGTCTACACGAGCGCGTGCCGCGTGTCTACACGAGCGCGTGCCGCGTGTCTACACGAGCGCGTGCCGCGTGTCTACACGAGCGCGTGCCGCGTGTCTACACGAGCGCGTGCCGCGTGTCTACACGAGCGCGTGCCGCGTGTCTACACGAGCGCGTGCCGCGTGTCTACACGAGCGCGTGCCGCGTGTCTACACGAGCGCGTGCCGCGTGTCTACACGAGCGCGTGCCGCGTGTCTACACGAGCTCGTGCCGCGTGTCTACACGAGCTCGTGCCGCGTGTCTACACGAGCGCGTGCCGCGTGTCTACACGAGCTCGTGCCGCGTGTCTACACGAGCGCGTGCCGCGTGTCTACACGAGCGCGTGCCGCGTGTCTACACGAGCGCGTGCCGCGTGTCTACACGAGCGCGTGCCGCGTGTCTACACGAGCGCGTGCCGCGTGTCTACACGAGCGCGTGCCGCGTGTCTACACGAGCGCGTGCCGCGTGTCTACACGAGCGCGTGCCGCGTGTCTACACGAGCGCGTGCCGCGTGTCTACACGAGCGCGTGCCGCGTGTCTACACGAGCGCGTGCCGCGTGTCTACACGAGCGCGTGCCGCGTGTCTACACGAGCGCGTGCCGCGTGTCTACACGAGCGCGTGCCGCGTGTCTACACGAGCGCGTGCCGCGTGTCTACACGAGCGCGTGCCGCGTGTCTACACGAGCGCGTGCCGCGTGTCTACACGAGCGCGTGCCGCGTGTCTACACGAGCGCGTGCCGAGTGTCTACACGAGCGCGTGCCGAGTGTCTACACGAGCGCGTGCCGAGTGTCTACACGAGCGCGTGCCGCGTGTCTACACGAGCGCGTGCCGCGTGTCTACACGAGCGCGTGCCGCGTGTCTACACGAGCGCGTGCCGCGTGTCTACACCAGCGCGTGCCGCGTGTCTACACGAGCGCGTGCCGCGTGTCTACACGAGCGCGTGCCGCGTGGCTACACGAGCGCGTGCCGCGTGGCTACACGAGCACGTGCCGCGTGGCTACACGAGCGCGTGCCGCGTGTCTACACCAGCGCGTGCCGCGTGTCTACACCAGCGCGTGCCGCGTGTCTACACGAGCGCGTGCCGCGTGTCTACACGAGCGCGTGCCGCGTGTCTACACCAGCGCGTGCCGCGTGTCTACACGAGCGCGTGCCGCGTGGCTACACGAGCGCGTGCCGCGTGGCTACACGAGCGCGTGCCGCGTGTCTACACGAGCGCGTACCGCGTGGCTACACGAGCACGTACCGCGTGTCTACACGAGCACGTGCCGCGTGTCTACACGAGCTCGTGCCGCGTGTCTACACGAGCTCGTGCCGCGTGTCTACACGAGCTCGTGCCGCGTGTCTACACGAGCTCGTGCCGCGTGTCTACACGAGCGCGTGCCGCGTGTCTACACGAGCGCGTGCCGCGTGTCTACACGAGCGCGTGCCGCGTGTCTACACGAGCGCGTGCCGCGTGTCTACACGAGCGCGTGCCGCGTGTCTACACGAGCTCGTGCCGCGTGTCTACACGAGCGCGTGCCGCGTGTCTACACGAGCGCGTGCCGCGTGTCTACACGAGCGCGTGCCGCGTGTCTACACGAGCGCGTGCCGCGTGTCTACACGAGCGCGTGCCGCGTGTCAACACGAGCGCGTGCCGCGTGTCTACACGAGCGCGTGCCGCGTGTCTACACGAGCGCGTGCCGCGTGTCTACACGAGCGCGTGCCGCGTGTCTACACGAGCGCGTGCCGCGTGTCTACACGAGCGCGTGCCGCGTGTCTACACGAGCGCGTGCCGCGTGTCTACACGAGCGCGTGCCGCGTGTCTACACGAGCGCGTGCCGCGTGTCTACACGAGCGCGTGCCGCGTGTCTACACGAGCGCGTGCCGCGTGTCTACACGAGCGCGTGCCGCGTGTCTACACGAGCGCGTGCCGCGTGTCTACACGAGTTCGTACCGCGTGTCTGCACGCTCTTGATGACGTTGCCCACGTAGTCGTACAGCAGCACCAGGTTGCAGCGCTGGATGTCAAGGCCCTCGTCCGCCACGCTCGTCGCGATGAGCAGATTGCTTCCCTGCTCCTCTCGGAATTCGTCCACAGCCCCCGACTGCTGATTTAGAGTCATTCCTGCATACCCAAAGCACACGTGCATGCACAAACCAAGACAAAGATCCACCATGTAGCCTTTGACAGGCTGTTGGGGCAAGTGCTGTTACCGAGCACCCATGGTGGCCGACACGGCGCACGAGGGAATGGTTGGCCAACACCACGCCCGGCCGCCTTTGTCTCTCCAGTGGTGATCTTTTACGCACAGCATCAGGTACTCATTTAAGGTTGAAATTACTTCGGGGATGCTTAGGACCGGCCCAATACTTGGTAAGATATTCGTCACCACTGCTGGCTGTGAGTAGGAAGCAAACCCAGGTCACCAGGTTCAAAGCCCAGTACACACACACACGAGTGCATTTATAAAAATAGTGAGGAAATGGTATCGAGGGTTGCCATCTGGTCCACTTCGGCTGATGATGGATATTGTTGGGAGTAATATGGTAGGTATTTCTTATCCACAAATGTAAATGTCCATTTGGAATGTTCCAACACAGCCTGGACATTCAGACATTGAATTTTACTGACATCTGCTGGTGTTGTGTTGAACTTTGTTTGGAGTATATTGTACAGTTTTTATAGACCTCGTCTGACTGAGAAATATATCTGGGTTTGGTTTATTGGTAAAGGTAGCACAATCTTAGTCGTTTGAAATCATCAAACGTGGCTGCCTTTGTCTCTTGAGTGCTCTTGATGACACATTGTAAGAAGTGTTCATTATTCGGCTGAGAAAACCTACGAGAGGACCATGCCACTTATAGATACCAAAATAACGTCGTTAATGCGTTTAACCATAAACCAACATTTTGCATACGCACACAAAGACATTTCCAGCGTGACTCCTGTGCCAGGCGAGATGCAATTTCTCAGACATCGTAATCTCGGCGTGCTTTCAGCTTGGCGTCGGGCGCCAAACATTGTTGCCCGATAGACTGGGGCCTGCGACTAATTGATTGTGATGAGCCGTTTGTTTTGAAGTAAAGGTGAAACCACGGCTCATCCCTCTTGGGTGAACAGCACCTGGCTTGTCTATTAAGGTGAGAATCCGACTATTTTGGGATTTTCAGTAAATTTGCACTCGATTATTATTTTAGCCGAGTTTAAGGAAAGCTAAGTCAGATTCAACTCATACTCCCATCCCACACGTAAAACCATTCACGACAAAGTTGCCACATTCTCATCAGGGAAACGGACCTTCATGTTGTTTGCTTTTAGCCCGTCCAATGAGCTTGGAGGGCTTGAGATGAGGCAACTCTGTTTTGATTTCATTGATCCAACTCTCCATTGCCTGAAACACAAGCAGTGGAAATCTGTTACTCCTTGAGTTGTACTTCTCGCAGGATAACGATGCTGAGATTTAAAAAATTGCACCGGGCGCTGGTGGCAGACACCCGTGAGTGTCGGGGTGCCATTCCCTGGCTCACCAGGAGATGTGAATTCAACCCGTTCATATTCATGGGATAGAATGTTTCCTCCTCGCACGTATTGACCGTGAAATAGGCGGCATCCGTTTCGCAGTGGACGCTAGAAATCCCTGACGTCATTTAAAACGTTGCCAGCGTTACAGTCCACATTTGCCAAATTCGAAAGCTCGCGTGCAAATGACTCAACACTTGTGATCGTCTACATATCAAGGTGTTGCTGGGAAATTAATCAGTGTTTACATGTGGGAGGAAACCACAGCACCCAGAGAAAAACCACACGTGTGAGGGGGAAACACTCTATCCCATTAATAAGGGACGGGTTGAATTCACATTTTTGCTGCGCTGCCTTCTTCTGGTGAGCCAGGGAATGGCACCTCGACACTCGGGGTGTGTGCCACCAGCACCCGGCTAAGTGAGTGCGATGTGATACTGTGCGTTCACCTCGGAGATGGCACGTGTTTTCACAAAGAGGATGGATTTGGTTGCAGCATTGATCTGGTATTCGCGCCGCAGTATTTCCTCCAGTTTGAGGAGCTTCGGATTTTCATTTTCAGGATTGTTCAGACATGACTCCAGATCGCGAAGCTTTTCTGAAAACGAGGGCAACATGCAAACACATAAACACGCGCGTGCAGACACAAATCTCGCTTTAAAAACAAGTGACAAGCTCCGTAAAAAACATAAAATAAAAGTTTTAAAAGGCCATTAATACTCTGGTTCTTTCGGTAAAGTCACGTAGAGAGAAAAAATAATAATAAAAAACATGACGTTTCGGTCGCAACACAAGCGGCCGAAACGTCGTGTTTTCTTTCGTCGTGTTTTCTTTCATTATTTTTTCTACCTACGTGACTATACCGAAAGAACCAGAGAGTATGTATTCCTGCAGTCACGAAAGCATCAAATCAAGGCCATTAATATTTGTCCAAATCTCCCTGCCGCAGGACCAAATTTGAAACCTATTAATAATCAAAACGTTCATGGCCTTGTGAGTGACAACAACGACTGGTTTCCGTATGCGCCAGTCACGTAAGTACACATACCCGTGCCCTTCAAATAATAATGGTGTGCATTTCAATTTCTGTGCACCTTTCTGATAGTGCAAGGCTCTCACAAATGTGTTTCACAGACATAACGTGCAGTAGTATCACAGCTAGGGGGCGATGTTGCTATGCCTAATTCCAATTGAATAATGTGCAGGTACATTTTTCTATTTTTGGTCAATTGTGGACCATGACGCCCGCACACAATGACCAACTGATTGCCTACTCTTTGGTTTTTTTGCGAAAATAATAAAATAAAATAAATGAAGACGGAAGCTTGTGTTGCCTCCAAAACGTCGTGAATTAATTTTTTTTTCATTTATTTTATTAAATTTTTTACCTACGTGACTTTACCGAAAAAATCAAAGAGTATGAATCCTTGCAGTCACGAAAGCTTAAAATCTAGAATCATTGCCGCCTCTTTTAGAATGGCGTCACGGGGACGTCCACTGTGATGCAGATGGTGCATAGTCTTTTTAAGGTTGGTGCACCCGCAGTAATAACCAGGGCGGCCTGTTGAGATTCGAACCGCGAAGCTCTACAACAAGTGGAGAACGCCCTTCAGCCGGATGAAATCGCCGCGTAAAAAAAATATGAAACTCTTAGAAGGAGGCTTTGGGCAACGTTCATTCCAAATGTTTTTTTGCTCGTTAACATGTATTCGTGTTTCCGTGTACGGGGGGTCGGGTTAAGAATCCAATTTGTGGTGGCGTGCCCTCACGTAGCCAGTAGCTCTCCCTCATCTCCTGTTTTTCAATAAATCTGCTTCCATTGTGGAGGAACTCACGCGGGTGTGAATCGTCAGCATCGTGTGCAATGGCGTGTGCACCGTGCAATGAACACAACACACCGTGTAATGTTGTCGTTCAAATTTAAGGGATGCTTCAGCCAGAGATATTCCGAAATTCAAAATACTAATCTCGCTTATTAATAATCGAGGTGTAATGCCAAAACGCAAGCAGCCGTCCTCTGCGTTGTGGCCGAAACGTCGTGAGAATTTTATCTTAATATGTTTTATTTTTAAATCCTTTATATTGAGTGCACTTGCTTGCTTGCTTGCGCGCTTACGACCGTGCAAATCTTTCGTTCGTTTTTTAACCCACTTCCCGTGATCCAATCGAGCTGACATTTTGCACACAGACTCGTTATTCCAAAATTGTACACTTTTTAGGAAAAAAAAAGTATATTTAATTACCAATTGCTTAATGGTGACAGGCAATCATCTGACCCATAGGTGGCAGCCATCTCAAGCCAGAGGACGAAAGGACTCTAGCCGCCACGCATATAAAGGATTTATAGTGAAAAACTTAGTTTTTACGGGTTAATTTTTTATTATTTTATTTTTTCCCTTCTACGTGACTTTACCGAAAGAACCAAGAATATGAATCCATGCAGTCACGAAAGCTTTAAATCGAAATGTAGTGGCAAAGTTACATGGGAAAATGTTGAATCGGTGCTTCATTCATCAGCTCTTATCATCTCTTTCCTAAGTTCTTATAATAACCTTGGTGAAGGCAAGAGACGGTATTACTCTTATCTCGTACAGATTTGATAATGCTTGTGATTAACTTGGAGTAGAATGATGAAAAATTTGAAAATGTAATAAAAATGTTCCTTGGGAAGAAAATGTACTTGGATTGTATGATTGAGTGGTTCGAAATGCAGATATGTACAGAGGGCACGTCTTGAAAATTTTACTTGAAAGTCAACCTGAAGTAAGCTATGGGATGAGGTGATTGGAAAGAAGAGGTGAGGAGTTACCTAAGCACCGTTTCAGAGGCGAGGGAGTTTAATCAGTTTAAAAAATTGTTATAAGCGTGAAGAGCAAACATTTCATCTTCGCAGCGCATTTTGGCTAACCACCGAATAAAGATGATCACCACATCGCGCGCTTTCAGATGCACTTCTGCGGCCACCTGGAACGCTCTTTCTTCCGATATTAGGAAGCCACTGGAGCTATGCACTTTTTTTAATCTCGATTGAAAACTAATTTAGTTAGAATTGCTTTTTGTGTTGAGTTTGTTGTCCTTCCCCCGCACCTCCGATTAGCACGGTTTTCTGCGTATGGTGCGAAAGAAGTTCACCATACCTACACATACATTTGCTACATATCATGCCAGAGCCATGGAACAGACAAAGCGTTGCTTCTTCCAAGATAAGTGGGCAGCATTCATGGGCATCTTGTGAAGCAAGGGCTGAATAAGCATCAGTCGGTTGGAATGCCATCTCAACACAGTACACTTCAATTTAAGTCAGCGGTGAGTGAATATAATCATCTTCTTGGTTCTTTCGGTAAAGTCACGTAGAAGGGAAATAATAAAATAATAAAAATTAAACATAATAAAATACAATTCTCACGACGTTTCGGCCACAACGCAAGCAGCCGTCCTCAGATGCTGAACGCTGTCTTTCCGACAGCCCTGTTCTTCACCTGAGGACGGCTGCTTGCGTTGTGGCCGAAATGTCGTGAGAATTGTATTTTATTATGTAAAATTTTTATTATTCTATTATTTCCTCCCCACCCAGCCCTTCCCAACCCTCCCCATCCAGCCTCTTCCCACCCAGCCCCTCCCTCCCCATCCAGCCCCTCCCCACCCAGCCCCACCCAGCCCCTCCCCACCCTCCCCTCCCCACCCAGCCCCTCCCCACCCTCCCCTCTCCACCCAGCCCCACCCTTCCCATTTTTGGATGCATGACGGACGGACACAATAATCCCCTGTGGCCTGTTGTAACCAGGAGGTTCCTACCAGTATAAGGATATGTAAAGACTGCAAACCAGTATTATTCCTCGCGTAGAGGCGAGTGTTGTTGCGAGACATTTTGCTTATTGTTATTTTCAAGAATGAACATGTTATTTTACGATTGGGGGTTTCTGGATATTGTTGGGGGTTGGGTGACTAACCTCTGGACCGACCCACACTTCTATCGAGCGACGAATTTTCAAATACGAAAAGTCCTCGCTTAAGGAGCGTGCACACTGTAATGCGTTTTCAATATACGGTAAAACCTTGGATTGCGAGCATAATTCGTTCCGGAAACGTGTTTGTAATCCAAAGCACTCGTAGATCAAAGCACTCATATATCAGTTGTGATCACGTGACGCTCGGCAGACAAAGTGTATATACGTACTACTCGTACTGCAAGACCTCGCTCGTTTATCAAATTAATATTTATTTAAAAAATTTGCTCGTCTTGCAAAACACTCGCAGACCAAGTTACTCGCAATCCAAGGTTTTATTGTAATGCGGTTCTTCCGTGAGGGAACACTTTTTCGCACAAAAACAGAACGTGCACCGTTATGAAAGCAGTTTTCGACTGGTCGATGATGAACTACTTTCTTGCGCTGCGCGCTTTAGCGGTGTGACACAGCACGCGGCATAACCTCGTCTCAGTTTCTTGCCCTGCCATTGGATGACTGTCGTGTGACTTTACAGTGCAAGCGTGAGTCAATTTTGCATCGGTTTCTTTACTTATGCCCTCCAATGCATATAATCGGTGGTTCTTCCCTTCACGATTTTTCGCTTAACGCAGCACTTTTCAGGCACGCATCTAGCGCGTTGAACGAGGAACGGCTCGGGTCGTGACAGCGCTGTTTGCTCAGCAAGTGTGTAAACAAAGTAATGCCTCCATCATATTTAACGTCAGACGTGATAATCACTAACTGGCAACAATGAATGTACAAGTTTCATAAACGAATAATGCAGGCAAGGGTTTTCTGTTTGGGGTCATCTGGGAAGTCTTTGCCCAATGGCAGGTGGAAGAAGTCTCCATTGCTGACAGGGTCTATGTTTTAATATATCTACTGCACATTGTATTTATCTCTTTGCTTCCCCAGATTGTTCTGTCAAGCCTCAAGTGTTCCATCTACAGATACAATGCCTGTCACGATTACATTTTGTAATGTTGAGAATACCTCATTTGTTGTCCACGTATTTAAAGACCAGGGACATCTCCTGGGCCAGACGGTATAAAAATACTTTTAACTAAAAAAATATTTAAAGACAAGCTTACCTTTAAAAAGGTTGACGAGTGTTTCATCTATGTCAATGAAACCTTTAGAATCCAGCGATGCAAAGAATTTCTGAAGATAGTTCATTGCATCCTTAGCTCTTGTATCCTCATTAATAAACAAAGCGTCATTGTACTTCTGCAAAAACAAACATTACACGGCACCTTTTGGTTATGATCAGAGCAATTTGGACGACACAAAAATTAATGTGTGGAAGAGCCGGGTACTAAGTAAGCAGTTCTCCTCATGCCTTTATCTTCCCACGTTCGCCATTCCAAAAATATGCATACAGTAGAGGCACGGGCTTCCATTCACAGCTGTAAACGTTCAAGTAAAAGATAAGAATATCATGCAAACGCAGGCTGACCTTTGCATCAGAGCCCGAAGAAAGAAACTCGTCAATTAGTATGAATCGTATCTTATTTTATATTTATAGAGCGCCTTATAGCGCAAGGCGCTTTACATAATTTAAAAGCGGTAACGAAAATAGAGTGATTTAGAAGGCAAGGGCATTTCAAAGGCCGAGGAATGAATGACCGTAACAGAGGTCATGTGGGGGTCACGGAAGGGCTATAGGGGAGGGGCGGAACGGAGTGGGGGGGGATGGGAGGGAAGAGGATGGGCAACGGGGAAGAGGTGAAACTTCAAGAGAGGAAGGGGAGGAGGTGAAGGAGGCAAGGGAGGTTAAGGAGGTAAGGGAAGTGAAGGGGGTGAAGGAGGGGGACTGCTTCATGTACACGGGGACAGTGCCGAGTCTATGGACGGTGCTGCTCAATGTACAGGGGAAGTTCCTTCTGCAGTGGTAGTGGCGCAAGGAGGGAGAAGGATCGATAACGAGATTGGGCACAGGGAGGAGAGACAGAGAAAATACTCTCCATCATTAGACCTCCTTTGCCAGTACCAAAATATAATAATAGGGGTTCTTCCCCTTTTTTCTGGCAACAAAACTGAAACCTTTTTACGAGGAATCACAATACTTGTGGTCAAAATGCAAACAAAAACACTTTGATAATATATGGACCAATCAGTTGCAAGGACAATGCATATGTTATCAGAGTGTGTTTTTTGTTTGCATTTTGACCACAAGCATTGTGATTAATGCACACGTGATTCCTTGTAAAAAGGTTTCAGTTTTGTTGCCAGAAAAACGGGGAAAACCCCTATTATTATTAGTAAAGAGAAGACTGAACGAAGGGCACGAGGGGGGGACATGACGATAGAGAGAGAGAGGCAGCGACAGTAAACGGGGAGCCGGCCAAGTTGATGGAGAGGAGGTGAAATGTGAGAATTAAACGGGGGACTGAAAATAACCCACGCAGGGTTATTTTTAATTTGTTGGCAGGGAAGTGAGTGCATAGGCAGGGAGACCGAATAGAAGAGAATTGCAGTCGTCGAGACCGGGTCAAGATCGGAGCATGAACCAGGAGTTTTAGTGGCAGAAAGTGAAATGAAAGGTGGGATTTTCCTGACATTGAATAGATGAAAGTGACAGATGCGAATCGCTGTGGATATGTGGGCAGAAAGAATTAGCCAACATACTCTTGGGTTTTTCGGTAAAGTCATGTAGGTAAAAAATAAATAATAAAAATATAATTGAAATGATAATAGAAATAAAATAATTATTCTATTTCTATTAGAATAATTATTTTATTTCTATTATAATTTCAACTATATTTTATTACTTATTTTTTTCCTACGTGACTTTACCGAAAAACCTAAGAGTATGAATCCTTGCAGTCACGAAAGATTCAAATCTAGAATGAGCCAACAGTCAAAGGTGACACCGAGGTTGAGGGCAGAGGAATCGGGAGCGAGGGAGAGAGGAGGGTAGGGATGGGAGGGATGGGATGGGGGAGAGAGGGAGGCTGTAACAAAAATAATGATGTTTTGGACAGATCGAGAGAGTGAAGCGCCATCCAGGATTGGATGGCAGTCAGGCAGGGTGGAGGAGATGCGACAGGAAAGGTCAGGGTTGAAAGAGGGAAAGGAGACGAATATTTGGGTGCCGTCGGCAATTAATTGGCGAGTAGAGCAGTGTTAACGTACGGCCCGGGGCACTAATGAGCGGCTGGAACACACCATGAGGTTAACGGAGATGAGAATGCTGAGGTGGATTTGTGGAGGGAGTGGAAGAGATTGTGTGAGAAACTAAAAGATGAGCCAACAAGTGAAGGAAGCATCCATAATACAGGTAGCATCGTCGGCAGAGGAGAATTTGAGTGAGAAGAGACTGAGAGGGCTTGGACGTACGGATGGCTGCGTTGGAAAGTTCAGAGTCATGACAAACGAGGGAAAGAGAAAGACCCAAGAAGGCACGGCGAGAAGTTGTCAGTGAGGATAGGAGAGCGTGCGATGGCGTTACCGTGAGGATGGCGACGTATTAAAGACCGTGGAGAGAGAGAGAGAGGGCTCGGAAAGCGGGAAAATAGAAGATGTATAGGAATTGTATTGATTTTTTTCTCACAAAAGGATATATTGTAGTCAGGAATCTGAAGAAGCTGGGTATCAGGGGAAATTATTTGCTGGAGAGGTTTAAGGCCTGTTCATTAGGCTTTCAAGCAAATCCACCTGAAACCCGTACCACGAGTTGGTGCAATCGATGCGACCTTTCCGTCCTATTCACAGGATCATCCGGCACGCTCACTTTGGGTGTACAATGTGTATGGGAACGAGGCCCGATCAGAGGGATGGATAACACTGGTCAACACACTTTTTCTGGCATAAGGTATTCCAACGGTTTAAATGTAATTTTTGGGTGCTGATTCCAAATCTGGCATCAGTTTTTGTCCATCACATCAGGTTTTTGAGATATCAAATATTGCATTTTAAATAAAAACTGCAGAAGAAAAATATTAAATGTGGATATCTACATAAAATGATATTATAAACACACTATCCTAAAAATACAGCACCATATTTTAACACTAAAGCAGTCACTGACTCGCAACAACTTGCAATCATAAGTGACAGAGTTAATTTCGGGTAAAATCAATGAAAATGGGGTATGCCGATAGCATAAAAATGAGATGTGATAGAGCAAATCTGAGATCAGATTGGAATCAGCACCCTGAAATTAGTCTAAAACAGCTGCAAAAGTCTAGGCTAATTAATTGAAAAATGCTCTTGGGCAGAATTCCCATATCCTGCCCCTGCCTGGGACTTGGTCGACATCTGGCCTCCAATCCTTTAGCCTTGCAGACAGTTTCACATGTTCAATTGGGAAACGGGCAGAACGAAACGTTCAGCAATGCCACACTCCGAAAGAAAGCTCAGAAATTGCTTCCTCTGCTTTTGTGTTGATGTTTCACTCTCCTGTGTTTCACTGTTTCAGTGTTTCATAGTTGCTGACTCTCTGTTTTACTGTATATATATCTGTTTTTGCATTTCAGAATTTTCTTGCTGTGGTTGTTCCACCTGCTGAAGATCGCTTGTGTTGCGATCGAAACGTCGTGATTTGTTTTATTAAATCCTTTATATTAAGTTCGCTTGCTTGCTTGCTTAGGACCGTGCAAATTTTTCGGTCGTTTTTTAACCCACTTCCCATGATCCAATCGAGCTGACATTTTGCACACAGACTCGTTGTGCGTGACAATGAATTTTCGTGAAAATTTTTTCCTAAATTTTACACTTTTTAGGAAGAAAAAATTATATTTAATTACCAATTGCTTAATGGTGGCAGGCAATCATCTGACCCATAGGTGCCAGCCATGTCAAGCCAGAGGACGAGAGGACTCTAGTCTCCACGCATATAAAGGATTTATAGTGAAAAACTTTGTTTGTACGGATTAATTTTTTTTATTTTATTTCTACCTACGTGACTTTACCGAAAGAACCAAAGAGTATGGATTCCTGCAGTCACGAAAGCTTCAAATCAAGATTTAACCATTTCTGTTCCTCTGGTTAACAGCTCCCCTCTCTCTATCTCTGTTTTGTATCAACCTCTTTGTATGTATGTTGAACTTGTGTATGTACATTGTTGAACTTATGTTGCGCACTACGTAGCCAACCGTGCTAATCGTAGGTGCGGGGGCAGGACAACAAATGTAGTATAGTACTGTAGTATATAGTGTAGTGTATAGTAGTGTAGTATAGTATAGAGTAGTGTAGTGTATAGTGGAGTATGTCATGTATAGTAGTGTGTGTATGTTGAGTTTTCAATAGAGATTCAACTCTCTCCATATGCTGTAAACTGCACTCTAATATATCAATGCAGGTCTTGCCAGATACCTCATTAAGCATTTGGTCACGAGTCAGATTCCAAAATGTGCTGTTCAGTACATAAATGCAGGTACACATGGAGTTGCATCACCCCATATATAACGAGTGTAACAGGTGCGGTAAAGTTCATGATAAACAGTGCAGATGATCAAAGAAATTACAACAAAGAAACATCGTAGTAGTGTGGACAGGACTGGGTCGTGATAGGCTTAGAGCAGAGGGGCAGCACGTAAGGTTCCGTCCCTTCTCATATGTTAATAACTTTGTTCCTTACGATAGTCAAACGCTTCATTGAATGCTGTTTCATATCTCCGTATATATAAAAGGAAAAGTTGTGATTATGTGTGTCTGTTCAAAATGTTTAGCGTACTTCCCGACATGCAACAAACTTGAAATGTGTCATGTGGGTACTTTCCAGCCTGTACACCATGCACAAATTATAAAAATACACTTCTTTTTTTAGGGGGGGGGGGGAGAGGGGAGCTCAATAATACATACATTTTTTGCACGGCAAGTGAACTGTGACGTCACATCTGTCACGTGACCCGCGCATGTGGCAGTGTAACGCATTGTAGTGTAGTGGGTAGCGCCACACTGGGCTACGAACCCGGCGACCCGAGTTCAATTCCCGCTCACGGCCACCACCGGTGACGATAATTTTAACCGGTCCTGGGCCTCCCCTAGGTCGACTCAGCCTCAAAACGAGTCACTGCTGTGGTGTGTGAACATCGCCACTGGGGAGACAAAGGCGGCCGGGCGTGGTGAATCCAAGTCCCGGGCGAAGCCGGGTAGTAAAGCTCGTACTGTATAAAGAAAGCCACGTGGGAGGCGTTTAGAGGTAGGGAGGGGTGAGGCGTGCTGTGTGTCTGGGCTGAGTGGTAACCCAAAGTGACCACGTTGCAGTTGTTACACAGGCAGAGAGCCACGTGGGAGGCACTGAGAGGCAGCGAGGGTGAGGCCGTGCCGCATCTGTGAAGCAAGTAGTGAACCGGTGGCAATCAAAGTTCAGTCCCTGCCGGCGCAGGAACGATATGGGCGCTGCCATGTCTCCTGGAAGCTAATAATAATTGACATTTGTAAGGCGCATTTCATCCGAGGGTCCCAATGTGCAGTGGCAGGCGCCCGCCGCGAGAGGTTGGAACTGCGTAACACAGAGCCGCAGCGGAGTCATGCAAGGCAAGAGTACTGTCGAACTTTTAATATTTGATTGAACGTTACCGCCCCCCCCCCCCCCCGGTTATATAAATTTACCCGCAGGTGGCTTGTGCACGAGAAGATGGACCAGCACAATTTCTGCTCCAGCTCCTTGTCGTCCGCAATGGAGATCCTGCTCCCCTCCCTCTGCACTTTTATCACCCACTGCTCATACTGCTGTGTGCCGCATTCGTTTCCTTTCTTCAGCTCGGGCTCAGAGTCTGGGACGAGAAGGGTGAATGGGATTAATGTCCTACTTATCGGACTCGCATTTTATTGACATGGGGATTGATGGCAGGTTTTGGCTGTCAAATAGCAACTAACTGTTCCATCTGGAGGGAAGAGTAAGTCAATGCAGCTAGGCGGGTGGAGGTTTGCAGTCTTTACATATCCTTATACTGGTAGGAACCTCTGGTTACACCAGCCCACAGGGGATTATTGTGTCCGTCCATCGTGCAGGGAGGGGAGGGTGGGGAGGGTGGGGCTGGGTGGGGAGGGGAGGGTGGGGAGGGGCTGGGTGGGGAGGTTGGGGAGGGGCTGGGTAGGCAGAGTGGGGAGGGGCTGGGTGGGGAGGGTGGGGCTGGGTGGGGGGTGGGAGGGGTGGGGCTGGGTGGGGAGGGGAGGGTGGGGAGGGGCTGGGTGGGGAGGGGCTGCTCACCCCGTGGTGCCCTTATAAAACTCAACGTTTAACCTACTCACGCCGGCTTGTGCCCGCCCTCACAGTCGGCCATATTTGCGGAATACACCACGCCGCCGTTGACCCTGGCCATTGACCGAGCAACCCAACGTTCCTACCAGCTCCCTCCGCAGGAATGTGTTCTACAACGTTGCTGTGAATAACCTTGGTGATAATATAAATCGGCTTATCGGGCCGTGAGTTCATCTTTGCAGCCCCATTAATGACGTTCTTCAAGAATTTATTTGTTTTCACCGCTCGTTTAAATAAAGGCCGTGTCAAAAAATCTGGCTGAACCTCTCTGAGGTTATTTGTCCAAGTCTTTATCCCTCTGCTCTAACGTTTAAAAATCTATCTGCTATTCTGTGTACTCTAAATATCTTGCTCTTCTTATATTCTCTTCACGCAATCCATGTGGCCATTTATAATTGAATTTGATCATCTTGATTTGAAGCTTTCGTGACTGCAGGGATCCATACTCTTTGGTTCTTTCGGTAAAGTCACGTAGAAGGGAAAAATGTTTATAATAAAAATTAAACATAATAAGATAAAATTCTCATGACGTTTCGGCCACAACGCAGAGGACGGCTGCTTGCGTTTTGGAAAAAAGTGGTGTTTTTTTTTCCAAATTTTCTTGCTGTGGATTTCACACCTGATGATGATTGCTTGTGTTGCAGTCGAAACGTCGTGAGAATTTTATTGTTTGATTTTTTTATTATTTCCCTTCTACGTGACTTTACCGAAAGAACCAATAATATGAATCCCTGACAACGAAAGCTTTACAGTAAATAAAAATTTAGGTGGTATGTGTGTGCAAGATGTGGGATGTCAGATTAACCAGACAGACAATGGAGTGTGAAGAATCAGCCCCATCATGGAAGCCATCCCTCCCAAAGAAACAAGCCAGGATCAGGCCACAAATAATTTTCCGTGATGAAGTCCTGCCCAGTACAATGACCATCAAAGGCGGATCCGAAAGAAATGTCAAGACCAGTGTCACATTTATTGATCTGTCTTTGGCCTATGATACGGTTTGGTATCAAAATGTAATGCTGAAGCTATCCAGAATCTTGCCATACGCTGCTGCTGATCTGTAACCTGCTCAGCAAATGAAGAGTGCACCTCGACCTGGCCAGACAAGTTTAATTACGACCCCTCACCCTCAATAATCGGCATCTCCAGGGTGCTTTGCTCACTTTTACACTATTCAACCAGTACACGAGTAATATTCCATAGATATCTCCTGCAAGTTCATGTGCGTGGACAATCTTCTCCCCCCCCCCCGCTACACAACCCCACAGCCGTGGTGAGGTGGAGGCTACTCTCAACTGTGACCTTAAACATCATGTCAAGAGTATTTCACTAAATATCGACTCAGACCGAACCCAAGTAAATTGATTGTCTCGGCATTTCGTCTCCACAACAACAGCGCCAACGTCACACTCAACGTGACCTTCTGCGGCAAGGTTTCTGGAAAAAATCTAAGCAAAGGATTAACCTCAAATTATCTGCTGCGAGGTGGGGGGGGGGCGACCGCCTCGCATGCTCAACCGCTGAGCGTTGGTTAAAAACTACACCTTAGGTGGAATTTTACACTTAGTTTGTAGTTATGTGTGTATGTTGAGCTTCTTTCGCACCGTACGTAGCCAACCGTGCTAATTGGAGGTGCGGAGGTAGGACGAGGTACGGGGAAAGTTTGCCTTTCATTGAACAGGTCACAGAATGAAGAAGGCATGAAACACTCACCTGGTAAGTTCAGGGAAAATAAGAGGTCCTCCACTTTGGCCATAATATCTTTGATGATGTCTGCAAATGGGTCGGCACGACGTCTCCCAACCTGTAGGATATCTGCGCCGAGAGAGAGAGAGAGAGTAAACCCGTAGCCAGGTACGAAATATGAGACATTTCCTGTGAAAACACTCTCTCGTACCTGTCAACCCACACTCTGTGTCTTACTCGCCCATGTGCATTGCAACCTGATCTCATCACCAACTTTTAAAGGCTAAATATGCAGAGGTAAGAAAAACACCCATTTGAGACGTTAAATGCATCTTTAGTTTGTGCACAAAAAACTGTTTTATAGATGATCATGATTTGAGGGCTGTTCCCTCGGGCTTACGAAAAACGCAGGAATAGTAAAACTGGTAACCGTAATGCTTCATAGCAACGAAGCTTTACAAAGTCTGCCATATATGCTGTTTATAGCAGCCTTCGTAGATAAATTTATAAAAAAAAAATTTTAATTGATTGAGTACCTAATTTTTGTTGTCTGATTGAGCTACGCAAAACCGCTTGGGAAGGGAATGCATGTCGACATTATGTTACGATATGGGGGTGTAATGTTGGTCACTGTACGTTCGCGTGAAGTTGAACGCTTTCTCAGCGACGTCACCAGTTTGCATTCTTCCATCGTTCAAATTACCAAACGTGGACAACGTTGATGCTTTTTAAATTTTGTCACTATGGCGAGAACGCCCTGTACTGAGCGTAGATGTGGATACCTGATGCACAAACGGAAAAATGAAACACTCTCTGAGTGTGCGACTGCAGTCATCCAGAAGACCGCACAACGTCTAACGACGCAAGGCCCGATCCACAAATACGAATGAGACATCGCCAGAGCGACGATACACTCCGCTGCTCCTAACGCGGTTATCTGAGCTTGAGCACCTGAATGTGAAATCGTAGTTGTTGCTTTGCATCTACATCAGCCATACAAGAGAAGATGGTGTAATAAATGAGGTCGCATGGTAAAGCCTGCACATGCAGTGAAGAAGGAAGATACGTACTGTGCTGTGCTATGGGCACAAACTGAGCGAGCTCTTTGAGATTCCTCCGAACAGTGGATATGACACAAGTATCCATGTTGGCGCACAGCATTAAGATATGATCAATTGCCCCTTTCAAGCTCTTATTGTCTCCAACTCCGACAGAGGCTGTAAGGCCCACGATCTGTGAAAGGGGAAATACAAGGTAAGTGTGTTTTTAAATACTGTACATTACACCTTACCACGATGACAATAATGAGTGGCAGATTGAGTGTGTAAATGGTGCGAATTATAATGATGATCTAGAGGAGCTAGAAAGTTTAAATTTGGAGAGAGAAAAAAGGCAAGCTTGGGCGTAATCACCACCATTTATTTTTCTGCCAAATAAGAGTCGCCTTTCAACTACGACTTAAATCGCGGCCTTTACCTGAAGTAAAACTACAAATCAACAGGTGCATCTATGTGTGTCAGTATTAAGATAATGCAAAATAAAAGGCTTTACCCTTTCTGGCGTAAATACAACTACCACGAGTATGTGTGGATAATGTAGACTTAATGCTTTGCAATAGGTGTCTTTTTGGTGTTTGAACATCTTGACAGTTCAGTTTAACACGTAGGTTTTCGCGACCAATATCATCCATAATGCAAAAAAAACCTGTATTATGGATCTTGACAGCTGTATTTATGCCAGAAAGGATAAAGCCAAATCAGCAGGCATTAAACGTTTGTGGAATACAGTGGCGGGCCGTGCATTTTACACCTAGGCCTTCAGTGCTATCCTCCCGCAATTAAACCGCCTTCGAATAACCTCACCATGACACTAGGGCTATAGGCTATTGTCATTCGACGTAACCACCCCATATTCGCATAGCCCAAATCAATGTAATTACCAAAGATACAAGAACAAACTCACAACAACCAGTCACATTTACTCATACGACCACCAAGCAAACAAAAATTCAGCAAAACACAAATAACACAATCAGGATTCAACAGGCTTCCCCACAGAAAAAACATATCTAAAGCACTACATCTAAAAATCTAAACGTCAAGAAAGAAAGTTTAAATAAATCTCAGATGATGCTCCGTTACGTGCTAGCGAGTTTTACTTCAGTTAGCTAACTGACCCTCCGATCACGCGGCAAGAAAAATGCTGACGTAGGCGGCTAGGCCAGCTAGAAGGCTCCGTCCGGCGTGTCAAAGAATACGCCCAACATGGCAAACTCGATATCTGATTGGTTAAAGAATATGACAATCTACAACATCATCCCCATTTGCTTCAACAGCAGAGGGGATTCACTCGCCATTCTGAAGGCCTCAGGGTCGATTTTTCTCCCGGAGAGGCGGAGACAGCACAGGTGGAAGATCTGATTGGATAAAAGCTCTAATTTATGAGCTGCACTGGAAGCAGCGCAACTGAGAGAGAGAGTAGCAATGAAATGACGTTAATAGACTAATGGGAACGAACTTTGTGAAATACATATAGCATTAATGAAAATTTCTATTAAATTATAAAAATAACATTTTCTGATTCTGACAATCTCTAGGCCAGCAGAGAAGGCCTTGCTGGACCTGACGGCGGAATACCTTTCCAGATTTAAACCGCTTGTTACAAACATCTGACTTCAACCGAGATGTAACGCTGTCCGTACGTGCGCACATATGCGTACCTGTGGCAGTGGTTGAGCACTGGGTCCATGCTTGACCCTGAGGTAATGCTGCATGATTACGTTGTAGGGGTGGTTCTTACAGGTGTGGTGGCACTCGTCGAAGATGATGAGGCTGAAATCCGTGATGGCGCAAACCTTTGTTTTCTCGAGCCCATTGAGCAGTGTCTGCGGTGTCATGATCAGAATGTCATTGTTCGTCAGCTGCAGATCTAGGGGCTCGGGGGCTTCGGCTCCTCCAGCCACGCGGCCCACGGACACCAAGCTGCTGAAACGTTGAGACACGGCGACAGGGGATTCACACGAGGTGCTTAAGCAGGATGACAAAAGATTGTGGAAATTTATCACAAATTAACACAAACGGACACCCCTCCCCCCCACCCGTGCACCCCTTCACCCCGATCCCCCCTCAGCCAAACTACTCCTGCGGTGAATAAGAGATGTTAACTACCTTGCCTGGAATGCCGGAGGTCGTGGGTTTGATCCCGACCCTGATGCCTGCTGTATATTTGGAGTTTGCGTGTCTCTCTCTCTCTCTGTGGTGAGATGTTAACTACCTTGATCCCGACCTTGGTGCCTGCTATATATTTGGAGTTTGCGTGTCTCTCTCTCCCCGTGGTCGCATGGATTCTTCTCCGGGTCCTCTGGTTTTATCCCCTCCACGTTTAGAATCAACATCACACGTTCAGAGTATTTGGTCGCAGTGATAGATTTCCACGTGATAAGCCACTTCGTTGAGCTATCATTTGTGGCCAGATCGCTTCTGAAAAAGAGCTACATAGCTCAGTGGGGCCTTACCTTACCCGGTAAAATAAAAAATAGTTTAAATCGTTTATAGTTTACTCCTGCAACATTTACACGAACTTCTCCCACTCTTTGAGACATCTCCTTTACCAGTGGCAAAATATAGTAGTAGGTTTTTACCCTTTAAAATGGTACAAAAAACTGACACCTTTAGACAAGGCATCATGTTTGCAATAACCACAACACAAGCAGTCAAAATGCAAACAAAAAGAAACAACTCTGATAATGATTTTTGTACCAGTTTAAAGGGTAAAAACCTACTACTATATTTTGCCACTGGTAAAGGAGGTCTCAGTGTAAATGCTTACCCCGAGCTCTCAATACTCTAATAGTGCGCTGTTTTTGAGTTGTACACCTTTTGGCGTCATCTGGTCCAACACCAATGGAGACTAGGCTCTAAGAAAAGCTGTCTCGGGTGTGGACCAATCAACTTCAAGGACAGTGCATATCATTATCAGAGTTGTTTCTTTTTGTTTGCATTGTGACTGCTTGTGTTGTGGTTATTGCAAACATGATGCCTTGTATAAAGGTGTCAGTTTTTTGTACCAGTTTAAAGGGTAAAAACCTACTACTACTACTTCTCCCACTCTTCACCTCTCATAACCCCAATTTTATCCAAACTATAACTGCCGTGCAGTGCACCCGCACTCTTTACACCAATTGTACAACTTCCATTCATCACATCATCACCCCATCTCACAATGCCTGCATCTCATTACCACTTTTACGCTCATCACCCTGCAAACATCATCCTCATTGACATCACCACCCACACTTCTATCAGTGGTCACAATGGCGATCAATACTATTGCTTCGGTGATACATTCTCTCCTTTCCCGACCGCTCTTATTATTTATACTTTGGCACTCTATGTAATCTCAAAATAGCAGATAATGTCCACGAATAAATCATTAATTCCTTGGTTATGAGAGCTTTGGATGACCACTTCGATTTCTACTGTAGTAGGTTCAAATTAGGTGCACACACACGCAGCTTGGAGGCAACACTATTTATTAAACGGTAAGTAATATAACACTGTACATAAGGTGGTGACCACCTTCCTCAACTCACTAACACTCTGGAACACGACACAGACTGGACCAGGCAGGCAACGGCCTGCCTGGCCCAGGACGACGACTCGGGACTTGACGACTCGGGATGTCTTCACTTTGGAGTACAGTACAACAGCAGCCTCGCTCTGCGTTCACACCACGCTTATATTTGGTTTGGCGTGGCTCCGCCCCGGCGTGGCTGGCTCTCTTCAGGCCACGCCTCCCTTCCCAGGACACGCCTCACTTCCCCCACCTCTGGGAGGGTCCGGATCCCTCCACCACGTGACCCCCCAGGCACCCCCTTGGGGCCCCCAGCCTTCGTACGGGCCGACACAGTAGTGACCTTTCTCTGTCACTACACTACTAAAACGAATGTTTTTTTCATGATCGGCAAAAGCCACGTGGACTAGCATTTGATATTCATTTGTTATGATTGATAGCGGGACAAACATTTATAATCGTTATTACGTGCTGGCTTCAGCCATACTGGACTCGCATCACTTGTTCTAGACTTGAAGTTTCCGTGACTGCAAGGATCCATACTCTTGGTTCTTTCGGTAAAGTCACGTAGGTAGAGAAAATAAAATTTAAAAAAACACGACGTTTCGGGCGCAACACAAGCGTCCGTGATCAGCCGGGAACAACCACAGCGAAAACAATTTCTGAAGTATGTCCCCCCCTGATGACGGACGCTTGTGTTGCACCCGAAACGTCGTGCTTTGTTTTATTTTATTATCTCTACCTAATTGACTTCACATCACTTGCTAACGGCGATTATCACACGCGCGTCTAAGGGTAAAAATGGGACATTTTCGCGCGCGATTGTGTGCACACATACCTCTCGTCCTGATAGTGCTTGCGGAAGCGTTCGTATTGTTGTTGGAACACAGGCAGTGTCGGTGCCAGAAAGATAACCTTCGGGCCTTTTCCGGAGCGTTGCCTCAGGTGCTCGTCACAGATTGCCAAAGCCACAAACGTCTTGCCACTGTCTGTGTGAAGATAAAGGAAAAAAAAATAAACTATTTTATTAAAATAACATTTTACCATAGGACATTAACCAAATTAGAAACTCAATAAACAGGACCCTGTGGGGTGGGCTGGTAGGACCGAACAATTGAATGGCTATAATAAAATGAAATGGCAAAAAATGGCCGCCAATAAGTGGATGCCCCGTGGCCCCGCCCTCCACCCGCGTAACCCCGCCCCGGCCACCCGTGGCACCGCCCCATCTCGGTGTCCCCGCCCCCAGCTCGTTGCCCCACCCCTTACCGCCATAACCCTGCCCCAACCCCGCGTAGCCCCGCCCTCCACCTCGTGCCCACACCCCCTGCCTCCGTTGCCCCGCCCAGCCCCGCGTAGCCCCGTCCCCTGCCGCTGTAGCCCCGCCCAATACATCCCGAGCGGGGGAGAGATTCCCAGGCCTGGCTCGGCTGGAGAGCCGCCGACGAGGGGGGGGGGGTAGGGAGTTGTTTTTAATGTAAAAGCTTTACATTTAAATGTTTCTATTAAAAAACATCAGGGAATGTAACATTGTAAACGTTAACTCCCTTTCACACACACGGGGGAACTATACGAAGGGAGAGCTTGAGGCCTAGGTCTAGGCTTTAGGCCTAGCTGTAGGCCTTAGGCCGCCGTGAGTTAATTGTTAATATAAATGTTTTAATTATTTATGTAAAAGCTTTAAATGTAAATGTTGCTATTAAAAAACATCAGGGAATGTAACATTGTTAAACATTAACTCCCTTTCACACACACGGGGGAACTATACGAAGGGAGAGCTTGAGGCCTAGGTCTAGGCTTTAGGCCTAGCTGTAGGCCTTAGGCCGCCGTGAGTTAATTGTTAATATAAATGTTTTAATTATTTATGTAAAAGCTTTAAATGTAAATGTTGCTATTAAAAAACATCAGGGAATGTAACATTGTTAAACATTAACTCCCTTTCACACACACCGGGGAACTATACGAAGGGAGAGTTTCAGGCCTAGGTCTCGGTTTTTGTAGGGTCATGCCAAGTGTTTGCAGTAGGGGGCGATGTTGCTACACGGACGGACGGACGGACGGACAAACGGACGATATAATCTATTGGTGGCTGGTCCACTTCGTTCCTACCAGTATAAGCCTACCATTCTCAACACTACAAAGGGTTGGTGAAAATGAGTGCCACCAATAGTGTTCAAGGTAGTTTTCCTCGCAAAAAATCCTTCAGCCACATCGCCTGTGACCGCAGTGCCGGTTAGCATGTGATAGAAACTGCATAAGTCAGCACAAAGTCGCCCATTACCCGTGGCGCCGCTGTACGTGATAATAAGCCTCCGCCGCCGCCATATATTAACTCGCTTTCATAGAGAGAACGACTCAGAGGCACGAAGAGGAACCGCAGACAAGCGGGGAAGGCAGCAGCCACATGATGAGCCGGCGCTACCAACAACTGCCCAAGCTCTGCGGTCCTCTATATATTAAGGTGTTATTCGCCAATTAAATGAGCTTGGGAGAAAACCGGAGCACACCTGAGGAAACTCACGCGTGCGAGGGGAAACACTACCCCCCGTACAGATGGAACAGGTGGAGTCCACATTTTTGCTGTGCTGCTCTCTCCTGGCGAGCTAGGGTGTGGATGCCTTCTCGACGTCCACGGGAGGGGTTTCACATTTGTGCAATCCACCAGCCCTCGACTTCCAGTGCTGGACTACAGGCCACGTGCATAGCCACCAGCGCCTCACATACGTTGGGCCCATCATTTCTGAGAATAAACTTACAGTGGCGTGACTGTTTAAGAACCCCTCATACAAATTCCTGCACGAGCAGCATATCGCCCAGAGGCTTGGGCGTTTGCTCACCTGTAGGGGCAACGATGATGGAGTTCTCTCCCTTGAGAGCAGACTCTGCGAGTTCAGCCTGGTACTGTCGTAGCGATAGATTTCCACACATCACAGACTTGGGCTCATCAATTGATATCACTTGTTCCGCTGGTTTTGCGAGTGCAGATTCTGTAAAAAAATAATAATCATTTATTGAATCAGTTTTCAATTGGCACCATTCACGTGAAAACTGGACATACCCACAGATGAACCATTTTCCTCCAATTCATGCACTCCCATCCTTCCCTCACAACTTCTCTTCATCTCCTTCATAAATGGAAAGTGCAAGACAAGCCACAGTGTGACCGTGGCCATGCAACCCAAGCCATATTAAAGCACCGTCGTCTGCATTTCTCCAACAGAGGAGACAAAGCAAAGCCACAACAAACTCTCTCCTGACGCCCTCTCATTGTCCCCAGCAGACCTCGACATTGGCTCTAGCTCAGCAACTTACTGCCACTGTGCGCAAGAATATGAACTTCATGTTTCTCATTAGAGCTGACGCTGGCCTGCAAGTCCTCTGACAAGTAACCCCAATTCATCTAGAAAAAACTTGTATGCGACTCTTCTTTTCTCACACTTATCTTGAGCCCAACTCTTTTGGCTGTCTTCATTAAATTCTTAAATAATTCCAAGAGTTAATTGGCACTGGCCATTTTGTAATGACTATACCGTCAGCAAATCCAGGATGGTTATCATTTTATACATCTATATGTTCCACTGTTTGTTTTAATAGAAGCAAAAATTAAGCATTGCTGAATGATTGAACTATTTAATTTGTGTCAACATGAATTCATAGGTTGGCTCAGCTTGTTCCAACAACTGATTCAACTCCTTTGACATCTCCCAGTTCATCTGGATCAGTAGTTTCTCCCTTTTGTAATACCGTGGAAAAGCAGCGTTTACACCATCAGGTGCGACATCTGGAACTTCCTCCTCTTCCTCTAAAAATGTGGTTCGATGCCTGGGATGTATAAATAACCTTGTGTAATCGATATCTTCATAAAACGCCTCCCCTAACCTTACCAGTATCACGTGGCATAGTTCCAGCTTTCTCCCTATGGCAGGGGTCGGCAACCTACGGCTCCGGAGCCGCATGCGGCTCTTTACGGGCTGCTTCTTGACGATATGTACGTATGTACATAGATGCATTGCGGCTCTTGAAATACTGAATTTTGTACCGAATTGGAAAGAAATGGCTCTTCTTGTTATTTTGGTTGCCGACACCTGCCCTATGGGATACAATTTGTGAGCTACCAATTATGAACCTTAAACTTGCCGATTACATGTTCCAGTTGCTTACGGTGATTTATTTAATAATCCAAAGGGAAGGACCCATAAGAAAGTCCATCCCAAAATATATTGCATAGTAGAAACACATGATTTGCACTACATTATCGATAAGTGGATAATATGCTTCGTTCTCCACGAGGAAAATATTTCCTTACACAACCCATCAACCCAACGACCTTCTTGGAGTGCTTCATTTCAGCAGCATTAAACGCAAGCAAACTGAGAGCGGTGTTTTACAGTGTCTCATCAGCAGTCAGACTTGCTTTCATCTATACTGGTGAACTGTCAGATGCTATAGGCAAGGTATCTTTACGGTGGACCCTTTCAAGCAAGCCTGACCATTAATAAGACTACAAACATTATGCATTCCATACTCTTTGGTTCTTTCGGTAAAGTCACGTAGGTATAAAAGTTGCACCTGTGGTGGGTGTTACATTGGGGAAATGAAACGACATATCTCGGACCGTGTTCGCAAGCACACGTCAAATCTGAAACACGGCGGAACTAATACCTCCGCCGTGGCTGACCATTGCTATAACGCTGTGGGCTCTCATGATATTGTTTTTTCCGAGACCAAGGTACTCTGCAAACCTTCGGGCTACTATCAAAGGTTTGTTCATGAAGCCATCCAGATATATAAACATAGACATAACTTCAACCGAGAAGATGGATACAAATTGAGCAATCATTGGAAGGATGTTATTAACCAGGTAAAACCTTAACTGCGTTATGGTGTTGCCTTCATGTCCGCATCTCCAGTTTCTTCAGCCCCCCCCCACCCTGGCATTTTGTTCTTGCTCGCTTCTTAATCCATCTAGTGAGCAGAACGACTCCCCCCTACCCCACACCCCCCTCTCTATCTCTCCTCCCTGGCTCCTCCCCCCTCTCTCTATCTCTCCTCCCTGGCTCCTCCCCCCTCTCTCTATCTCTCCTCCCTGGCTCCTCCCCCCTCTCTATCTCTCCTCCCTGGCTTCTCCCCCCTCTCTTATCTATATAGCCTCTTGTTACAGCAGCCCTTTTGCCCGCTTCAGCAATTGTTTCCTGCCGTGGTTGTCCCACCTGATGACGGACGCTTGTGTTGCGCCCGAAACGTCGTGATATATTTTATTTTATTTCATACCTACGTGACTGTACCGGAAGAACCAAAGAGAATGGATCCCTGCAGGCACGAAAACTTCAAATCTAGATTATGCATTCCCATAAGGCCGTTGGGTCAATGTGTTGTCTTAGAAATACTTTTATTTCTGGTGTGACTATACGGATATTTGAAGGAGACATAGCATCTGCTTATCTGTTCAGTCATTTATATTATCCACCACAAACGCTGTTCATTTTGTGTAATGAACAACATGAATTTACCTTTGTCATCAACGTTCATTTGGGATGATTCATTACCATGGTCCACAGCTCCACAATCTTGCTTCTCTATGTCCACCGCGTACTGGAAAGATTCATTTTGTACATCTTCATCACGATACTCTTCTTTCCCTGTTAAGTAAAAAATGTAATTGATGTGTTCAGATACAAATGTACTCCTGATTCATACAACAATATCAATATTGTTGCAATGTACTGGAATCCCCCACTGCATGTTACCGCATTGAGTTGTTGCACATACACATTGCTGATGAATTAGGGAACACATTCTTTATACGTTTTGCATATGCGTTCTTTAAGAAAATGCTAATTTTTTGCACAATTATTTTAACTGCAAATGTACCGCGTTGAAAACTGAATATTATGCTATGCAATACCGTATTGTACGCGCACAGCATAACACGTGGAGGGAAAGCAGCGGTAATGAGAATGTCGGTGAAAGAGGACAAGCACGGAAGGGTCTGGAAGAAAGGTGGGGTGAAGGAAAATGTAGGAAAGGGGGGATGGAGGTTTTGGGGCTGTGGGGGTCATCGCTGATGACTGTAAGATGAATACCAAGTTCCCAAATGAAAGCTAGAGTCGGGAAGCTACTTGTAGCACAGGGATCAGTTTCACAAAGTTCTGTAACCTCTTAACATTTACCACATGGCCCTATTGTCGTGTATTTTGTTTCATCACGTGCCTTGATAAGTGATCTGCCTAGTCGGGCCTTGTTGGAAGAGACTGTCTATTGGGGGATTCCATCTCGGCCTGAACGTCTGCACAAAGTGACCCGGGGTGCGATATTTTTCGACAGCATGACTAGGCATACGACTGTGAAAGGAGAATTATAATGGATACCACTTAGCATAAGGAACTGAGGAAGGCATATGGGAATGTAGATTGAGGTTGTGGAAGAAAAACTTCAAGCGTTGGATCCAAACGGAATTAGGGCCAAACACCACCCAAAGGGCAGGAAGAAGTGTAGGAGGAGTGGGTTCCCCTAAGCACCAAAGCTAATAGCTGCTTCACTGATTGACTGGATCATACAATAGGTTCCACGCTGGGTTTTACTGAAAACTAAATCCCACGATTTCACAAAACCCTCATGGAATGCTGACACTTCACAGGCGCATCATTGTGCAAAACGCGTATGAACACACCGTCACATGTAAACCATTCCGTTCCCAATGTTTGGTCATCGATTTGAAATGAACTGATGAGACATCTTACCGTGGGGTGGTACACCCTTGCGTAACTTTGTGCGAAATTGTCATTCGCACGGCATTTGGGAATCACAAACAGTCTTTGCTAAACAGACTATGAACAGTTCCAACAATTAATAAAACCATTTAAGATTGTCAACATAATTGTGGCCAAAACAAAGACAATTAAATCCATTATTCACTGCAAATGCAACGGTACCATCAAGAAGATCAGCTATTTCTCGAGCGCCAGCTTTGATGATGGCAGACTTGAACTGTTTCAACAAATCTGGCACGTCAGATCGCAGCACGTGATCAATAAGTTTTCTTGCACCACGGATGTCCCTATAATCAAGGGTTTCCTGTTTGGACACATCAAATAAAGATGCAAATTGACAAACGTCCATCAAAACGCGAACGTTCGATCAAAAACCTACACGTCGATCGTGATCTGTTAGTAAACAGGTGGTGCTATGTAATCATGACAGGACATCAACAACAAAAAGACATAATAAAGTTTTTGGGTTAGATCGCGTTATTTATAAATGTGTCGTAACCCTCCACCACCCAACACGGCCAATCAGCAAAAAAAAGTGTCACGTTGACAAAAGATAAATAGGTCACTACTTTAGCCCACCGGTGTGTTGAAGAGTGAATCCACAACATTTACAATTTTTGAGTACTGTAAAAAAATTGTAAAGCTTGTGGATTCACTCTTCAACACACCAATGGGCTAGAGTAGTGAACTATTTGTCTTTTGTCAACGTGACACTTTTTTTTGCTGATTGGCCGTGTCGCGTGGTGGAGGGTTTCGACACATTTATAAATAACGTGATCTAACCCAAAAACGTTTATTGTGAATAATATTGGTCGCGAGAGCCTACGTGTTAAACACAAAGATAATTAGTTGTTACATTTGTGGGGGAGTGCGGAACCGCATCTGAAAAGTGTACAACCTTTCTCGCGTATATCCCGATCGTATACCTGTATGATTTCTTGCTTGTCTAGCTCCCTCAGGAACTCCAAATGCATTATGACATCACGTGGAAGCAGATGATACTCCATGGTGGTTCTATGCAGCCTGATTATGTTTCTCTGGTTCTCTAGGTCATTCAGTTGGGAAAAGTTTTGTTCGTCTATACAGTCTGCCAAGGTGTTATATTCTGCACACACACACACACAAAGCATTAGCGATCATTGATGAGACACTGCTTCAGACATTGGTATCAAAAGTTACCCTCTCCTCCATCGGAGGGACTCCCCCGCCGGCCCGTATGATTTTCATAACCGGCTTGGCTTGTGTTGACGGTGTGTGTAGGCGTGCGTCACGACGTGCCCGCACATTGCCTCAATCAAAATACATATATACATAAAAAAGAGAAACGGGTTGTCACATTGAGGTAAGTGATTATGATATTAAGGGAATAGGCAGGTGAGGACTTATTATTATGTTTTTCAATGGAGACCTGGCAAATCCGGTAGCGTAATTAAATCTATAAATGACGAGAAAACTCAATCTGAAGAGGTTATTAAAGCAGGATGGAAAAACTTTCGCCACATCTAGCCAGGTGGCAGGATTCATTCTAAGTAACTGACGTTGTACTGGACAGTGCACCAAAAGTTGGAAGAAAAGTCAAAACACAAACACACGACACAAGCTATCCGAGAACACACAAAAAAAACGTGAAGAAAAAATGAGAGAGATGGAAAAAGTTTAAAAAACCAAAAATACACAGAACCCTGTTAAACCAGCAGATGAGAGCAGAAAGCGGTATGGAAAACATGTGGACTCCACCTGTTCCATCGGTATGGGATATGGTGATTTCCCCTTGTACACTTAGGTTTTTTTCCGTTTACTCCCACATGTAAACACTCAATTGGCCCATACCACCTTGATATGAATAGGATCGCACAGCTTGGGCAATTGTTGGCATTGGCACACCGCGTGGCCGCTGCCTTCCCGCTTGTCTGCGCTTCCTCACGCCTCTTGAGTCGTTCCCTCTCTATTGAGCGAGCCAATACTGAGTGGTGCGTTACGAGTCGAAATGAAAGCAGTTCACCAAGCGTGTAGAGATGCATTATTGCGTGATTCCACGGTCAACGGGCTACATTGCCGCACCATGTTGGTGGTGGGGGGGGAGCAGCAAGACTGTGGGGCCACGAGACTGGGAGGGGGCCCTGCTGGGGTGACTGGGCACACTCACCGGAGCAGCGGGATGATGGCACACCAATAGCGAAACACACATAAGAGACCAAGATAAAAAGCCTATCCATCAGAGGTTTTTTGGGTTATACCGTGTAAATATGAATGTGTCGGTAAACCCGCCACCATCTGACACAGCCAATTAGTAAGGTTTGTCACGTAAACAGAACGTGCCAATTCGTTACTAGTTCAGCACATCGGTGTGTTGGAGAGTAAACCCACAACATTTACATTTCGAGTACGACATTTCGCCGGTAAATACAACCAGCATCATCAGGCGACAGCCAGGGTTGTGGATATAAATATATATATCCTCTTTGGTTTTTTCGGTAAAGTCACGTAGGTATAAAATAAAATAAATCACGACGTGTCGGGCGCAACACAAGTCTCCATCATCAGGTGGGAAAGCATGGTCTGCTGCTGAGGCAGACTGTTTTCAAAGGTTTGAAATGGGTGTAGCCCAAGGGTCATAAAGAAGTGGCCGGGGCTAGTGATGTTAATGTGAAAAATTAATGACCACACCTGCTCTCCTCAGTGCACTGACGAACTCCACAAACCACCCGTCCTTGCCAAACTCGAGTAATTTTGACAGGAAAAGTTGAGCTCCGCACGTTGCCCCTTTGCTGGTGTCCATTGCACATACTTCTTCGCCATGTTCTGGAAGATACAAAGTCATCTTACAAATGTGTAGATACAAATATATATATACACATGGTCTCAGGTTTGGTGCATTGATGTAGTACAAACGAGACCGTTGAAATGAGGCAATGCAAACGATACCAAATATGAACGATGCCGAAAATACAGACGAGTCTGTACAGTGCCAACCGAAACGGTACAAATGAGTACAAACGAAACATACATTGTCGATTAAGCAGTGTTAGACAGACAGTACAAATACATCCCTCCTCCACATAACCAAATGTGACAACTCATTATTGCTTCAGCTGCTCCACCGGTCTGTTGGAGATCAATTTACAACATTTAACAATTGGAAACGACGTTTCCCTAGTACAGTAACACCATTATTTATTCCCTTCCTTTTCATGTACTTTTGCAATAAGGTATTCAACTTATTGATACCCAATCCCATTTTAAGAGCTGTGTACCTCACCATAACGTACTCGAAATTTACGAACTTTTTTTTTTACCAGGTAAGCCCTGCTGAGCTATGTGGCTCTTTTTCAGAGGCGACCTGGCCACAAATGATAGCTCAACAAACTGGCTCATCATGTGGAAATGTACAGCAGCCAAATACTCTAACCGCGTGTTTATAAATATGGAGGAAAAAACTGGAGGAACCGGAGAAACATCCACGCGACCATGGGAAGAACATGCAAACTTTAAATATACAGGCATCGGAGTCGGGTTCAAAACCACAAACTCATGTACACCAGGCGAGATGCTGAGTTAATAAGACGTGGGATGGATTTTGGTTCTGTAATGGCACATCCCCATATAAAACAATGGAGAAATTTAAATATAATACTGTACTCACTGCCTCCGAGAACAAGATGGAGCCAGACGGAATGGCTTCCCTACCCCACCAAGCTAGACTTCTCTATTAGTGGCATGCAAGTGTAGGGGTTATTACGGGGAGAAGGGCGGACAGAAAGCACAAGGGTGTCTGCACCCACACACGGGTGTCTACATCCACGTCCGCATCCGTTAACCACTGGGGGGCCATGGGGGCTCTGTGATCCCCCATAACTCCACCCCTCGGAGGGGATTCCTATAAAAGGCGGGGAGCCAGAGAGCTCGAGGCGAGTGTGGAAGAAGCTTACCAGTGAAGTCTGAAGACCGGCAGAATATGCCCTGGGACTCCCCTGTCTCGCTGCCCTCGTCAGGGCCGAGCTGACAAACCAGTGGCGCGGCCCCAAGAGCTTCCGGAACTCTGCTCTTGTAAAAACAAGGCCGGGTTAGCTGGGTGCCGGGATCCGTGCTTTACCAGGGCCGGATCAGACAGCCTCCCATAGCACTATTAGAGGAGGACTGGGAACAGGACAGGGGAAATAGTGCTAGGGGTGTTTTCCCATCTAGTACGGGTGAAGGGGCCGTTACCCCTTCAAGTATTGTACTGTCCTTGAGTTTAATAAAAGAGTGTGCCTCGACTCCGTCGTCAGTCTCCCTGGAACTCACTACATCTGGCGTCAGAAGTGGTCGAAAGAATGGATACGAGACGGACAACTCGTACCCAAGACCCCGGAGTGGACGACAGCTTGGGAGAGGCGGTGCAAGATATCGCCGCCGACGTACCTGGCCAACCGCTGCCGGCTCCACCACCTGCAGGGCAGTCGGAGAGAGCCGGGACGTCGGCTGATGAGTTGGCGTTGGCTCCTATATGCAGCGGCCGCCACGCTGGAGCAGATAACACGCCTGGGGCCGGGGAGAGCGGCGCAGCATGAAGACGAACAGCGCCCGCCAGAAACTCCCGCCTTTGCGATGGGCCGGAGGCTTGAACTTCCCGCCACGGGTACAGTGGGAGCCGAGGGAGGGGCCCCAGCACGTCACGCGGGCGACGGGGCCCAACCAGCAAGCACCACGTCATCGGCGGGTCGCAGTGGCTACCTATCAGCGGTCGCCAGGTCATCAACAGCGGACAACTGCACCGACCAAGCCGAAACCAGCGCGTCACCGACGGCGCGACCTCCATTAGGGTCCGCCATTTCTCCCCATACAGTCCATGGAGACAGTACGCGCGCTGGGCGATCGTCGGAGACGGAGCCGACATTTCAGCAACACCTGCCGGACCTGCAGGAATTCGTACCAAGCGGCGGTGATTGGGGTGGGTTTCAGCGCCGTTTCCTCGCCCACCAAGAGATGGCCGGGTGAACGGACAATGAGGCGCTGCGTGCTCTTCCGGCGATGCTGGATAGCGACGCCCTTGGCACCCTCACCGCTGCACCCAGGTCGGCACGCTCCACACTTCGGTCGGCGCTGCAAGTACTGGCCACGGTTTATGGGCCGCCTTCCGATTGTCGCCAGCTTTTCTACGAGCGGCAGAGGGGCGACAAGGAGTCACCACTCGCATACCGCACGGCCCTGTTGGCGTTGGGGAAGACGGCCTTCCCGCGCATGGACGAGGAAGGGGTGGACGCGATGGTGGCCGAAAAAATTCTGCTGTTGGCCGACGACTTGAACTTCGTCATCCTGGCGCAGGATGATGCGGACAGGTCTTCATTGCGGGCTGCAAGGCACATCCATGCCAACCTGATATCCCAACGGAGGAAGGCCAACAAGGCAGCTGCGGGTCACACCGTGGCGGCAACCACCTCCGAATCCGAGGGGGTCTTCGCTGCGGGCAGTTCTGCGGGATGGCAGTCTGGCGGGCGACCGGCTCGGGACGCACCGAGCCACCGAGAGCAGCCCAAGTCTTCTGGAGCACTCGTCGTGTGCTACAACTGTGGCCTCCGGGGCCACGTGGCTTCGGGATGCCGGGCTCCTTGACAGCGCGGAGCAAGAACTGGGGCTGAGGACGGCCCTCTTCAAAAGCCTCCACAACATCCTCCGGCAAGTCGTGGCACCCCACATGTTCGGCTTGCACGCACACTGTTGTATGTGTTGGGTTATGAAATTTTGATAAAAATAATAAAAATTAATAATTTTCCAAAAAATGTGCAAATCGCATTAATTATGTTAATGTGTGTATTAACATGCATAAATTATGATAATGTGTGTAATTATATGCATAAATTATCATAATCGCGGAGATAATCGTAGTCATTTATGCGGATGCTTGCGATTATGTTAATGTGAGCAGTTATGATAATTAAGCTTTGTTTCGTTTATCCAGAGTTGCATCAATCAGGGTAACACGATTATCATTGATTAAACATTTACTGATTATCTTAGTGTGTTTATGTTATTTTAGGTCTCCAGTTTCAGATCTCATCACAGGATACAGTTCTCAAGAATAAGACAGTTTTGCATGGACTTGGAGGAAACACTCGAGACTTGGTGTTAAGCAATTTTAATTCTAAACAAACACATGCAATTAACGAAATTGAATGACTAAAACATTCCTTATTAATGTAACTCGACGGCAGCAACTGCTTTGCACGATCAGTTGGTAGTGAACGCACCACCTCGAAATGGCAACCCTTTTTGAAACGCAAAGATAATTTTTTTTGAAAGTCTTATTCGTGTGCGTGCTGTGTGTGCGTTGTCCCCTTGTAAAATTTATTAATTCTTAGAGCCGGGAGTTGTGTCGTTAGCTTGTGTGGTTTGGGAGGATACAAACAGCGGCCAGAGGTTTTCTCTGGGTTGGGCGTGGCCGCAGCGAGTCGTGCTGCTTCCTCGCTCGGGCGTGTCTCTGCTCGATTGAGTTTGCACGACGCTCGCCGACGTGGTGCACGACGATTCCGTCGCCGGATAGCGCGCAGCTCCTCCACGAGTCGGCACGACGCTCGGTGACGTCCGAGTCGTGCTGCTCTTGCGCTCTTTCTCCCTCTACTGCTAGATGACGAGTTGGCACGACGCTCGGTGACGCCCGGGTCGTGCTGTTCTTGTCGCTATCTCCTTGATCGCTGCCAACTTCACACGGACACTCGCCCTTGCTTCAGACTGTGTTGGCTTGTGGCTCTGGACGACGCGGCTGTGCTCACTGGGTGGTGGTCGGTCTGAGAATCAAACACACTGCGCATTCGATGACGCTTTCTCTCTCTTGGTGGCAGCCCCCGTGTTCTCCACTGCTCGATTGATTGTTGAGTCGGCACGATGCTCGCCGTCGCTCTGGACGTCTGGTCTGTTCTCACTGGGTCGTTGGTCGCTGTGCACCTCAAACACACTGCGCATTCGATCGCGCTGTCCTCTTCCTCACAGCCGTTTGACCAGGCTTTCTCCACTGCTTCGCGCTCTCTGCTTTGCACGCTTGGTCAACGCTCGGCGATTTCCGCCCTTTTACAGGTTGATTGCTTGTCGTCACTCGTCACTCTCTCTTCTCTGTGCTTCCCTTGTTCGTGCAGCTGCCAGCTTCACTCGCACTTAACTTCGTTCTGCGAGAAGCGACACCTGCTATCGGCATCGGTGTTTCGTTTCCTCACGACGCTCCGCCAGCCGGAGTACGGCTGAAACCCAGCCCCGACCCAGGTTGAACTCAGACTTCTGCGACTCGAACGACCCCTCCTCGTTCCATCACTTCTCGAGGCACGATCTGCCCCAGCTCTCTTGCGAGCCCCGTCGCAACGCCGCGTCGCACGCCGAGTTGCAAGACTGAGCACGCCTCGGACAGACTGCTCTCAGGCTGCCACTTTAACGATGTCTCATCGTCCCATCTCTTCTCGAGGCACGATCTGCCCCACCTCCCTTGCGAGCCCCGTCGCAACGCTGCGTCGCAAGCCGAGTTGCAAGACTGAGCGCGACTCGGACAGACTGCTCTCAGGCTGTCACCTTAACGATGTCTCGTCATCCCATCTCTCCTCGAGGCATGACTGCCACAGCTCTCTTGCGAGCCCCGTCGCAACGCTGAGCGCGACTCGGACAGACTGCCCTCAGACTGTCACCTTAACGACCCCTCGTCGTCCCATCTCTCCTCGAGGCACGATCTGCCCCAGCTCTCTTGCGAGCCCCGTCGCAACACTGAGCGCGACTCAGACAGACTGCCTGTTCGCTATGTGCGCTTGTGCTTAAACTCAATAACGTGACTCCCCTCTCTGCGCATTCCTTGCGAGCGGGCAACAAAACACAAACAGAGCGAGAAGAAGCAGACACCCCCGAGACCCCTCCTCGCGACCTTTCCTAACCCTCCAAGCATTCATGGGCCATCTGTTTGTGCCGGACCGTTGGAGACAAAGGTGGCTGAGGAGATTTTTGCAATACATTTATGTGGTCCTGTGTGTTACATTTATTCTTGAGTTATATTTTAATGTCCTGAGGTTAAGTGCAACTAAGTTTCCACTTACGCTTCCTTAACTGTTGGAATTCGTAATTATTTTTTTTTTTTGGTCAGGTAGATAGAAACATACAATACAAAAATAATATATATATATACGGTGAATACGAGGAATACAAGGGAATTACTAATAAAAAGCCCCTATTGTTTGTTGGTTAATTTTTTTGTTAAGTTTCTACTTTTCGGTACGGAAAACGTTTAAGGAAAACGCGAGTCGCAAAAGTTGTTTTTCTCCGCTCTGCACCCTATCTGTACATCTCAACATGTCTTGGGAGGTCAGGCCATCGATCTTTGTCCATCTGGATGTCTCTGACCTCTCTGTGACCGACTTCTTACCAGTTTAATGGCCGTTTCACAGATTCCTGGTGTGCTTGTAGTGGGTTGTTTTCATTATTTAAAAAAAAAAAATATATAGATATATAAAAAAAAACAATCTTAATTATTCTTAATATTAATAACGGAAAACAGGGCATAGATACAACAACACCCACTTCTTTCTCACATGCCCCGACACACGATTCTCGGGGTTCGGGTGCTGGTGCATCGGGTCGCGGCTTGATGGGGAGGGCGCTCCAACCGGGCCAATGGTCCGAGTTGGCTCACCGTGTTGTGGCTGCGTCGGCGGGGTCGTCCGTTGTCACGGAGCACATTGATGGGGTGGAAGTACGGGTATTGATCGACACGGAAGCATCGGCGACTATCGTTTCCGATTTAAATTATAATATCCTGACCGTTCAGAGTCGCCCGTTGCTCCCCGTCGACATACCGTGTTACGCTGCAAACGGGGGTTTGTTAGGTATCATCGGCCAAATTCGAGCGCAAATTTCTATTGGGGATATTAAATTATCTGGGCCGGTGTTGGTCTCCTCCTCTCTGGCAATTCCGTGCCTGTTGGGGACAGACTTTTTGGCCAAAATGCCTGTCAAAATTTTGATTGACCAGGGATGCATCGAACTTCCATCAGGCCGACGTATAACGTTCTTGCCCTCCACCCCTGCCTTGCGTACAGCCTGTGCAACGGTACAGGCGCTCGTTGCTCGAACGGTGCGCGTACCCCCGGGGGCACAGATGCTCGTGCCCCTGCGGTTGCGTCGACCGTTCGCTAAAGGGGTCTTAGACCAGGGCATTTTGCTGGGGCCGTCTAGGGCCGGGGTGAATGGGCCAGATTTGGTGGCGGCCCAGACAATTGTTAAAGGGGATGAGGACCCGTTCATCGCGGTCCTCAATGTCGGGACACGGACGGCTGTGGTCTCCCAAGGAACCGTGTTCGGTACCTGCGGAAACGCCGATCATTGGCCAGGTGGCCACCGCTTCTCAGCCGCAACTGCAGTCAGACCATGACGAGGGTTGGCTGGAGGCGCTTTGTGCCGAGACACCTGACCTATCTGACTCACAACGTGCTAAATTGCATACCCTTTTGCGAGAATTTTCCGACGTCTTTAGTAAGCACAAATATGATATCGGATGTACAAAATTGCTGCGCCACCATATTGACACTGGTGACAACGCTCCTATCCGCCAAAATCCTTTTCGGTTAAGTCCCGCCGAAAAGGATCATGTAAAATCGGCTGTAGATGACATGCTGGCTTCTGACATTATTTCTCCCTCAACCAGCCCTTGGGGTGCACCCATAGTGTTGGTTAAAAAGCAAGATGGGTCCCTAAGGTTCTGCGTTGATTTTCGGCGGTTGAATAAAATCTCGGTGGCCGATGCTTACCCGCTTCCTCGAATGGACGAATCTCTGGATGCCCTGGCTGGATCACGATTCTTCTCCACCTTGGATTTGCTGTCAGGCTTTTGGCAACTTCCTTTGGATGACGAATCGAAGCCCAAAACGGCTTTTCGAACACCGCACGGCCTCTTCCAATTTAATCGTTTGCCTATGGGGCTCCACTCAGCTCCCGCAATGTTCCAGCGCCTAATGGAATTGGTTCTCGCTGGCTTGCAATGGGAGGTCTGTTTGATTTACCTAGACGGCGTGATCGTATTTAGTAGGACATTCGAGGAACATCTTGATAGGCTTCGGGCCGTCTTTCTCAAAATGCGCGCAGCTAATTTGAAGCTTAAACCACAAAAGTGCCATTTGCTCCGCGAATCTGTGAGATATTTGGGTCACATCGTCGGACGGTCAGGTATCTCAACCGATCCCGCCAAAACGCGTAGTGTCAGCTCCTGGCCGACTCCCACCTCGGTGGGGGAGGTTAGGAGCTTCATCGGTTTTGCTTCATATTACCGGCGGTTTGTCGCGGAGTTCGCTTCCATCGCTAAGCCGTTACATGCCTTAACGGCGAAGGGGGTGAAATTTCATTGGGGGCCGAAAGAGGAGGCCGCCTTTAACTCTCTTCGTGATGCCTTGGTGGGGGCCCCGCCGTTGAATTACCCCGATTTTTCTCTACCTTTCGTGCTCGACACAAACGCGAGCAACACAGGGATTGGGGGCGTGCTTTCCCAAGTTGTTGGTGGCGTGGAGCGCGTTGTGGCTTACGGTAGTAGAGTATTGTCTCCTGCCGAGCAAAGATACTGCGTCACCCGCCGTGAACTGTTGGCTATTGTTTTCTTTATTCAACAGTACCGGCCATATCTGTATGGCCGGTATTTCACCGTCCGTACAGATCATGCGGCATTGCAGTATGTCCTGCGTATTCACCAGCCATCGGGGCAATTGTCCCGATGGCTGGAGATCATTCAGGATTTCGATTTCGAAACAACATATCGCAAGGGGATTCGCCACACTAATGCCGATGCCCTGTCGCATCTGCCGGCCACTTCGAATTGCACTTGTTTCTTGGGCTCGGGGCGTTGCAAATCTGCGAGCGACGGCCAGGATCGGGTCCTTGCGGACGCCGTTGGGGCTCCTTCGGGCGTTGGCCCTATTGAAATGGGAGGGAAGGATTCCCTACTGGGGTTGTCAGGTACGGAGTGGGGGCGCCTCCAAATGGAGGATACTTCCCTCCTGGCGCTACAGCGTCACGCGGAAGGATCCGGTTAGGGGAAGTCGGGCGTTGACTCATGGGGGTTTTGCCAGGGCCTCCTCATGCATTGGGACTGGACGATCCGCCGCCACAGGCTGGTGGTGCCTTCCACGTTGAGGGGTAGGGCTGTATGGGCTGCTCATGAGCGGCTCCTGCACCTGGGCACCCACAAAACCCTTGCCATGCTCCAGCTTAATTTATTTTGGCCGGGCATGGCAAGGGATGTGGACGATCTCTTGCAGTCCACCGCTCCAGTCTATTTCGGTCTCCCGGGTTAATGAGCTGGTCGCTCTTGATATTTTGGGGCCATTTCCTTCCACGCCTAGGGGTAATAAGTACCTACTGGTTGGCGTGGAATATTTCACGCGATGGCCTATGGCTTGGCCCCTCGCCAACCAGTTGGCAGCAGCCGTTGCAGAGGCTTTTGTCCAGGGCTATGTCCTCGACAAGGGCGCTCCGGAACGGTTGTTGACCAATCAGGGAAAGAACTTCACTAGTTCCCTTTTACACGAGGTGTGAGCTTCTCGGTACGAAGAAAATTCGTACTTCCCCTTACCACCCACAAACGGATGGGATGGTAGAACGCCTGCATAGGACTATTACGTCCATGCTATCACACCAGGTATCTGAGTCAAAAACTGATTGGGACCTTCAGATCCCGGGAGTTCTGGCAGCTTACAGGATGGCTCCTCACGCGGCGACCGGATTCTCGCCATTTTTTTTAATGTATGGCCGCGAAGTTGACCCGCCTGTCGCGACCCAGCTGAGAATTTCCACACCACACGCTAAGTCCAAATTGGCTGACCATGTTAAATTTAATATCCTCAAGTTGGCTGAGGCGCGGGAGGCGGCTATACAAAACTCTGACTCTCGCCAGAAGGCGAATGAAAGGTTGCGATTGCGCCGGTCACACACACACGAATGGCACCCGGGCGACAGAGCGTGGCTACACTGTCCCCAGGTGCCATTGGCTACCTCGTCTAAACTGTTGCGACCATGGAGAGGCCCCGTGGAAATTGTGCAGGTTGTGCGACCCCAATGTGTTCGCATTAAATGGGGGAAGCGTCGGTGGTTCGTCCACCCTTCACGGTTGAAGCCGTTCTTTGCGCCACATGCTTCCTCTCACAACTATGGCCGAACATGTGGGGGGTCCACTGACTCCTGGAGGGCGGGTTCACCACCAGCCTCTGATCCGCTGCTAACTGTTCCGCCTTCAGGAGTCCAAGGATTAACGCCCTCTCGGCCGCCGGCCTCCCCCGAGGGGGTCAGCGCAGGCTCGTCCGGGAAGCCGGAGGGCCGTGCGCCTGAACTGTCAACACCCGCCGCCGGCCCGACTGGGTTGGGCCCTTGTGATGGACCCGCTGCACGGACACGCGCCAAGACGCGCCGGTTGTTGTGAGTTGCTTCCCGCGCGTGGTCCGCTGCCATGGGGCTCGCTCACCTTTTTTTTTTTTGGGGGGGGGAATCACACTCTGTACATATGTTTGCATGTTGGGGCTGGGGTATTTATAGGGGACCGTCGGTTGTTTGTTACTCTTGTTATTGTTACGGGGTACACACATATTGACTGTGTTAAGTCTTTATTGTTGGTTTTTGAGGGGTTTTGTTGCAGCCGGGACGGCTGCGGGCTGTACAGGGGGGGGTGATGTAGGGGTTATTACGGGGAGAAGGGCGGACAGAAAACACAAGGGTATCTGCACCCACACACGGGTGTCTACATCCACGTCCGCATCCGTTAACCACTGGGGGGCCATGGGGGCTCTCTGATCCCCCATAACTCCACCCCTCGGAGGGGATTCCTATAAAAGGCGGGGAGCCAGAGAGCTCGAGGCGAGTGTGGAAGAAGCTTACCAGTGAAGTCTGAAGACCGGCAGAATAAGCCCTGGGACTCCCCTGTCTCGCTGCCCTTGTCAGGGCCGAGCTGGGCAAGCCAGTGGCGCGGCCCCAAGAGCTTCCGGACCTCTGCTCTTGTAAGAGCAAGGCCGGGTTAGCTGGGTGCCGGGATCCGTGCTTTACCAGGGCCGGATCAGACAGCCTCCCGTAGCACTATTAGAGGAGGACTGGGAACAGGACAGGGGAAATAGTGCTAGGGGTGTTTTCCCATCTAGTACGGGTGAAGGGGCCGTTACCCCTTCAAGTATTGTATTGTCCTTGAGTTTAATAAAAGAGTGTGCCTCGACTCCGTCGTCAGTCTCCCTGGAACTCACTACACATGCAAACTTTAAATATACAGGCATCAAAGTCGGGTTCAAAACCACAAACTCATGTATACCAGGCGAGATGCTGAGTTAATAAGACGTGGGATGGATTTGGGTTCTTAAATGGTACATCCCCATATAAGACAATGGAGAAATTGAAATATAATACTGTACTCACTGCCTCCGAGAACAAGATGGAGCCAGACGGAATGGCTTCCCTACCTCACCAAGCTAAACTTCTCTATTAGTGGCATGCAAGTAACCAGTTCTCGAGAGTTCTGTTGAGTTGCAAAACATGAAGAGAGGATAGAGAGCAGCATCATGCTTTGATATACGAGTGCTTTGGATTACGAACACGTTTCCGGAACGAATTATGCTCGCAATCCAAGGTTTTACTATAATCAAAATCTACGTGTTGCCATCGATCTGGAGCCGCTCGTTGATTTTAATTCATTATTTCACTTTTGTAATACCAATCTATTGACTCTTTTACATACTGTCGTTCTATGTTTGTGCTTTTGTTTTCTTCCTATGACATTGTTAGCTATAATGCACGTCCTTAATTACCTTATTGTACCATGGAATCTATGTTTATGACAACTTGAAAACACCTTGCATGCTGCCTGTGTTATCCCTCCATTTTGCACGGGCATCTTGATGACCACGTTCGACCGTGTAAAAGAGTCCACGACATTAGACTCAGGGTCCCACTGCATGAAATAAATTCTGAGCTCGGCCCACGCCTTGTGTTTAAGTTCATCCTGGTGTTCTTGGTTCTTTTGGTAAAATCACGTAGAAGGGAAATAATAAAATAATATTAAAATCCACAGCAAGAAAATTTTCTCGCTGTGGATTTCACACCTGATGATTTCTTGCTGTAGATTTCACACCTGATGATGAAAAATGTATTGCTGTGGATTTCACACCTGATGATGATTGCTTGTGTTGCAGTCGAAACGTCGTGAGAATTTTTTTCTTGTTTTATATTTATATTATTTGATTATTTCCCTTCTACGTGACTTTACCAAAAGAACCAAGAATATGAATCCCTGCAGTCACGAAAGCTTTAAATTAAAATTCCTCCTGGTGCTCAACATCACTGCTTGCGAGCACGTCATTAATTGCTGCTGGCGCCCTCTGGGTGTTTCTACTGCGACTGCTCCCTGCCGCTTGCGCCACCGCCTTGCCACCTTGTACCGTCTGCCACAGCCAGGCACCATCCGCTTTACCCAGCTTCTGCTTCAAGACTGTACCCGCATGCATTCAATAAAACAATGTAATCCAAGATCATGCTCAGTAACCCAGGGAACTCTACCCATACACCTTGCGGAGGCATCAACGTCAGAGTTGGTAAATCGCGGTGTTAAATCCGATTGTGGTGTCATGAATTAGTATAGCCCTCTCGTGTGACTAAAGGTTGTGTTTTGATATGTGCGCGTGTTAAACAAAACTCAAGTGTCTCGGGACAGGGTGCGACTTCAGCCAAACCTCTGCAGACTCAACAACACATTTGTGAATCACACTTACACATGACGAGAAAAACACCAGGTGATATTTCAGGCAATCTGGACTTTCTTAATAGCAGTGGGATCCTACACTAAAGAGATATTCAGAGAAACCATTCACTCTTAACACAGCTGAATAACATTATAGTTAAGTCCAGTAAACACATTCCTGCGGAGGGAGCTGGTAGGAACGTTGGGTTGCTCGGTCAATGGCCAGGGTCAACGGCGGCGTGGTGTATTCCGCAAATATGCCCGACTGTGAGGGCGGGCATAAGCCGGCGTGAGTAGGTTAAACGTTGAGTTTAACAAGGGCACCACGGGGTGACCAGTCCCTCCCCACCCAGCCACACCCCTCCCACCCCCCACCCTCCCCACCCAGCCCCTCCCCACCCTCCCCACCCAGCCCCACCCTCCCCTCTCCACCCCTCCCATTTTTGGATGCACGACGGATGGACACAATAATCCCCTGTGGGCTGGTGGAACCAGGTGGTTCCTACCAGTATTATATTTTGTTATCATGTTATATTTAGGAATTTGATTACTCTGAAGTCAATAAAGTCGTTTGATATTGCATTAAAGTGTATTTCTATCCACCCTTCATCAAGAATATAGGTTTTTGAACCACCTCATAGTTATGTTCACATTGAACTCGGTGCTACTTTGTGGATGTGTGCAGATTCATCACCACCGCACTTTGCCACTCAAGACTTTATGAACGTTTTAAAGACAGAACGATTGTTGTTGTGGTTAAACGCATCATCATCGGGTGATGCTGCTGCTGCGTCGGCAGTGGTACACAAGCACAAATAACCAAAACCTCGACACGTTCGTTAACAATAGCGCACCTCCGATTCGCACGGTTGCCTACGTAAGGTGCGAAAGAAGTTCAACATACACAGAGCACATACAACACTGTGACCTTTAAATAGAAAAAAATATATAAAAAACAATATTAAAAAAATACCGGCGACGTTTCAGGCACATCAAAGGGGAACTACATTACAGGATATGCTATAAAGGGTCTGGAGCATCGCCGATGATATATTTTTCTGTATTTACACATCCCATCAGCCACGCCGCCTTCTGGGAGTGCATGTGTAATGCGGGCGTAAACGGCCTCGCGGATATGACGTAACAGGGGGGAGGAGTTGGGTCACGTGGGGAGAAGGGAGAGCTCTTAAGGGCGGGAACCGGAAGAGACGGGGGGAGAGTATAAGAATAAAGACGGGAGGAGGCCACGCAGGGCAGAAGGTGGAAAGTGGCGTGATCGCCAAAGGATGGGACTCGGCACCGTTGGCCAACGGTGTCCGGGCACGGGGGAGACGAAGAGCAGCAGTGGGGCTGCAGAGAGAGCAGCCGAGGGGCTGCAGATCGGGGCGGAGAGGCTGAGAGAAAGCCAGCAGCGGTGCTGCAGCGGGAGCCAGCAGAAAGGCTACGTGAGCGACGGCAGCAGAAGGGCTGCCGAGCGGGAGGTGGAGAAAGCTCTGAGCGAGGAGCCGTGCGGACAAAGTTGTGCGAACCCAAATAAAGGACAACGGAGACAGACACAGTGAAAGAGTCCTTTATTACACTGGTGTCAGAAGTGAAACGGCATGTCAAAACAGCTCAGAAGAAAGAATATCCCTGCACCATCGTCTGCTACATCTTCCGACGACGACGACCTTCCTCAGGCAGTGGACCTGCCTGCGATGGAGGAGGAAATCCGAGCGGGAACGAGTGCTGGTCCGGGAGTGCAAGATGTCGCCGCGTCGGTGGATCCGCCCGGAGGACGCTGACCAACGATGAAGACAGATGGCGGCACAGCTGGAGACCTTGAAGACCGTATTGGCGCAACTGTGCGACCTCGTCATACCGGCGACAGCGTCGGGGAGGCCCGGGGGTGATCGTCAGGCTGCGGCCTTGCCTGCGCTGCCAGCGCCCTCTGCCACGCGACGCAAGGACGCCATCTTGGGCGTGGCAGGGGAAGAACCGCGGGAAGCCGCCATCTTGCGCCCTCCGCGGCGGGAGGCCGCCATTTTTGACACGTTGCGGTGCGACGCCATTTTGAATATGCCACGCGACGAGTCGCCTGCGGAGGACGGCGCAGCGAGGAGTCGCAGCCATCACTTGACAACTGTTAAATAATTCTCCATTGGTGGCGATTGGAGTGCTTTCGCCTGCAGATTTTTAGCGGCGGTGTCCTCCGCCAGGTGGACTAACGCAGAGGCCCTGGAAGTTCTGCCAACTCTTCTTGATGACGGGTCGGTCCGATTCTTCGGGTCCATCAAGGCCGAGAAAAAGAAGACACTGAGAGGAGTTTTTGACGAGATGGCGGATGCGTACGAGCCACCGGATGATGCTCACCGCCGCTTCGTTCAACGCCAGCGGGCACCCGAAGAGTCGCCGGTGGCATACAGGGGTGCTGTCTTGGAATTAGCCATGGCCGCATACCCAGAGACGGAGCCTGACCTACTGGAACCCCTGATTTTGGGCAAGATGCTGGAGCTGTCCAGGGATTTGGGGATCCCTATGCCGGTGTGTGGCCATGAGAAGCTGACATCCCGCGCGGCCGCAAAGTGTCTGGATGCCCAGTTCTATCTACGCCGCTGGAAGCAAGTGACAGCGTGGACGGGGGGGCCCATCGTCGAACGAGGTGCCGTGGGTTGGGATCCCAAGAAGGCGGTGTACGTTCCTGACGGGGGGGCCCGCAGGAGCTGACAGCCGCCTCTGCACAGTGGTCGGCCCGCGGTGGACCGGGGCCGCGATCTGCGCCGCCGATGCGGGAGCGTCGGGTTGGGGGGACTGCAGGGCGTCGTAACGACGTCGAGTGCTTCCGCTGCGGTCGCAAGGGCCATTACGCCAGGGACTGCTGGGCCCGTATCCCAGGACCGCCCCAGCAGGAGGCCTCGACAGCAGACGTGCCGCGGAAGGACCCTCCTGGACAGGCAAGTCGGTGCGCACCGGACACCCGGCAAGGCTTGACACCTCATTCATCACCATTGCCGCGCGATCCGGGTGTTGTTAATAACGGGAGGCCACCGACTGGGCCATGTCGCTCGGTAACGCAGTGGCGTAAATTGGCCCGGCGGGTTGTCGCGGCCGCTACTGGTTCGTCCACTGTACCGGGTTCTATACAGGGGGTTGACGTGCGCATTTTAGTGGATTCCGGTTCGTCCGCGACCATTATATCTGATGTCATTTTCCATCTGTTGGGCATCCCACCGGAGGCTGTGGGTCCGGTTTACGATTCCTGCGTTGCAGCGAACGGGGGAAGTATGGGCATTGTGGGCCAGGTGGACGCCAATATATCTATCGGGGGAGTGTCGGCCTCGGGGATGGTGTTAATCTCGAGGTCCCTTGCGGTTCCGTGTTTGTTGGGAACTGATTTTCTGGCCAAAATGCCCATTCTAATAAGAGTTAATCAAAATTGTATCGAATTACCGGGGGGTCGAAAACTTACATTTCTGCCGTCGCCCTGAGGGCGACCTGCTCCGGTCTGCCAGGTGCAGGCGCTGTCCGAGGTATCTGTTGACATTCCACCTGGCTCACAGATGCTTATCCCCTTGCGATATCGGAAACCTGTGCCTGGTCGGGAGGGAGCAACTGGGGTTTTGTTATCGCTGTCCGCTACCATAACGGGCGGATCGGCGCTCATCGGGGCGCAAACTATAATCCGGCCGGACCAGCAGCCATTTTTGCAGGTGCTTAATGGGAGTACAGAAAATGTTTGCGTGCTAGCCAGAACGGTCGTGGCCCATGCCACTACGGCGTTTACGGCCCAGGACCATCTGGGCCGCCGGGATATGATTGCCGGTGTTTCGGGCCCTGCGGCCCCAGATGATCGCTGGATCGCCGAATTGTGCGGGGAAAATTCTTCCCTTTCCGGGGAACAGCGTTCCACGCTTCGCGCGCTATTGTTGAGTTATTCCGATGTGTTTAGCTCCGACGATTTGGACTTGGGACGCACCTCCCTGCTTTCCCATCATATTGACACAGGGGACGCTGCTCCCATTCGGTTGAACTCGCATCGGATGAGCCCAGCGGAGCGAGACCATGTTCGAGGAGCAGTAGATGACATGTTGGCTGCGGACATAATATCTCCATCTAACAGCCCGTGGGGCGCGCCTGTAGTCTTGGTTAAAAAGAAAGACGGGAAATTGCGATTTTGCGTTGATTTTCGCAAATTAAATAAAGTGTCCGTGGCGGATGCGTACCCCCTGCCGCGTATGGATGATTCCCTCGATGCCTTGTCGGGGGCAAAGTTCTTTTCGACGCTGGATCTCTCTTCGGTATTCTGGCAGCTTCCCCTCGATGAGTCCTCGCGGGAAAAGACTGCTTTCCGTACGCCGCAGGGTTTATTTCAATTCAATTGTCTTCCGATGGGGTTGAATGCTGCTCCCGCTACATTTCAGAGGTTGATGGAACTGTGTTGTATGTGTTGGGTTATGAAATTTTGATAAAAATAATAAAAATAATAATTTTCCGAAAAAATGCGCAAATCACATTAATTATGTTAATGTGTGTATTAACATGCATAAATTATGATAATGTGTGTAATTATATGCATAAATTATGATAATCATGGAGATAATCGTAGTAATTTATGCGGATGCTTGCGATTATGTTACTGTGAGCAGTTATGATAATTAGGCTTAGCTTCGTTTATCCATTGTTATATCAATCAGGATAACACGATTATCATCGATTAAACGTTTACCGATTATCTTAGTGTGTTTATGTTATTTTAGGTCTCCAGTTTCAGATCTCATCACAGGATACAGTTATCAAGAATAAGATAGTTTTGCATGGACTTGGAAAGAAGCACTCGAACAGTTGGTGTTAAGCAATTTTATTCTAAACAAGCACATGACACTCTCTTATCAGAAAGCAAGTATACGTCAATAAATTCATGGGCAAGATTATGCGATTAACGAAAATAAATGACTAAAAATACTTCTTCATTGGCGTGATCATGCAGTTAACGAAAATGAATGACTAAAACATTTCTTATTCATGTAACTCGACGGCAGCAACTGCTTTGCACGATCAGTTGATATTGAACGCACCACCTCGAAATGGCAACCCTTTTTGAAACGCAAAGACAATTTTTTTTTGTCTTATTCGTGTGCGTGCTGTGTGTGCGTTGTCCCCTTGTAATATTAATTAATTCTTGGAGCCGGGAGTTGTGTCGTTAGCTTGTGTGGTGTGGGAGGATACAAACAGCGGCCAGAAGTTTTCTCTGGGTTGGGCGTGGCCGCCGCGAGCCCCTGCTGCTCCCTCGCTCGGCGTGTCTCTGCTTGTGCGCTCTCTCTCTCTCCACTGCTGGTCGACGAGTTGGCACGACGCTCGGTGACGCCCGGTGATGTCCGAGTCGTGCTGCTCTTGCGCTCTCTCTCCCTCTACTGCAAGATGACGAGTTGGCACGACGCTCGGTGACGCCCGGTGACGTCCGAGTCGTGCTGCTCTTGCGCTCTCTCTGCCTCTACTGCTAGATGACGAGTTGGCACAACGCTCGGTGACGCCCGGTGACGTCCGAGTCGTGCTGCTCTTGCGCTTGGCGGTCCTCGGTAGCTGACGGCGCAATGGCGCCTCTCTGCAGCTCTGACGGCGGCGCTCGTTCGGAAGACTTTGACTCTCTTTCTCCACTACGGGATGACGAGTCGGTTTTGGTTGATGCTGGTTGATCTGGGTGTGTATTAGACACACGGCGCATTCGATGGCGCTGTCCTCTTCCTCACAGCCGTTTGACCAGGCTTGCTCCACTGCTTCGCGCTCTCTGCTTTGCTCGCTTGGTCGACGCTTGGCGATCTCCTCCCTTTTACAGGTTGATTGCTTGTCGTCACTCGTCACTCTCTCTGCTCCGTGCTTCCCTTGTTCGTGCAGCTGCCAGCTTCACTCGCACTTAACTTCGTTCTGCGAGAAGCGACACCTGCTATCGGCATCGGTGTTTCGTTTCCTCACGACGCTCCGCCAGCCGGAGCACGGCTGAAACCCAGCCCCGACCCAGGTTGAACTCAGACTTCTGTGACTCGAACGACCCCTCCTCGTTCTATCACTTCTCGAGGCACGATCTGTCCCAGCTCTCTTGCGAGCCCCGTCGCAACGCCGAGCGCGACTCGGACAGACTGCACTCAGACTGTCACCTTAACGACGTCTCGTCGTCCCATCTCTCCTCGAGGCACGATCTGCCCCAACTCTCTTGCGAGCCCTGTCGCAACGCTGCGTCGCAAGCCGAGTTGCGAGACCGAGCACGACTCGACCCAGACTGCTCGTTCGCTATGTGCGCCCGTGCCTAACTCAAAACGTGACTCCCCTCTCTGCGCATTCTTTGCGAGAGAAAACAAACAGAAAAAAACAGATGTCTTTGGAATGTCAGGCACCGATTCCCCCCTGTGACCTTTTTGCTCCCTCCTTGCTTGCCAGACCCCGCTGGAAGACAAAGGTGGCTGAGGAGATGTTTGCAATACATTTATGTGGTCCTGTGTGTTACATTTATTCTTGAATTATATTTTATGAGTTCCTTCGGTCTTAGTATCGTGGTTATCATTCGTCTATGTTTAATGAATATTTGTACTGATCCTCGTCACATTATTATTTTGGGGCTTTGCCAAGTTTAGTTCTCCAGAGATTGGTGTTTTATTCTGAGTTATATTTTAATGTCCTGAGGTTAAGTGTAACTATGTTTCCACTTAAGCTTTCTGGAATTCGTACTCTTTAGTTTTTAGGACGGTCATGTAGATAGGAAACATATAATTCTAAATAATATGTATGCGGTGAATACGAGTAATATAAGATAATTACTAATAAAAAAAACCTATGGTTTGTTGGTTAATTCTCTTTGTTATGTTTCTACTTTTCGGTTAGGAAACGTTAAGAAAACGCGAGTGGCAACCGTTATTATCCTTTACTCTGCTCTGCACCCCCTCCGTGCATCTCAAGATGTCTTGGGAGGTCAGGCCATCGATCGTTGTCCATCTGGATGTCTCTGACCTCTCTGTGACCGAATTCTTATCATTTTAACCGCCCTCCATGTTTCATGGATTCCTGGTGTGCTTGTGAGTTGTTTTCATTATTTAATTAAAAAAAATAGATATATAAAAAATATATATATTTTTTTCTTAATTATTCTTAATATTAATAACGGAAAACAGGGCATAGATACAACAACTGGTATTAACGGGGTTGCAGTGAGAGACATGTCTGATATATTTAGACGATATTATCGTCTTCAGCCGCACATTTGACGAACATTTACTGAGGTTGGAGGCGGTGTTCGCCAGAATGCGCTCCGCCAATCTGAAATTTAAACCTAAGAAATGTCACCTACTGCAACGGTCCATGCGCTATTTGGGACATATAGTCAGTGCCGACGGGGCCACGGATCCAGAGAAGACAGCGTGCGTCCGTGACTGGCCAACCCCGGCCACGGTGGGGGATGTGCGTCGCTTTTTGGGGTTTGCGTCATATTATCGTAGATTCGTTCCCAATTTCGCAACGATCGCGAGGCCTCTGCACCTCCTTACGGGTAAAGGACGGAAATTTGATTGGGGACCGCCGGAGGAGGCGGCGTTTAAAGGCCTGCACGATCGGTTGGCTACGGCGCCGACGTTGGACTATCCCGATTTTGATCACCCCTTCATTCTGGATACGGACGCGAGTGACACGGGCATTGGGGCCGTGCTGTCACAGTCCAAAGACGGTGTGGAACGCGTGGTGGCGTACGGTAGCCGGGTTCTGTCTCCCGCCGAAACCCGCTACTGCGTCACTCGCTGGGAACTTTTGGCTATTGTCTATTTTCTCCGCCAATTTTGACCGTATCTCTACGGCCGTTCGTTTATTGTTCACAGGGATCATGCGGCTTTGCAATATGCCCTGAAGGTGGACCAACCATCTGGCCAGCTGGCACGATGGTTGGACACGCTGCAGGAGTTTTCCTTCCAAATTCAACATCGGAAGGGGGTGCGTCACGCGAATGCGGACGCACTCTCTAGGTTGCCGCAGCGATCCCCTTGCGCGTGGGCGTCGGGGACGCATAGGTTTACGCCGATCCAGCAGCCCCCTCGGCCTATTGCGTTGGCGGTCGAGGTGCCTGAGGCTCCAGTGTGGCCGGGACCGGCCGATGGGATTTTGAACCTTCCACGGGCTATATGGATTCGTGAACAAATGCTGGACGACTCATTGGGGACCCTGCGGAATCGGGCTGCGAAGGGGGGGGGGGGGGAACGGTTTCCGGAGGGACGCCGGGGACCGCTCTCCGCGACGGACTGCTGATGTGGAGGGATGGGTTACAGGAACGCTGGCGTCTTGTTGTACCGGCGTCATTGCGGTACGAATTGATTAGGACTCTGCATTGCGACACGCTGTTACACCTGGGGGTGCAGAAGACCTTATTGACGTTGCAGCGAGATTACTATTGGCACGGCATAACGACGGATGTCGTTGGGCACGTTCGCGCGTGTCCCGAGTGTGCCCGGCGGAAGCCGCCTAAACACCCATGTGCCGCCAATACAGTCTATTCAAGTGTCTCGGGTTAACGAGTTGGTGGCGTTGGATATTTTGGGACCTTCCCGCCATCCGCTAAGGGTAATAAATACTTGCTAGTTGGGGTGGAGTACCTCTCCCGCTGGCCGATGGCCTGGCCCTTGCCCGACCAGTCGGCGGCGTCCATTACGGACGCCTTTCTATTCGGATACGTCATGGACAAGGGGGCGCCGGAGAGGCTGCTCACGGATCAAGGCCGAAATTTTTCTTCTAAGTTGTTGGGGGAGGTGTGTGCGGCTCTGGGAACTAAAAAGATCCGGACATCTCCCTACCACCCGCAGACGGATGGCATGGTTGAACGGCTAAATCGGACTCTGTCCTCCATGCTGTGTCACACGGTTAATGAAAAACAAGCGGATTGGGATTTGCATATCCCTGGGGTACTCTCGGCATACCGGATGACGCCTCATGCGTCTACAGGATATTCGCCGTTTTTTCTTATGTACGGTCGCGAAAACGTGCCGCCGATGGATGTGCAGTTGGGAACAGGAGTGAGGGGACCTACTAAACCTCTCCCTGATTACATTCAGGACGCCGTTCGCCGCGTCACTGAGGCGCGGGAAGGGGCCCGCATGGCTACGCCAAAACCCAGGCCCGGAACGAACGGTGCGCTCGACGCTCGAAGGGGAAGTGCCCCTGGAAGGTGGGGGACATGGCCTGGCTGCATTGTCCGCAGGTGCGGCCAGGGACCTCCCCTAAATTACATAAACCATGGCAAGGGCCTGTTAGGCTCATCGAGGTTCCCAACCTGCAGTCCGCACGCGTTCGGTTCGGATCTCGGCGCTGGCACGTCCATACGTCTCGCTTAAAACCATACGTGGCCCCTCAAACGGATGCGTCATCTCCTGATGTTGCCTTGCCGGTGTCTGTTGCTGCTGACGCACCCTTGCCTGTGCTTGTTGACCCTGCAAGAGCGCCTGTCGTGCCTTTTACAGACAAACCGGCCGTGACACTGCAGGAGACGGGGGACTCTGCTCTGGGTGGGCCTACCACGGCTGCGGGGACACCTGGCCCCACCGCCCTTCCAACCCCACCACAGACACGATTGCGGGACACCCCGGACTCTGGTCCTTCGGGAAAACGGGACCTTGGCGTTGGCGGGCCTCCAATAGCGACAGGCGGTTTTGATCCTGTCGCTCCTAAAACCCCGTCGCGTTCTCGGTCTGCAGGGGGGCCGCCGCTCGTCCGGGACGGGCCGGCGACCCGCACGCGGTCGAAGTCCCTTACTTTTCGTTGATTAATGTTGTTCTTGTTCTTGTTATTGTATATTCGTTGATTTCTCCGTTGTCCGTTCATGTCTGATGGTTGGTGCTCGCTCGCATTACTTGGTTGTTTCAGCCGAGGACGGCTGAAATTTTCTCCACGGGGGAGGGTGGTGTAATGCGGGCGTAAACGGCCTCGCGGATATGACGTAACAGGGGGGAGGAGTTGGGTCACGTGGGGAGAAGGGAGAGCTCTTAAGGGCGGGAACCGGAAGAGACAGGGGGAGAGTGTAAGAATAAAGACGGGAGGAGGCCACGCAGGGCAGGAGGTGGAAAGTGGCGTGATCGCCAAAGGACGGGACTCGGCACCGTTGGCCAGCGGTGTCCGGGCACGGGGGAGACGAAGAGCAGCAGTGGGGCTGTGGGGCTGCAGAGAGAGCAGCCGAGGGGCTGCAGATCGGGGCGGAGAGGCTGAGAGAAAGCCAGCAGCGGAGCTGCAGCGGGAGCCAGCAGAAAGGCTACGTGAGCGACGGCAGCAGAAGGGCTGCCGAGCGGGAGGTGAAGAAAGCTCTGAGCGAGGAGCCGTGCGGGCAAAGTTGTGCGAACCCAAATAAAGGACAACGGAGAAAGACACAGTGAAAGAGTCCTTTATTACACATGTCAGGAACATTGTTGGTCTTGACATTGCCGGGCGTTCATTGACCTAAACGTGGGTGACATGTGACAGGGGGTTAAAGGTCAAGGAGGGTGACTAGGGGTTAAAGGTCGAGGAGGGTGACTCGGGGTTAAAGGTCGAGGTGGGTGACAGGGGGTTAAAGGTCGAGGAGGGTGACTAGGGGTTAACGGTCGAGGAGGGTGACTCAGGGTTAAAGGTCGAGGAGGGTGACATGGCGCAACAACGTCTGTGCACTGAGGGTCACTGTGGCGTGAGAGTTTATCTCGGGAACCTTTGTCACGGACAACTGATAGCCGGTTCCTGCATCAGTGCTGTATTAGTGCTGTATTAGTGTTATGTTATACTCTACTTGGGGATGTGTCACCCCCCCCCCCCCCCCCATATATATATTATAACTAGCTTTACTACCCGGCTTCGCCCGGGACTTGGATTCACCACGCCCGGCCGCCTTTGTCTCCCCAGTGGCAATGTTCACACACCACACCAGTTACTCGTTTGAGGCCGAGTCGACCTAGGGGAGGCCTAGGACCGGTGAAAATAATCGTCACAGGTGTTGGTCGTGAGCGGGAATCGAACTCGGCTCGCCGGGTTCGATTCCCGGACTGTATTAGAACATTCTGGACTGTATTATAATATTCTGGACTGTATTAGAACATTCTGGACTGTATTAGAATATTCTGGACTGTATTAGAACATTCTGGACTGTATTAGAATATTCTAGACTGTATTAGAATATTCTGCACTGTATTAGAACATTCTGTACTGTATTAGAATATTCTGGACTGTATTATAATATTCTGGACTGTATTATAACATTCTGGACTGTATTAGAATATTCTGGACTGTATTAGAACATTCTGGACTGTATTAGAATATTCTGGACTGTATTAGAACATTCTGGACTGTATTAGAATATTCTGGACTGTATTAGAACATTCTGGACTGTATTATAATATTCTGTACTGTATTAGAATATTTTGGACTGTATTAGAACATTCTGGACTGTATTAGAACATTCTGGACTGTATTAGAATATTCTGTAGTGTAGTGGTTAGCGCGTTGCGCTACAAACCCGGCGACCCGAGTTCGATTCCCGCTTACGGCCACCACCGGTGACGATTATTTTAACCGGTCCTGGGCCCTCCCCTAGGTCGACTCAGCTTCAAACGAGTAACTGCTGTGGTGTGTGAACATCGCCACTGGGGAGACAAAGGCGGCCGGGCGTGGTGAACCCAAGTCCCGGGTAGTAAAGCTAGTACCAAATAAATGCAAACTGAAACTGAAACAAATCTCACTTCCAACACGGCGCCTGTCTCTCATCTCTTCCTCTCTCTCTCTCAGCTGACCGCGGCCACTTATACTTACATCTCTCTTGCCCACCACACGAGTTTTATACTTTGACAGGAGCGGTGGTGGCGGAGGAGGGAATGGGGGGGGGGAAACGACTTCAACTTCGGCTCCCACCATCTCCTTGGCACGGCACAAACCTCTCGCCGGCTCACCGCCTCACCTGGCTTCATGAGGCTGTAGTTTGTGACAAGATGGGGGCCCCGTATTATGCTCGTGATGAGCTCCTCATGTAGCTTCAGCCACTCCCGTCTGTTCTTGTCCACCATGTAGGCGTCCACCGTCGTCTGCGTGTCCGCGCCGTCGACCCCCTCGCACTCCATCGCCTCGGACTCCATCGCCGCTCGCCACCACGGGAGGGAAAGCCCCACAGGGATGGGCGCACTGTGCTCAGCGAACACTTCCGTGTGCGTGTCTGTGTTGTGTGTTGTGTGTGTGTGTGGTTGTGTGTGTGTGTGTTGTGTGTGTTGTGTGTGTGTGTCTGTGTGTTGTGTGTGTGTCTGTGTGTGTCTGTGTGTGTCTGTGTGTGTGCGCGTGTGTGTTGTGTGTGTCTGTGCGCGTGTGTGTTGTGTGTGTGTGTCTGTGTGTGTCTGTGTGTGTGTGTCTGTGTGTTGTGTGTGTGTGTCTGTGTGTGGGTTGTGTGTGTGTGTTGTGCGTGTGTGTTGTGTGTATGTGTGTCGTTGTGTGTGTGTGTTGTGTGTGTGTGTTGTGGGTTGTGTGCGTGTGGGTTGTGTGCGTGTGTGTTGTGTGTGTTGTGTTGTGTGTGTGTTGTGCGTGTGTGTTGTGTGTGTGTCTGTGTGCGTGTGGGTTGTGTGCGTGTGTGTCTGCGTGTGGGTTGTGTGTGGGTTGTGTGCGTGTGTGTTGTGTTTGTGTTGTGCGTGTGTCTGTGTGTGTGTGTATGTCTGTGTTGTGTGTGTGTGTATGTCTGTGTTGTGTGTGTATGTGTGTCTGTCTGTGTGTGGGTTGTGTGCGTGTGTTTGTGTTGTGCGTGTGTCTGTGTGTGTGTATGTCTGTGTTGTGTGTGTGTATGTCTGTGTTGTGTGTGTGTGTGTGTCTGTGTGTGGGTTGTGTGCGTGTGTTTGTGTTGTGCGTGTGTCTGTGTGTGTGGGTTGTGTGCGTGTGTCTGTGTTGTGCGTGTGTCTGTGTGTGTGTATGTCTGTGTTGTGTGTGTATGTCTGTGTTGTGCGTGTGTGTCTTTGTTCAGCGTGTGTGTGTCTGTGTGTGCTGTGTCTGTGTTGTGCGTGTCTGTGCGTGTGTCTGTGTTGTGCGTGTGTGTGTTCAGCGTGTGTGTGTCTGTGTGTGCTGTGTCTGTGTTGTGCGTGTTTTTCTTTGTGTGTCTGTGTGCGTGTCTGACAGTCAGTTGACCCGTGGCACCTGTTGGGTCTGTCCCGTGACCTCCTGCCAGCGGGCGTTCGACACTTCACGTGGCCTCAAGGTGCACGTAGCCTGGCACAAGCGTTATGGTGACTGCCACTTAGTGGCGAATGGCGGTTGTTGTTGTTGTGTGTCTGTGTGTTTGTGTGCGTGGGGGGAGCGGTGGTGTAGCGGTTAGCGCGCTGCGCTACGAACATATCGACCCGAGTTCGATTCCCGCTCACGGCCAAAATCAGTGACGATTATCTGAACCGGCTATGGGCCTCCCCTAGATCGACTCAGCCTCAAATGAGTACCTGGTGCGGTGTGTAAACATTGCCACTGGGGAGACAAAGGCGGCCGGGCGTGGTGCTGACCCAACCCACCCCTTTGTGTGCTGTTCTGGCCTTCATAGGTGCTCGCTAACAACACTTGCCCCTACAGTCTGTTACAGGCTACACGGGGGATCTTTGTGGGGGGAGCGGTGCTTGTTGATTAAGCTTCGGTTTCACAGCAGAGGTCTCACTCCGAATCAGTCGAGCGGCATTATCTTCGCATCGGCTGCGCAACGCTGTGTGGAAGCTACAGGGTATCTCGCTCCGCACGAAGCTTCTCTACGCTTGTAAAACGTGGACCCCTCTCATGGAACATCTGGGGCGGTTAGGGGCCGTCCATAAATGACGTCACGCACCTAGAGGAGGAGGAGGAGGGGGGTCAGATATTTGTGACGATGTGTGACGAGGGGGGTTTGAAAAATTTGACGCTTTAAATAAATATAGACAACACGTTCTACTTAATTAAATAGACTTTTTAATAAATGTTTTCTCCTACAACATCAGAGTGCAGCGCCACATTAAATACACACTACAATGACAATAGCTTAAAGCGATTTGAAGCATGTTAAATTTTGGGGGGGGGGGGTGGTGGGGCAGAGCTTTGTGACGTCATATTTGAGGGTGGGGGGGGTCTGACGAAGCGGGGTCAAAATTCGCGTGACGTCATTTATGGACGGCCCCTTAGAAACATTCAGGCTGGCATGCTCTACGATCCATCCTAGCTTTAACCAAGCTTGATTGTGTGAGGAGCTCACAAATCCGTGAAAGATCTGCACACATTCCCATCGGTGAGCTTCTCTGGCAGGCAAAGGCTGCGTTGGCTGGGTCATGCCCAGCCACCGCATGCCCAGCCACCGCATGCCCAGCCACCGCATGCCCAGCCACCGCATGCCCAGCCACCGCATGCCCAGCCACCGCATGCCCAAGCAGCTTCTGTTTGGCCGCATAGAGGGGGCTAAACGGGAACTACATGGGCTGGAGAAGAAATGGAGTGGTGCGGTATGGAAGGATGTGGAGCTGAGTGAACTTGCTGACGACTGCTACCAGCGGTGTCAAGATCGGCCTCCATGGGGGAGGCTCGTTAAGGACGCTGCTGCTACTGGGCAGTTGGAGGCAGTTGCCCTCCAGCAACAACTGAGGGTATAAAATTGACGCTCACAACAACGAGCGAGGCGACGTGCGTATAAAATGAAGCAAGTTGGCACGGCAGGGGGCACAGTTGGGGCATCTGCCAGTCATCTTGGTCAGCTAACCTATGGCACCTGGGTCTGTTCTGTGACCCAGGTGCAATGGGTTGCGGGCTACATGACTCAGCCAATGCAGCCTTGGCTGTTGGAAGAACTCACTCATGGAACTGTCTCAAGGTCTTTCAGGGATATGTGAGCTCCTCACATAATCCAGTCTGGTTAACCCGTGATGGATCATAAGCAGGCCAACCTGTACGTTTCAATCCAGAGCAGATGTTAGTTTAAAGGGCTCCATGTTTTGCGTAGAGAAGAGAGGGCATTACTGTGGCCAAGAAGACCCAGATCTTCTTATGGAGCATTATCCAGCTGATGGAAAGCCAAAGTCGCTCAACTGATTCGGAGTGAGATCTCCGTTACCAAACTGGAGCTAGGCATAAGTAGATTGCCCATGTATGGAAATGTCTCAACTCTCTCAACAACTGCCCGATCACTCATGGATGGGGTGGAATATTTGATGTCATAAATACAGGTACTTTGTTTTTGTGCCGCTGATTGTTAGGCCCCATCTCTTAGTAGCACACTCCAGGTTCAGCAGTAGACTCTCCAACTCCTTAATAAAGCGCAGCAATTTCCAGATCACCAGCATGATTAAACAATAGGGAGCCATCCCTTGACCACACGGGGTCATTCATTCGTCTCCCATTGTATCTGTAGCAGATGGAAATACCTCCTGTACAGCCTTACTAAGCGTCTCGAACTACGTGGTAAAATAAGATGTTGAATGGTGTAGGGGCCAGAGGACATCCCTCTCGCACACCAAGATTAATGGTAAATCGCTCCCACTCCTGGCAAGATGACGTTGAATAACAATTGCCAGGACATTCTCAGCGAATTGAGGGAGATGCCGTGGTAGATTTATCCGGGCATTTATAATGAAATAACTTAATGATTGTGAGCAGAGTCAGGGGGACCCCAAAAGCACGAAAAATAACCCAGAACCGTGGCCTTCTGATGTTATCATAAGCCTTGACTAGGTCAACAAAGCAGAGATGTAGGTCACGTGAAACCCACATTACGGCTCCGCAAGCCTCTCCTCGATGTGCCTGGCAAGGCGATGTTAAATAGTACACTGACGGAGATGTGGCAGTAGTTGTTGCTACAAGTGGTCTCCTTTCTTAAAAAGGGGACCACCAGGGCAGCCTTCCAATCTTGCAGATCCCATCCTGTGCACCAGATGGTTGTTGTAATTGTCATATAAGGCAGCTAGCACAGTGTATCAGATTACACGTGCCTTGATGTGGGGATTGTTGCATGCTTATATTCTATACATATGTAATTCGAGCGTAAATGGGGTTTGCTGCTGGGCTCTGGCCCAATCACACGGCCCGGGGTATTGGGGGGCGGAGCCCGGTATGGGGGGCGTGTGGGAGGGGCCGCCGTTCGGCTCCAATGGGAAGCGAGGTGAATGGGGGTGGAGCCAGCAGGGCAGTATGGGAAGGCCGGATCTGACGATCCGAAAGGGGAGGAGTCAGGGTCACGTGGGGGAGAGGATATAAGTGGGAGCCCCGAGAGAGATAGGGGGAGTTGCGGGAGTTAAGAGGCTGAGCCACGTTGGGTGGTGAGAGGAGATCCGCGCCATCGGCCACGTGGCCGAAGGACCTTCAGCACGCCGTCGGCCAGCGGTGTGCGGAGTGCGGGAGTGGAGGAGCTAACGGAGGAGCGTGCGTGGGAGCGCGCGAGGAGATGCTGGTCCCTTGTCAGGACCAGCGGGGTGTGAGGAAGAGTAGAGGAGCTGACAAGGGAGCGCGTGTGGGGCGCGCGCGAGACGACGCTGGTCTGCGGACAGGACCAGCAGGGTGCGGAGAAAGAACCCAATAAAAGACCAACGGAGACCAGCAGTGCCTGACGGAGTCTTTTATTACACGTAGCACAAAGTACACCACCATAGGACGACTACTAGCACCACACAGTATACGTATGTAAATCACTATCAAGGAATTATTTTCACAGAAAAGTCCTGAACTGAATTTTACGCCATTAATTAAGGATGTCATTTAATTCAAATGGAATCTGTAAACATGCATACAAATGCACATATTCTGATTCTGACATGATCGCATGCTATTCTCGAAGTTTCTTGATTTTAATGTCACAATGCATTTTTTGTTACATAGAATGTAATCAAAGTTTAAATTATGGAACTTTAAACTTCTCGTCTATCAACCATCAGATTGTTTTTAAATCACACAGGACGTACAGATATGCACAATGAATAAGACTAATATTGTCACAATTTCAAATTTCAAGATTCATAAGGACCAGTCAAGCCCAAACATGTTACTTTATACTTCCATTACATAACAAACACACCACAGTTCAGAGGTGGATTCGTCAATTCTTGCTCACGCACGCAAGTTATTCTGCTCGTTGTCATGTATGTACGTATGTTGAACTTCTTTCGGGCCTTCGAATCCAACTGGATAAAATAATCGGAGGCCATAACTTCAACACGACCACCACCACCATCAGTAGAATGGTTCTGTGCCGTTCCAATCGACGGTTGTGCCACCCCACCGGGTGTGGATGAGCCGCTCCAGGGAGGGCACCGTCCTCTCCGTGCCCCCGTCCTTCTGCCACTGGCCCTGCTCCCACTGGTGTGAGTGCGTGTCTGTCGCGTGGGTGGCGAGACGACACAGCGGGGTGCGGCAAACGCAGCGGTGAGCGCACAGTGCCGCGAACGCGGCGATCTGAGCTCGTGTCCTGCTCACGGTTAAGATCGGTGGGGAATATCTGAAACCGGTCCTGGGCCTCCTCTAGATCGAGTCGGCTTTAAATGAATATCTGGTGCGGTCTCTCAAACACCGGGTACTGTGGAGACGGAGGCGACAACATTGTGAAAACATTGATTGTATCATGACTGTGCTGAGTGGAATTGTGACTTCTTGCATGATGTAAAAGATATTGACAATTTTCTGATGATGATGATTATGGTAATCGGAGAAGGCCTTCATCTAGCAGGAGATGGACCATGGATGTTGATGGTGGTAGTGATAATGAGATTATGCGAATTGATATGCATATAACATTTTACTGCAACATCACAATTTCATACATTTTCACAATTCATGATATTTTCTTTCAAGGATCGTGCGCATTTACTAAAGTTCCTCAGCATTGATAATAATGCAACATTTTTGTTTGACAATTTTACACAAAATTGTGAAAACGCTGCTCACATTCCTCCAGTTTACTGCCAAATGTTCCCATGACGTCACAACTTGATTTGAATGGCTTTGTCGGTGGTGGAGGGCTATAGTTTAAAATTAACATTGTTGCTGCATGGCAATCTAACCCAAAGTTAACTAATTATGAATCTATAGTGAGTGTAACACTGCACGTGAATTTTAATCGATCAATGAGTTAATTGTTACACACTTACTAACCTTATATATCATCATGGTAATGACGTGATATAAGTGGAGGTGGTGGTACGCAGTTTAATCACAATACAATTTGTATCTGCGAAGCATCTAAATGGGACTGCATCTCGAGATGCTGTACACGAAGGGTGACATGAGATTGTGGGGAAGAGGATACATTTGTTTTAGTCATAATAAACGTTTTTGGGTTAGATCGCGTTATTTATAAATGTGTCGTAACCCTCCACCACCCGGCACGGCCAATCAGCAAAAAAAAGTGTCACGTTGCCAAAGGATAAATATTTCGATTTAAAGCTTTCGTGACTGCAGGGATTGATCTTCTTGGTTCTTTCGGTAAAGTCACGTAGAAGGGAAATAATGAAATAATTGTATTTTTTATTATGTTTTATTTTTATGATTTTATTATTTCCCTTCTACGTGACTTTACCGAAAGAACCAAGAAGAAAAGGACAAATAGTTCACTACTTTAGCCCACCTGTGTGTTGAAGAGTGAATCCACAACATTTACAATTTTTTAGTACGACGTTTCGCTGGTAATTACATCCAGCATCATCGGGTAAGGAAAAGAAAGAAGTTGCAGAGATGAGGGAGCAGTATCCAGTTGATGTTAACTCGCTCGCCTGGTGTGCAGGAGGTTGTGTGTTTGATCCCAACCCTGACGCCTGCTGCTGTATATTTGGAGTTTGCATGTTCTCCCTGTGGTCGCGGGGATTTTTCTCCAGGTCCTCCGGTTTTTTTCCCTCCACATTGAGATTTAACGTGCATTTAGAGTATTTGGCTGCTATACATTTCCACGTGATAAGCCATTTCGTTGAGCTATCATTTGTGGCCAGGTCGCTTCTGAAAAATAGCTGTATAGCTCAGTGGACTTTACCTGGCAACATAAAAATAAACTGTTTCGTTTCTGTATTCAGGCACTGCGACAGATTGAAATGGTTAAAGGTGGCAGAGAAGAGGAAGGCGAAAGTCCTGAGCCTGGACACGGCATCTCCATTCTACCATCTCTGTCCTCATTTAACCTGACTCTATTGAGATCACAAACATTTAAGCATGAGTGTAATTGTACAATATAATTGCTATTATCAAGTTGTTGGTTCTCTAAACCTGTGTAATATCGTTGAGGACTCTTGGACGCCGGGGTTGGAGGCACACGTATTTATTCCGCGTCAGTTGGCACAATCACGGACATACAACATTGGAGGGGGTATCGGCCCCCTCACCCGGCTAGCTGGGGATACACTTGCTAGCTATACCTAACCTACCTCCTAGTCCTCCACTAACGGGCTAGGGGAGGCTATCTGGCCCGACACTGGTAAGTCGGGCTTACGGTACCCGGAGTCCCAGAGCACTGGCTCTGGTTCTCGGGACCACGCCGCTGGCTCGGTCCTGTGCGGCCCTGATAAGGGCGGCGATGCAGGGGAGTCCAGGGCCCTATCTGGACGATCTTCGGTCTTCACTTGGTTAAGCTTAACATATCTCCCCGAGCCCTCCGGCTCATCCCCTTTTATACCAAACCCCCCGCTGAGGGGTGGGGCCCCGGGGGATCCCAGCTCCGAGTCAGCCCCCCAGGCTGCCCGATGCGGACGTCGCTGGGAGCACCTGCCCGTGCACCGACATAGCCACGCCCACTGTGTTTCTTCCCCATTAGATCCCATTGTATACAGCCCCTCCGTAACACCCCTACATCACCCCCCCCTGTACAGCTCGCAGCCGTCCCGGCTGCAAAAAAAACAACAATAAAAGTGTATTTACCCCTTGAACCCGCGTGTGCCTCACAATTTTTCTTCAACAATAACAAGAACACCAACAAGAACCGCAACAGCAAGAAGAGAATTAACCCGGCGCACCCCCCCTGAATAAATACGAATACCGTAAGAGCACCCTATATACAATATGTAGGAGAACACACCACACACACAACACACAACGAACACAACATATGTACAATCCAATGTGCAGGAACCACACCACCCACACAACACACAATGAACACAACATATGTACATTTCTCCGGCCGTCACAAAAGTCTGCGCATTTTTGCGCGCGTTCTTGCAGCGGGCCCGTCACACGGGGAAACCCTGGATGGCGGACTGTCGGGTGGCAACTGTCCGTCTCCGAGTGAGTGTCTTTTTGATGCTGCGAGACCCTCGGCATCCCCAGGAGGGGTTGTCGGGCGTGAGTCCGTCACTCCTGGTGCAACTGGGGGCGGGACAGCCGGCAACACGTCAGGTGAGAGCAGCGGAGACGGACCCCTTGAGTCGATCGACCCCCCACATGTTTGGCCACGCGTGTGTGAAGTGGGAATTCGTACCGCAACGAAGGGTTTTAATCTGGACGGGTGCACAAACCACCGCCGCTTCCCCCATTTGATGCGTACGCACTGACGCCGCAAAACCTCAACCACTTCCACAGGGCCCCGCCACGGCCGCACCAGTTTAGAGGAGGTTGCAAGTGGTACCTGTGGACAGTGCAGCCATGCCTTGTCCCCCGGCTTCCACTGCAGCACGTGCGCCCGACCCAGTCTGAGTCTCTCATTAGCTTTCTGACGGAGGTCGGAATTTTGCATGGCAGCATCCCGTGCCTCTGTTAATTTAGCAAGATTAAATTTAACATGGATCGGCCAATTTAGTTTTACCCTGCGGCGCGGGGATCTGCAGCTGGGCCCGAACAGGCGGGTCAGGTTCGCGGCCATACATGAGGAAGAAGGGGGGAAATCCCGTTGCCGCATGGGGGACCATTCTATATGCTGCCAAGACCCCTTGAATTTGCAGGTCCCAATCGGTCTGTGAGTCCGAAACCTGCTGTGACAACATCGACGTGATGGTTCGATGCAGACGCTCGACCATCCCGTCAGTTTGCGGGTGATACGGGGAGGTACAAATTTTTTTCGTGCCCAGGAGCTCACAGACTTGTTGGAGTAGTTTGCCGGAAAAATGTTTGCCCTGGTCGGTCAGCAGCCGCTCCGGAGCACCTTTGTCCAGGACGTATCCCTGGACAAAGGCCTCCACGATGGCTGCTGCCGACTGGTTGGCAAGGGGCCAGGCCATAGGCCAGTGCGTAAAGTACTCCACACCGGTCAACAAATATCTATTGCCCCTGGGGGTGGTGGGAAATGGGCCCAGAATATCCAGCGCGACAAGCTCGTTGACTCTGGAGACTTTGATAGATTGCAAAGGCGGGTTAGACTCCTGTGCTGGTGGTTTCCGTTGCGCACACCGAGGGCATGACCCCAACAGATCCGCGACATCCCTTGTCATGCCCGGCCAAAAAAAATCAAGCTGGAGCAAGGCGAGGGTCTTTTGGGTCCCCAGGTGGAGGAGGCGCTCATGAGCGGCCCACACCACCTTACCCCGCAACCCAGAAGGGACCACCAGCCGGTGTCGATGGGATCTCCCGTCCCAATGCATTAGCACACCCTGGACCATTTCCCATGAGTCGGCATCACCCCTCCCCCGCCCCGCACCCCCGACGCGACGACGCAACGCGAGGAGGGAGGTATCCTCCATCTGGAGGCGCCCCCATTCAGTGACAGGCAACCCCAACAGGGAATCTTTACCCTGTTGTGCGATCGAATTCGTCATTGACGCTGCGTCGTCGGCAGCCGCCAAGACCGGAACGGATATCTGACCCGGAGGCCTGCAACGTCCCGACCCCAGGAGGCATGCGCATTCGGAGGTGGTTGGCATGCGCGACAGAGCGTCCGCATTGGTGTGGCGAACGCCCTTACGGTACGTAGTTTCAAAATCAAAGTCCTGGAGAATCTCCAACCATCGAGACAATTGTCCCGATGGTTGTTGAACTCGCAGGGCGTACTGTAGTGCCGCATGATCTGTACGGACGGTGAAACGCCGACCGTACAGATATGGGCGGTACTGTTGGATGAAATTGACAATTGCCATCAGTTCCCGCCGGGTGACACAATATCTTTGCTCCGCTGGAGACAACACCCGACTACCGTACGCGACTACCCGTTCTACGCCGTCAACCACCTGGGAAAGCACGCCCCCAATACCCGTGTTGCTCGCATCGGTGTCGAGCAAAAAGGGTTTAGAAAAATCGGGGTAAACCAAGGGAGGAGCTTTCACCAGAGCGTCCCGAAGGGAGCGAAAAGCAGCCTCCTCCTCCTGTCCCCAATGAAACCGGACCCCCTTTGACGTCAAAGCGTGTAGGGGCTTCGCAATTGTCGCAAAATCCGCGACAAACCGTCGGTAATACGACGCGAATCCAACGAAACTCCTGACCTCTCCCACAGAGGTGGGAGTCGGCCAGGAGCTGACGCACTGCGTTTTGGCGGGATCGGTAGCAATACCTGAGCGTCCGACGATATGTCCCAAATAACGCACAGATTCGCGTAACAGATGACATTTTTGGGGTTTAAATTTCAAATTAGCAGCCCGCATTTTGAGGAAAACCGCCCACAACCTCTGGAGATGTTCGTCAAATGTTTTGCTAAAGACGATAACGTCATCCAAATAAATCAAGCACGAGTCCCATTGCAATCCAGCCAAAACCAATTCCATCAATCGCTGGAAAGTTGCCAGCGCTGAGTGGAGTCCCATCGGCAACCGTTGAATTGGAACAGGCCGTGCGGTGTATGGAATGCAGTTTTAGGCTTTGAATCATCGTCCAGAGGAAGCTGCCAGAATCCCGAAAGCAAATCCAATGTGGAGAAGAATCGCGCTCCCGCCAAGGCGTCAAGCGATTCGTCCATCCGTGGGAGCGGGTATGCGTCGGCAACAGAAATTTTGTTGAGGCGACGAAAATCGACGCAAAAACGCAACAAGCCGTCCTGTTTCTTAACCAGGACGATCGGCGCTCCCCAAGGGCTGGTAGAGGGAGAAATGATGTCGGCGGCTAACATGTCATCAACGGCCGATTTGACATGGTCCTTTTCGGCGGGACTTAACCGAAAAGGATTCTGGCGTATTGGTGCGCTGTCACCTGTATCAATATGGTGACGCAGCAGATGGGTACAGCCCAAATCGAATTTGTTCCGACTGAAAACGTCGGAAAATTCACGCAGCAGTATTTTAAGCTTTTGACGCTTTAAGTCCGACAGGTCCGTCAATCCCGCACAAAGCGCCTCGAGCCACCCTTCATCGCTGTCCGAATGTGGTCGCGGCAGAGGGACAGTGCCTACGTGATTCGCGACGGGTTCCTCACAGGGCACCGGCGTTGCGTAAGCAAGCACGGTCCCCTGTGGAACCACCACCGTCTGCGACCCCACATTGAGGACCGCGATGAAAGGATCCCCGTCCCCTTTAACGATGGTCTGGGCCGGAATTAAATGAGGTCCACTAACCCCGGCCCTAGACGGCCCCAGCAGAACCCCCTGGTCCCCAATGCCTTTAGCGAAGGGCCGACGAAGTTTAAGAGGCACCAACATTTGTGCCCCCGGCGGTACGCGTACCGTTCTCTCTACGAACGCCGGTACCGTCGCGAACGCCGTCCGACCCACAGCGGGGGACGGCAGAAACGCCATGCGTCGGCCCGACGGGAGCTCAATGCAGCCCTGGTCGATCAAAATACGAATCGGCATTTTGCCCAGGAAGTCCGTCCCCAGCAGGCACGGAACCGCCAGCGAGGAGGAAACAAAAATCGGGCCAGATAATTTGATATCACCGATACAAATTTGCGCTCGAATTTGTCCAATGATGCCAAGTGAGCCCCCGTTAGCAGCATAGAATGGAACGTTAACGGGCAGCAAAGGACGGCTCTGGACAGGAAGAATATTGTAAATTAGTTCAGAAATGATAGTCGCCGATGCTCCCGTATCGACCAGGATGCGCACCTCAACCCCGTCAATGTGCCCCACAACGGCTGACGATCCCGACGATGCGGCCACAACGCGATGGGCCAACACGGACCACTGGCTGGGTTCGATATGAGTCCCCACAGTGGTGCGTGTTGGCGCGACGGTGTGCAATGTCGGCCCCCCGTTCGCTGCGGTGTGCGAGTGTGTGACGGGTGTGTGCGTGGGCCAAACATGAGGGGTGCCGCGACTCGCCGGGTTATGTTGATGGAGCTTGGGAGGAGGGCCGGCGTCCTGTCGAGGCGTCGTCCCGCGCTGCCGAGGAGAGCGGCACCCCGAGGCGACATGGCCCCGGATGCCGCAATTGTAACAGCGCGGGAGCGCTGGCGACGACGATGGATGGTCGAGGCGGCTCGACCCGTCCCGGCCCGCCCGTACTCCCGTTCTCTGCTGCAGTTGACGATCGACGGCGCAAATTTCTTCCGCCGGGAGTGTGGCTGCAGCCACAGCACGCCCGGTCGCTGCCTTGCTGGCCTTCCGTCGCTGCGAGAGTAGGTTGGCGTGGAGGAGTCGTGCAGCCTGGAGGGAACACATTTCTGCGTCGTCCTGTGCCACGACGACGATGTCTAAGTCGTCCGCCAGCAGGAGGATCTTTTCGGTCACCATAGCGTCCATGCCTTCGTTGTCCATTCGTGGGAAGGCCGTTTTTGCTAGTGCCAGGAGACTCGTACGATACGCCAGGGGCGACTCCTTTGCACCTCGCTGGCGATCATAAAAGAGCTGCCTGCAGTCCGACGGTGGTCCGTAGACTGCAGCCAGCAGCTGCAGTGCCATCTGCAGCGTGGAGCGTTTGTCCTTCGGTGCCGATGCAAGAGTGGCGAGGGCGTCGCTGTCGAGGAGCGCCGGCAGCGCGCGGAGAGCCTCGGCATCTGTCCACTGCGCCATTTCCTGGTGCGCGAGGAAGCGCCGCTGGAAGCCGCCCCAGTCGCCATCCTCGCCAACAAACTCCTTGAGTGGAGGTAGCCTTTGGTGTAACGCAGCGGCCGCCGTGGAAGGTCGCTCTCCGTTGTCACCGTCACTCTGCTCGGCCTCGGCGCGAACGACGGATGGCATCGCCGGTCGCACCAGTGGTGATGCTCTGTCCGCTGGTGATGACGCGGCAGCCACTGTACGCCCGACGTCGGACGCGAGGCTCAGGCCGGCCACGCCCTCAGCAGCTGCTGCGGCAATGGCGGGAGATTCGAAGTTGGGCTCCGTTGAGATGGCGGGAAGGCGCGCTGGTCGTCGGCTGTCGTCGCCCCGTGGCGGTCCACCAGCCCCCAGCCGTGTGATCTGGTCCAGCGTGGCGGCAGCAGCGTACAGCAGCTCCGCCAGTTTAGCGTGAGCCTGCCGCAGTCCATCTGTCGACGGATCTCCCCCATCCCAATGCTGCGGTGTGGATGCATCCAGCCCCGGCTGCTCGATGCCTTCTTCAGCCGTCTCGTGCTCCACAACTGCATCGGTGTCCTCAGCCTCCGGTACCCCGGCTCGAGCTGTCCGGCGCGTGTCCATGTTCGTGGTTGTTCACTTCTGTCACCAGATGTAATATCTCTTGGACGCCGGGGTTGGAGGCACACGTATTTATTCCGCGTCAGTTGGCACAATCACGGACATACAACATTGGAGGGGGTATCGGCCCCCTCACCCGGCTAGCTGGGAATACACTTGCTAGCTATACCTAACCTACCTCCTAGTCCTCCACTAACGGGCTAGGGGAGGCTATCTGGCCCGACACTGGTAAGTCGGGCTTACGGTACCCGGAGTCCCAGAGCACTGGCTCTGGTTCTCGGGACCACGCCGCTGGCTCGGTCCTGTGCGGCCCTGATAAGGGCGGCGATGCAGGGGAGTCCAGGGCCCTATCTGGACGATCTTCGGTCTTCACTTGGTTAAGCTTAACATATCTCCCCGAGCCCTCCGGCTCATCCCCTTTTATACCAAACCCCCCGCTGAGGGGTGGGGCCCCGGGGGATCCCAGCTCCGAGTCAGCCCCCCAGGCTGCCCGATGCGGACGTCGCTGGGAGCACCTGCCCGTGCACCGACATAGCCACGCCCACTGTGTTTCTTCCCCATTAGATCCCATTGTATACAGCCCCTCCGTAACACTCCTACACCTGTAATCATGGAATTGATGGCTGAGTCGCCATTCAAAAAGAGCTTTTTATCTCAATGCCCTTTACTCGGGAAATCAACTTCTGATTATACAGAATATGGTGGGGTCGGTGGGGGGGCGGTGGGGTGGGGGGGCACGGTGGAGTTAGCAATGCAGACGGTCAAAGAGAAAGTTCCAGATATTGGGGGGGAGGGGGAGGGCAGCATCATTGAATAAGTAGCCACCTTTAAAATAATCAAATCTCGACCGTCATTTTTTGGCGAAAGGGCCTTGCTTGGTCGTACGTACGTCGAACTCTCTTTCGCACCGTACGTAGCCAAACGTGCTCCAACCGGGAGGCGTGTCGGGACGCGGAGTGACAGCGTGCGAGGAGGGGGGATGACGTACTCAGCGTGAGCTTGACGGTAGCGCGCTGACTCGCGCTGCCGCTGCAGTAGTAGAGGCTGAAGCGGCACTCCGCGCGCCAGTGTGAGAGCAGTGAGCGCTTGCCGCAGAACAGGACCCCGAGACGCCCGTTCACGCTGCAGAGCCACACGGGCAGGCGCGGGGTTTTGAGCATGCTGCCGACCTGCGGGAACACAAAGGCAAAGATCCCCCGTGTAGCCTTTAACGGGCTGTTGGGGCAAGTGCTGTTTACACCATTGGAACCTCATTTGCCAGTAAAAATATGATAATTGGGTTTTTATCCTTCTATCTGGCAACAAAACGGACACCTTTTTACAAGGAGTCATGTTGTATTGTGGTCTATGCAAACATGACTCCTTGTAAAAAGGTGTCAGTTTTGTTGCCAGAAAGAAGAGTAAAAAAACAATTATCAAGTGCTGTTTGTTTAACAAGAGCACTGGTAGAGAGAGCGAGCTCTGTGCCCGGTCTGATCTTCCACGAAGCGCATGCTCCACCCTAAACCACATCCGCACAAACCATGGAAGATACCTGATGCACACATTTTTTATTTAAAAACTCTCCAGCGTGCCGCTGTGGCCATCCAGAACAGAGCGTGCAACGTATAGCGATGCAATGCCCGATCCACAAATACGGAGGAGACAGCATCACAGCGGCAATACAACTCCGCTGCTCCTGCCGAGTTCGGTTATCTGGCTCGACCGCCTGAATGTGAAATTGACGTCGTTGCTTTGCATCGATGTCCGCAGCCGTACGAAAGGAGGAAGAGAAGGAGGAAGAGAGAAGACAAGGAGGAAGAGAAGAGAGCTCAAGCCATGAAAAAGAAGGGATGGGGGCACAGAAATTCCGCGGACAGCAGCCCCAGGCGCGGTGCTCATTGCCCCACTCACGTAGCGACAACAGATGGGAGCATGGGTGTTTTTAAGGACAAGGCAAGGCGAGGAGGGGAGAAAAAAAATAGAAAGAGGATGGGGTGGGGGGCAAGGGGTGCTGTTAGCGAGCACCTATGAAAGCCGGCACAGGCACACGAGGGGGTGGGTGTTGAGCACCACGCCCCTTCACCACGCTTGCCCACCACTGCCAATGAAATATCACAAAAAATAAACATTGTGGTCGTTGTTGAGCTCTGACGTGGTTGCATTAATGGGTCTGGCTGACCAACCGCAGTATTGGGAGTTTTGATTTAAAGCTTTCGTGACTGCAGGGATTCATATTCTTGGATCTTTTGGTAAAGTCACGTAGAAGGGAAATAATAAAATAATAATAAAAAACATAATAAAATTTTCACGACGTTTCGGGCGCAACACAAGCATCCATCATCAGGTGGGAAAGCATGGTCTACTGCTGAGGCAGATTGTTTTAAAAGGTTTAAAATGGATGTAGCTCAAGGGTTATAAAGAAGTGGCCTGGGCTAGTGATGTTAATGTGAGAAATTAGCATGTAACTGTTAGATAGGAGAGCGGCCTCCTAAACGAGGGCACGGAAGTGGCTATGTTACTGTGAGGGATTAGCATAGGGAGTCAATTTAACACGTAGGCTTTCGCGACCAATATTATTCATAATCAACGTTTTTGGGTTTAGATCGCGTTATTTACGCTTCAACACACCGGTGGGCTAAAGCAGTGAACTATTTGTCTTTTGTCAACGTGACACTTTTTTTACTGATTGGCCGTGTCGGGTGGTGGAGGGTTACGACACATTTATAAATAACGCGATCTAACCCAAAAACGTTTATTATGTCTTTGTGTTGTTGATGTCCTGTCATGATTACATAGCGCCACCTGTTTACTAACAGATCACGATCGACGTGTAGGTTTTTGATCGAACGTTCGCGTCTTGATGGACGTTCGTCAATTTGCATCTTTATTTGATGCGTCCATACAGGAAACCGTTGGTTATGGGGACATGGGGAGTGTTGGGGGTGACCATGCTCCGACCTGTCGTGTTGCCTCTGGTTCACGGTCTTCCCTGCTCCAACGCAAGAATCCGATTTCACTGCGGCTCTGGGGACCCTGCCGATGATGCTGCTGCTGCTGCTCATCATCCCAGCCAAGACCCGCGTCTCCGTTAACGACAGACGGACTCGCCTGCCCTGTTAGTAGCAGGTTCACCAGGGCCTGCACACGGAGAAAGGTCATTGCCGCCGGACCTTTGCGGACACTCCTCTGGCAAAGAATAACATGTGTGACGAACTTCTTTCGCACCAACGCGCTCGTCGTGCTTGGTGACGGCGTGGGGAACCCTTCATCTGCAACTGGATCGACAGCGACTGATGATGACGATGGCGTTAATACATTCGTGATTTATAAACTGTCCAAATGCCACCGCGTTATTATGAGATGATGGATAACGGGGGGATATTTCTAATAGTATGTTTAGAAATTTATTCATATTTTTGGCGGTAAATGCAGACTTGGGTTAGGTTCAGCTAGGCAAAGCCAATATCTAAAAAAAAACCCATTTCTGCCATGATTTTTGTTGTTGTTGACCTATGCGAATGATGCCATTGACAGCGTCTCCTTTCTGCGTTGACCCGCAATCCCACGACTATTTCCGAGGGGCGGCCACGGTGAAAAGCACGCAGAGCTCCCTTACACCAGCGAGCCCAGAAGGCCCAGCGCCTGGCTCGGCACGGCCCCAGGGATGTTGCAGTGGAAATCCGCATCGGGCCCAGTTCCCCGGTCCTCACGCCAAGCCGCCTCCAGCGGCGGTGCCAATGTGGCATCTGGGTTCCTTTTAGGATGTAGCACGGACCCACAGTCGCCTTTGACAACCTTCTGTATGGTGGTCACCCATCCAAAGGCTGTTGTGGCTCTTACCAGACCGGGTGGATTCCCGGTGATTTGATGAGAGGCATGGAGGTATAGCCAGTTATTATGTGTGGGCAGTCTTTCAATATTTACTTTACTCTGCATGATAGAGAAGTGTTTTTGGGTTAGATCGCGTAACTATAAATGTGTCGTTAAACCTGCCACTAGCCGACACAGCCAATAGTAAGGTTTGTCACATAACAAAACATGCCCATTCGTTACTAGTTCAGCACACCAGTGTGTTGTATAGAAAACCTACAACATTTACAATCTGAGTCCGACGTTTTGCTGGTAATTACAACCAGCCTCATCAGGCGACAGCCAGAATTTACGCTATCTAACCCAAAAAAACCTCTTATGGATAATATTGGTCGTGAAAGCCTATGTTAAACTACTTTACTCTGATTCTAGATTTGAAGCTTTCGTGACTGCAAGGATTCATACTCTCAGTTCTTTCGGTAAAGTCACGTAGGTAAAAACATGAAATTAAAATGTATTATTATTATTATTTTCCGAGGGTTGAAATTAAAATTAAAATGTATTATTATTTAATTTTTATTAATTTAAATTTAATTTTTTTACCGACGTGACTTTACAGAAAGAACTGAGAGTACTTTACTCTGGTTTCTCTTTAGAGCGAATACATCTCTCGCCTTTTAAATATTGGTCACAAACCGCTAAATGTAGCAAAATAACAATGCTATTTATTTGCACAGAAAAGCCTCGCCGAGTCTCAAAGGAGCGGGCCGTGTTACATCTTTAGCCAAATCAATGAATGAGCATTTGCCTTCAACGTGCGAGGAAAGTGGAGATCACCAGTGTCGGGACGGACCGATTAGTGTGGAAAGAAGATGCGTGTTTTGAATCTCTTTGCGTGTGGTTCCGTACTACCTGTGCGCATTCGTAGCTGCCTTGATGCAGCTGCAGGAGATGGGATGCAGTGTGGCCACAGTCGCTCAGTACCCTGCACCGTGTGACACGGGACATGGAATCCACGCTACACAATTACTCCGCACTGTGCGTGGTATCGGCTGAACCGTGCACTTTCCTCCAAAGAAATCTCTTGCTAAAGTCGACCCAAACACATCAAAGGCACGGTCCAGCATTTGTTAGGGGCCGTATATGAATGACGTCACGCAGCTAGGGGGGGGGGGTCAGACATTTGTGACGAGGGGTGGTTTGAGAAATGTGACGTCACATCAAAATGCGCAACTTTAAATAAATATAGGCAACACGTACTACTTAATTAAATAGACTTTTTAATAAATGTTTTCTCCTACAACATCAGAGTGCAGCGCCACATTAAATACTCACTACAATGACAATCGTTTAAAGCGATTTGAAGCATGTCTTTTTTTTTGGGGGGGGGGGGGGGGACAGAGCTTTGTGACGTCATATTTGAGGGGGGTGTCTGACTTTTTGTGACGTCGTGTGACGATGGGGGGGGGGGGGGTAAAAAATCGTCCAAAATCGCGTGACGTCATTTATGGACGGCCCCTTACTCTATTTACGTCACCGCCTTGACTTTGTACGGTAGTTTAACAACAATGCGCTGTGAAGAAGGGTCACTTCCCGACACGTTGACGGATGAGGTCGGCTCGTCACGGTGCGTCACGTGGGACTCACCTCCCCACGCCATGGGACAGCAGCGCGCTGTACAGAAACAAGATCGCCCCGTGGCTCCCGAAATCCTGGAACTGCACCACCATCACCACCACCACCATCACCACCATCATCACCACCACCACCATCACCACCATCATCACCACCACCACCATCACCACCACCATCACCACCATCACCACCACCACCACCATCACCACCACCATCACCACCACCATCACCACCACCACCACCACCACCACCATCACCACCACCACCATCACCACCACCACCATCACCACCACCATCACCACCACCATCACCACCATCACCACCACCATCACCACCATCACCACCACCATCACCACCACCACCACCATCACCATCACCACCACCATCACCACCATCATCACCACCACCATCACCACCACCATCACCACCATCACCACCACCACCATCACCACCATCACCACCACCACCACCATCACCACCATCACCACCACCATCACCACCACCATCACCACCACCATCACCACCATCACCACCACCATCACCACCACCACCACGGGGAGAGTGACCAGTGATGCATGCGGCACGGTTGCAAAACGCAAAGATCATTATTCGATATCTATCAATATGCAACAACAATAATAATGATGATTTTTCGATTTAAAGCTTTCGTGACTGCAGGGATTCATCTTCTTGGTTCTTTCGGTAAAGTCACGTAGAAGGGAAATAATAAAATAATATATAATATTATATGATGATATATAATAAAATAATAAAAATAAAACATAATAAAACACAATTCTCACGACGTTTCGGCCACAACGCAAGCAGCCGTCCTCAGGTGAAGAACAGGTCTGTCTGTCGGAAAGACAGCGTCCGACAGACCTGTTCTTCACCTGAGGATGGCTGCTTGCGTTGTCGCCGAAACGTCGTGAGAATTGTATTTTATTATGTTTTATTTTTATTATTGTATTTTTCCCTTCTACGTGACTTTACCGAAAGAACCAAGAAGAAAAAAGGTATAAGGTGCCGTTAAACAATCCACTGCTGGATGAAGGCCTACCCCCAACCCAGCATGTCGCCCATGGTGGTGGATCGCGAGGGAGTCTGGAAGCCCCTGTATCAAGCCCTGATCTTGGCAGCAACGGCTACAGGTCATTCCAGCGCTGCCCCGCACCACTTGCAAGGACTGGGTGCACAAGGCAGGCTCATGCTGCTGCTGCCTGTGCACCGTTGCTATTTGAACCACAAGGCTCTATTGGGAGGCACGGCCAATTGTGGGTGTGCATTCTCCATTGTGTCATTTCGATAATAAGTTCAGCCACTGCCAGTGCACTGCTGGATGCAGCCATCGCCACGTGGTGTTGGCCACGTAGGGAGTTGCCTGACGACGACAACCCAAGGGTGGCACAGTCGGGTTTTTTACAATCGGGTTTAATTGTCTTTTTAAATCCTTTATATTAAGTTCGCTTGCTTGCTTAGGACCGTGCAAATCTTTCGGTCGTTTTTTAACCCACTTCCCGTGATCCAATCGAACTGACATTTTCCACACAGACTCATTGTGCGTGACAATTAATGTTCGTGACATTTTTTTTCCAAAATTTTACACTTTTAAGGACAAAAATATTATATTTAATTACCAATTGCTTCATGGTGCAATGCAATCATCTGACCCATAGGTGGCAGCCATTTAAAGCCAGAGGACGAGAGGACTCTAGCCGCCACGCATATAAAGGATTTATAGTGAAAAACTTTGTTTTTACTGGTTATACTTATTATATTAAACCCGATCATCTGAGATTGGGAGAAATCCGGTTTACTTGGTTCTAATTGCAGAATCGCACTTCTCAACGATGGGCTTCATCCATTCCAAGCTTAGGAACTCACTGTCACCCACGATTGTGGAGGAGAAGCTCGTGTTCATCAAGACCAACCTGCCCGCCGCATTCTACGACTACCCCGTGCCCGACGGCCCCGAGTACGATAGCAGCACCGACGAGGAAGCAGCCTAAGCCTTGGATCAGAGTTTCGTATTCATTAAACCAGGTTTTAATTCCCCGAAATCGGGTTTAATTGTATTAAAGAAAAAACCCGATGCGTGCCGCTGGAAAAATAGTTTTTTTTCCACCCATGCGACAACCACACTGCCCGGCTTCCATCTAATCCACAGAATCAGCGGGCAGCGCTTAACCAGATCCGCACAAACAACGGGAGGCGCGGTAGACACCAAATACACAAGTGGAGAACAACCAAAACTACTCTCCCATCCTGCGTGAGACTGCGGCTACGAACACCAATTCGTGGAGCGTCTAACTTCGCACTGCCCCAAATACAAACCTGAATGTGGCGGGTGGGTTTGGCGAAGCTGCAATTTACCAACTCTCCAACAAAGCAATTGAATGGCTAAATCCCTTCGAGATGATCGGTAACAGTAGTTGCTCTTCATCGGCCATATGAAAGAAGAGCACCACGTTGGCCAGTGTGGGCTCAACAGGGGGATGTCAAAACCCGTCCAGGCAGCTACCATTGGCCATGGCCAGCGATTGAACTCAGGAGGCAGGGTTCAGAGCGCAGTGCGCTAACCACTGTGCCATCGGCCCCTGAATTAACACATTCCTGCGGAGGGAGCTGGTAGGAACGTTGGGTTGCTCGGTCAATGGCCAGGGTCAACGGCGGCGTGGTGTATTCCGCAAATATGCCCGACTCTGAGGGCGGGCACAAGCCGGCGTGAGTAGGTTAAACGTTGAGTTTTATAAGGGCACCACGGGGTGACCAGCCCCTCCCCACCCAGCCCTCCCCACCCAGCCCCTCCCCAACCTCCCTTCTCCACCCAGCCCCACCCCTCCCATTTTTGGATACACGACGGACGGACGGACACAATAATAATCCCCTGTGGGCTGGTGGAACCAGGTGGTTCCTACCAGTATAATTGCCTTGACTGTATTATTGCTCGATATCAGCTCTCTAGCTCTTGCAGAACATCATGGGATTTTAGATCAATCACTCCGCCACGACAGTCGAAGAAAATAAACAACAATAATGATAATAAGTGTGTGCAAATGAGCTCAGGAAGGTGAGTGATCAACGTGAACGATGCGTGCGAGTCGTACGCAGGACAGATGTCTCTTCAGGAAGCGCAGCAGGTCTTCTCGTTCGGCGAACTCAAATATGCGCAGCTGCACAGGGACGGTAACGGCGATGTTTAGAACGCGAACGCAGCAAAGGCAAAGCCGTGGCTTAAAAAAAAAACCGTGTCCGCGTTTTCGGAATTGCTATTTTCCCCTCTCAGAAAGGCGTGCGGCGTGTTAATCGAGCGTCGGTCAAAGCCCTAGAAGGCGGTGACAGCCCCTCGCAATCCACTGACGGATGAGGGCCTTCCGACGGCGCGAGTGCGTCGTTTGGGTTTATTTAACCATACTCTTAGGTTTTTTCGGTAAAGTCACGTAGGTAAAAATAAAATTAAAAGTTAATAAAAGTAATAATGGAAATAAAATAAAATAATAAATCACGACGTTATTATTTTATTTCCATTATTACTTTTATTAACTTTTACTTTTATTTTTTACCTACGTGACTTTACCGAAAAAACCTAAGAGTATGAATCCTTGCAGTCACGAAAGCTTCAAATCTAGAATTATTTAACCATACTTCACCACGCTCGCCAGTGTGAGCTGTCGAAGCAAAAAAAAACCAAACCTAGGCTATGGGAGCATAGACGTACGGTACAACGATGGAATTCGCTGCAATGCTCTCTGCGCACGTAACCCCCCGTATTAGTAAAAGACGCCGGTGGCGCAGTGGAGGTCGGCATCGATAGCCACCCCGCTATACCGTGGCCTCTCAGGCCGCCCGGATCGAGTTTGAAACCTCGTCTCGCGAGTAAACAAAACGTTACCCGGACGTTCGGGAGCTGACGTGCTGTTCGCCATGCGACCGCGAGACAAACATCAGTTCATGTGAAGTGGGCAAAGGTGCACGAGCAGCGTCCCCTGCGCCGCTTTCCCTCGTTGACCCCAGCAGCCACCAGCGCCGCACCTCCGATTAGCACGGGTCGGCTACGTACGGTGCGAAAGAAGTTCAACGTACGTACCACAAGGGCACCGAGGGCAGAGTTTCTGCCCCAGGCGCTCCCTCTAAGAGGTGGTGGTGGTGGTGGCGGCTCCGGAGAGAGGGACCGCTCACCGTCTCGGTGACCTTGTCGGAGCGGTATTCGCCGAGGCGGCCGTCGCCACCGCCGACGTAGTCGTCGTGGGTGGCGAGGCAGACGCGCGTGGGGCCAACGCCCCCGCCAGCACTCTTGCACAGCGCGTCAGCCAGAGCCTCCGCCAGAGCCCGGCTCTGCTCGCGAGCAGACACTGACGTGAGGCTGCGCAGATGGGGGTGGGGTGCAGGGATTGGCCATCATCATCATCATCCCCACCACCAACAACCATCATCATCACCACCATCACAAATATCGCCACCACCAGCATCATCATTAATATCACCATCATTATCACCACCATGAATTTCACAACCATCTTCATCACCAACACCATCAGCATCAATACTACCTTCACCACGATTAATATCACCACCACCACGACCATTATCACCACCACCACCGTCATCACAGAGGTGGATCTAGAAACTTCCCAAAATGTGAAGGTTTTAAAAAACTGTTAATGACATTTTCCTGGTAAATGTCAAATACATTTCCAGTTTTCTGGGTCTCAATGGGAGAAGGCATCACACCCCCCCACCTCTACCTCCTGGAATCCTTCACTGCATTGTTTGTGTGCGCGTGCAGTCACTGGTGACCATCAATCTGCCACACACAATAACCCGGTTAAGTCGCCAGGTCGAGGTCAGTGTGCAGGCGAACGCCGGCGTGGTCGCTGGCGGCTCTACCACTGAACGTCGTCGGCATCGTGGCCGTCAGCCGTGAACAGCAGGTGCTTGACGATGTACGTCTGCACCACCATCTGTAGGCCCCTTGCGCCAGCCTGTGCGAACAGAAAGACGGATCGTACACAAGGCTATAGAGGTGTGCTCTCGATCACTGGATCGACCTTTAAAAAAGACTAAAACGCAAATTGAGCCCAGAAACAAACATTTGGGATGATCCGAGAAAAACGTGTTTTGAATTGTATCTGAAATTGACATGTTAGGAAATTGCATCACTTATATCCCATAACTGTTGTCTTTTACAGCCAAAAGCTGTGTCACGTGGCATCGTGGGCCGTGTGAATTGTAGCAGGGGTCGTGTGAATTGTAGTGGGAGTGGTGTGAATTGTAGCGGGGGACGTGTGAATTGTGGAGGGGGTGGTGTGAATTGTGGTGGGGGTGGCGTGAATTGTGGAGGGGGGGGGGTGGAGTGAATTGTGGTGGGGGTGGTGTGAATTGTGGTGGGGGTGGAGTGAATTGTGGAGGGGGTGGTGTGAATTGTGGGAGGGGTGGTGTGAATTGTGTGGGGGGGGGGGGGTGGAGTGAATTGTGGTGGGGGTGGTGTGAATTGTGGTGGGGGTGGTGTGAATTGTGGTGGGGGTGGAGTGAATTGTGGTGGGGGTGGTGTGAATTGTGGTGGGGGTGGTGTGAATTGTGGGAGGGGTGGTGTGAATTGTGGGGGGGGGGGGGGGTGGAGTGAATTGTGGTGGGGGTGGTGTGAATTGTGGTGGGGGTGGAGTGAATTGTGGTGGGGGTGGAGTGAATTGTGGTGGGGGTGGAGTGAATTGTGGTGGGGGTGGTGTGAATTGTGGTGGGGGTGGTGTGAATTGTGGTGGGGGTGGAGTGAATTGTGGTGGGGGTGGTGTGAATTGTGGTGGGGGTGGTGTGAATTGTGGGAGGGGTGGTGTGAATTGTGGGGGGGGGGGTGGAGTGAATTGTGGTGGGGGTGGTGTGAATTGTTGTGGGGGTGGTGTGAATTGTGGTGGGGGTGGAGTGAATTGTGGTGGGGGTGGAGTGAATTGTAGTAGGGGTGGTGTGAATTGTGGAGGGGGTCGTGTGAATTGAATTGTGGTTCGATTTTGCAGGACGTAGGTTCCGCAACCATGGCCTGTCGCGTTGCTCGTGACTGCTCCCCCTGTCCATGATCAGTGGGTCTCCTACTTACTCTGTCTGTGATCAGTGCGTATCCAAGTGGCGACTTTGGTTCTCGGAACAGGAACCGTGATTTTTTCCACGCCAATGGGAAGGCGATGGCCGCGGATCCAAACAGCGCTTTCTTTAGCTCCTGGGAAGAACATATATGTTATTGTTCTTGCTTAACATTCAATATTAACTGAAAATTAAGGGTAGTTTGTGTCATCAAATATTGCACCATAATGTATGTTGAACTTCTTTCGCACCGTACATAGTCAACCGTGCTACTCGGAGCTGCAGGGGAAAGGACAACAAACTGAACACAAAAAGCAGTTTCTAAAGAAGTGTTTTCAATTTAGATTTGAAAGTGTACAGCTCCAGTATGCTTCCTAATATCAGAAGGAAGAGCGTTCCAGACGGCCTCAGAAGCGCGTCTGAAAGCGCACGATGAGGTGACCATCTTTGTTCGATGGCCAGCCAAAAGCCGCTGCTGCGAGAATGACCGGAGTTGACGTGGTGGTTTATGCTCCTTGGCGAGACCAGCGAGGTGTTGCTGTGCCCTAAATGCTCTATAAGATGATCTCTGGGTTGCCAAACACTCAATAGGGAAAATGGACAAACCGAGTCAGCGACTCGGTAAGGTTTTTCTGGATAAATAAATCGAAGGGCATCGTCATTATTCTTATTGCTCTTGCGTGAAACAATGTCAGCACATGCACTCTCAGAAGGCCGCAAGGCTGATGGGATGTGGACAATATACTTTGTTTAATGTGGTGAATTTGATTATTTATATTCCTCCCTACACATTTGATTATGTAATGATTATATTATAGGCGGACTCTGGTTTACGACGGTCCAATTTCTGAGGATGCGCATTTACGACGATTTCATAACGCCACCGTGGATTGATTTACGACGCAGAAGCGAACACATCTTCCGACATGAAGCTGAACACATTTGAACAAAGAGAGCATCCTTGCCTATTACAAACAAGTCATTGAGTCAATGAGTCATCATCATGTGTGGGGACTGACAGTCTTGGATCTCCATCCCTTCCCATCCTTGGCTACTTGCAACATGCCACGCGTCGCCTTGATAGTGTGACCCAAAGCACCTCAATAGCAACATCACCATCCTCATCATTAACCATGATCAATTCCACTGCTAGCAACATCACCATCCTCATCATTAACCATGATCAATTCCACTGCTAGCAACATCACCATCCTCATCATTAACCATGATCAATTCCACTGCTAGCAACATCACCATGCTCATCATCAACCATGATCAATTCCACTGCTAGCAACATCACTATCCTCATCATTAACCATGATAAATTCCACTGCTAGCAACATCACCATCCTCATCATTAACCATGATCAATTCCACTGCTAGCAACATCACCATGCTCATCATCAACCATGATCAATTCCACTGCTAGCAACATCACTATCCTCATCATTAACCATGATCAATTCCACTGCTAGCAACATCACCATCCTCATCATTAACCATGATCAATTCCACTGCTAGCAACATCACCATGCTCATCATCAACCATGAGTCAATGACTTGATACGAAACCGGTCCACAGTTTTCTTGCGTTGAACCAAAGTTGCTGGAATGTTGCACTCCTGGAAAGCTACGAGGCTGATGGTTTTATCTGGAGAGACAGATACATGGAGAAACAATCGTCCACTTTTTTCAAATTTTCTTGCTGTGGATTTCACACCTGGTGATGATTGCTTGTGTTGCAGTCGAAACGTCGTGAGAATTCCTAGAGGACGCTAGGAATTCATGGCAGAAAAAGTTAAGCAACGTCGAAGTGAACAGTGCAACGTGGAAGAATGAAGTTTTGCTGATATAATCAGGAGTTTGCAACATGTGGTATGTGTATTCTTGGTTCTATCGGTAAAGTCACGTAGAAGGGAAATAATAAAATAAGAAAAATATTAAACAGTAAGATTCTCACGACGTTTCGACTGCAACACAAGCAATCATCAGGTGTGAAATCCACAGCAAGAAAATTTGAAAAAAGTGGCGTTTTTTTCTTCTTCAAATTTTCTTGCTGTGGATTTCACACCTGGTGATGATTGCTTGTGTTGCAGTCGAAACGTCGTGAGAATTTTTTTATTGTTTTATATTTATCATATTTTATTATTTCCCTTCTACGTGACTTTACCGAAAGAACCAAGAATATGAATCCCTGCAGTCACGAAAGCTTTAAATCGAAATGTTATTATGTTTTATTTTTATTATTTTATTATTTCCCTTCTACGTGACTTTACCGAAAGAACCAAGAATATGAATCACTGCAGTCACGAAAGCTTTAAATCGAAATTTTATTATGTTTTATTTTTATTATTTTATTATTTCCCTTCTACGTGACATTACCGAAAGAACCAAGAAGATGAATCCCTGCAGTCACGAAAGCTTTCAATCGAAATTTGATTATGTTTTATTTTTATTATTTTATTATTTCCCTTCTACGTGACTTTACCGAAAGAACCAAGAAGATGAATCCCTGCAGTCACGAAAGCTTTAAATCGAAATTTTATTATGTTTTATTTTTATTATTTTATTATTTCCCCTCTACGTGACTTTACCGAAAGAACCAAGAATATGAATCCCTGCAGTCACGAAAGCTTTAAATCGAAATTTTATTATGTTTTATTTTTATTATTTTATTATTTCCCTTGTACGTGACTTTACCGAAAGAACCAAGAATATGAATCCCTGCAGTCACGAAAGCTTTAAATCGAAATGTAATCGTCCGCTTCTCCGGTGAGCATCACGGGCGGATTACACGTTTGTCGCGTGCGAGCCCGTTGACTTTGCGTAACTTTCGATTTAAAGCTCTCGTGACTGCAGGGATTCATCTTCTTGGTTCTTTCGGTAAAGTCACGTAGAAGGGAAATAATAAAATAATAGAAATAAATAAAACATAATAAAATAAGATAATATAAAATAATATAGCAATATATTTTATCATGTTTAATTTTTTTTATTGTATTATTTCCCTTCTACGTGACTTCACCGAAAGAACCAAGAAGATTTGCGTAACTTCTAGCTCCGAGTGCCCCGAAGGGCGACCTCACCGAGGCTGTCTGCAATGTGATGGCCTCCCCTCCCAGTGCGGCAGACAGCAGATTGCGGCTGGGAACGCACGAGGCCTCAAGAAAGCGGCTTGTGTCCAGCACGGGATGGGAAGCAGAGGCCCCATGCTCCCGCTCGGCTCCAGCCTCAGGCTCTTCGCTCTGACCAGAGAAGCACGCACAGTGACGGATCTCTTGTCCCTGATCGACCCAAACACCCCCTCCACCACCACCCAGGCGAGCGTGAAAAATGAGTCGACTCCAGTTTTTACGCAATTCTCTGCGAATTTTTAAAACTTTATAGCACGTTAACATCATCATGTGTGGGGACTGACAGTCGTGGATCTCCATCTCTTCCCATCCTTGGCTACTTGCAACATGCCACGCGTCGCCTTGATAGTGTGACCCAAAGCACCTCAATAGCAACATCACCATCCTCATCATCAACCATGATCAATTCCACTGCTAGCAACATCACCATCCTCATCATCAACCATGATCAATTCCACTGCTGGCAACATCACCATCCTCATCATCAACCATGATCAATTCCACTGCTAGCAACATCACCATGCTCATCATCAACCATGATCAATTCCACTGCTAGCAACATCACCATGCTCATCATCAACCATGATCAATTCCACTGCTAGCAACATCACCATGCTCATCATCAACCATGATCAATTCCACTGCTGCATGAAGGCCTCTCCCCCCTAGCCAGCACCTTCAATCGCGGTCCTCCGATGCAACATCGCATGTTCCCCAAAAGATCCTGGCATTTTTCGCACGACTTTTATAATTTGACAACTTTGTCACATTATCAGATAGATATCCTGTTCTACTGGTAAAATATATCCTGTTAGCAAATTACAAACACGTGAATAAACCGCACTTCGTCGTCATTGCTTCATTGTTGATTGTGAATTTTGTCTTGATCTTTCTCTAATGTCCATGCCGATGTAACATTAGATGTGTTGACCGCTTTATTTACATGTGGACTGTATCGTTCTGTGTCCCTGGAGTCTGTCAAAAATAAACGTTTGGACCCAACGGGCTCTGACGTGTTTTAAATAAACATTGCACCAACATGTCGACATGATGTGCAAACTCTCTGGCCTCTCACTCCACGCGTTGTGAACAAGGGCCATTACCTCATACGCAACTTTTTATGGCAGAGTTAAATATGTAACCTGGTGTAACTTTATCATCTCGTATCGGTTGGCCACCTATGGGCTGCACAGATTGTGCTGGAACATTACTTGAGCAAAGTAAATATTGATTTGAAGCTTTCGTGACTGCAGGAATCCATACTCTTTGGTTCTTTCGGTAAAGTCACGTAGGTAGGAAAAATAATAGATCACGATGTTTCGATCGCAACACAAGCAACCGTCATCAGGTGTGAAACAAACACAGCAGGAGGACTGCTGATTTAGGAGAAAGAGCTGCTGCAACAAGAGTTAAATAGGATTTTGGTGGGACCAACCCAAGGGTAAATGGGCCGAGCTAGAGACGGATTTATTTACGTAAATGTGAGAGATTAGCATGTCAATGTGAGACATGCTAATCTCTCACACAGGATGGCAAGCTACCATTCCTGGATGTTTTGATCGAGAAGAGACCTGATGGCTCGTTGGGACACTGTCTACAGGAAAGCCACCCACACGGATGCCTATCTAAAGCCTGACTCCCACCACCATCCAGCCCAGAAAAATTCCCTTATCAAAACACTACACCATAGTCTCCGACCAGCACCACCTCGGCAGTGAGCTGGAGCACGTACACCAAGCCCTCAGGATGAATGGATATTCTGACCGTACAATCCGCAAAGCTGTAGCCCCAACCATGGGGAGACAACCATCTGAGGACCCAATCAAAACCATACCTTTACCATACATTGCAGGGGTTACCAAAACGATTTCTAAAATCTTAAACAAACACAAGATCCAGGTTCGTTTTAACATAGTACACACAATCCGCGATTTGATCTCTTGTGTAAAGGATGTGATTCTTGACATGCAATACCCTGGTGTCTACAAACTAAGTTGTGGCTGAAGCAACAGTTACATTGGGAAAACGAAACGACATGTCTCGAACCACGTTCGTGAACGCAAGGCAGATCTGAAACACGGTAGGACCAATACCTCTGCCTTTGCTGATCATTGTTTTAACGCAGTGGGCTCACACGAAATTGACTTTTCCAAGACGAAGGTACTCTGCAAACCCACCGGCTACCTTCAGAGATGTGTTCATGAGGCCATCCAGATATATAAATACAGACACAACTTCAACCGAGAGGATGGGTACAAACTGAGCAATCGTTGGAAGGACGTTATTAACCAGGTGAAGTCTTAACTGACTGTGATGTTTCCATCCTACCTGCCTACGTCAGCTGTTATTTGTGACTCTCTGTGTGTGTCTCTCTCTCTCTGTGCCTCTCTCTCAACATGTGTATCTTTTACTCTTAAGAGGTTTGCCATTGGCACACCAACCGGTGGCTGGGCCGTCTCACATTGACATGCTAATCTCTCACATTTACATTTACGTAAAACATTCCTTCTCTAGCTCCACCCACTTACCCATGGGTTGGTCCCACCAAAATCCTACATAAACTCTTGTTGCCGCAGTCCTCCTGCTGTGTTTGTTTCACACTTGATGACGATTGCCTGTGTTGCGATCGAAACGTCGTGATCTATTATCTTTTCTACCTACGTGACTTTACCGAAAGAACCAAAGAGGCAAGTAAATATTGCTTCTCTACAGTGAAACACTGATTCAATGTTTGGTTCACGCAGATCAAATGTTTGTTTTTTATCAGCTAGCAAGAAACACCTCTGGCTCCGCTTGAACAGGGTTTCATGACGTCTCTTTGAATGTTTACATTGCCTGCGTTGCTCGTTGTGTCTGTTTAACTTCAGGTATTTGGTGTGTCTAACTGGTTGATGTGTCTAACTGGTTGATCTGTGTGTGTGTTACTATTTGCAAATGAGTTTCCCCATCTCCACGTGCTCGTACCCGATGTATATACATTCATAATCAACGTTTTTGGGTTAGATCGCGTTATTTATAAATGTGTCGTAACCCTCCACCACTCGACACGGCCAATCAGCAAAAAAGTGTCACGTTGACAAAAGACAAATAGTTCACTGCTTTAGCCCACCGGTGTGTTGAAGAGTGAATCCACAACATTTACATTTTTTGAGTAGTACGACGTTTCGCTGGTAATTGCATCCAGCATCATCGGGAAATTCGCCAGAATGGTGAGGCTCTGCTCTTGCTCCCCGTCTTAAATAGAGCAGCAGCAGGGTGACGTCATCATATATATAAATATATAAATAACGCGACCTAACCCAAAAACGTTGATTATGAATAATATTGGTCGCGAAAGCCTACGTGTTAACCCGATGTATATAAAGGTTGCCAATAAATCTGTTACCTAAATAGCTGGAAACCGTTTCTGCAGTGGGTGAAGACTTAGCTCCTCACACTGCGGGTTACATCTTCAGCTCAATGAAACGCCTATTTGGACATTGACAAACAACACGCATATACGTGTGTGTGTGTAACGTCTTTCGCACCGTACGTAGCCAACCTTGCAAATCAGATGGGCGGGGGTGGGGAGGACAATAATCTAAACACAAAACGCAGTTCTAATAAGTATAACCCGTAAAAACAATGTTTTTCACAATAAATCCTTTATATGCGTGGCGGCTAGAGTCCTCTCGTCCTCTGGCTTGAGATGGCTGCCACCTATGGGTCAGATGATTGCATTGCACCATTAAGCAATTGGTAATTAAATATAATATTTTTGTCCTAAAAAGTGTAAAATTTTGGAAAAAAATGTTCACGAACATTAATTGTCACGCACAACGAATCTGTGTGGAAAATGTCACCTCGATTGGATCACGGGAAGTGGGTTAAAAAACGACCGAAAGATTTGCACGGTCCTAAGCAAGCAAGCGAACTTAATATAAAGGATTTAAAAAAGTGTCCCGTATTAGTGCGCAATGCATGAGAGTGTTAAATAAAATGCCTGCTTCAACGTCGAACAGCCAATTTCTGCATTCACCTCGGTCCCAACTGCTTCGTCTTCTGCGAGATCGTCCTTGGGGCTGGGTCTGCAAGACAAATAGTGCGCATTTCACACGGGGCAATGTGAGTCGGTCATCTTTCACGGACACTACAAGTCTCTCTCGTCGACAACTTCAGCAGCGGCGTGGTGAATATCTGAAATGGAACATTGCTGTTTTTTTTTAAATCAACCGTACCTCCGATTAGCACGGTTGACTACGTACGGTGCGAAATAAGTTAAACATACATTCTGTGCAAACTCGATTTGAAGCTTTCGTGACTGCAGGAATCCATACTCTTTGGTTCTTTCGGTAAAGTCACGTAGGTAGAAAATGAATAGATCACACGACGTTTCGATCGCAACACAAGCTTCCATCATCAGGTGGGAAAGCATGCTTGTGTTGCGCCCGAAACGTCGTGATTTATTTTATTTTATACCTACGTGACTTTACCAAAAGAACCAAAGAGTACACTGTGCAAAATTGAAAACTAATGGATTGTATCTTCTTGGTTCTTTCGGTAAAGTCACGTAGAATGGAAATAATAATAAAATAAAAATAAAATATTATAAAATAGTTCTCACGTTTCGGCCACAACGCAAGCAGCCGTCCTCAGGTGGAGAACAGACGCTGTCTTCTCGACAGACCTGTTCTCCTCCTGAGGACGGCTGCTTGCGTTGTGGCCGGAACGTCGTGAGAATTATTTTATTAGATTTTTTTTTTAATTATTTCTATTCTACGTGACTTTACCAAAAGAACCAAGAAGATGAATCCCTGCAGTCACGAAAGCTTTTAATCGAAATTTAATGGATTGTACTTCATGCATGCTAAGTGTTGTACATTCGTGCATATGTTATCACAGCACATGGAACGCGCTTCGAGATGCCTTGATGGTCGTGATATGCTCTTATTACAAATGTATAAAGTGAAGACGGATGCATGCATCCAGCAGTGGATAGATTGCGACTGACGAAGACGGCTCCAGCGTAAACGTGAATTGGCGATCGTTCGCGATGCGTTTACCCCTGCGCTTGGAAGATGCCCTTCCATTTGCTGAGCTCCACGATCTGCGCCAAGATCTTCCTGCTCTCCTCTTCCCTCTCCTCTTCGCTTGACATTTCCGACTTTCACGGCTGCCTCCAACCCCCAGGCGACTCAACCAGCTAACGCCGGGGATCGTACAACAACATTTAAAATTGGTATAAATTAAATAGAAACACAAATCTAGTATACTTAGAAATGTAATGTAATACTACTAGATAGGGTGTTGACTGTTATGTTATCCGACTCTCTGTTGTATTACATTACATTTCTAAGTATACTAGATTTGTGTTTCCATTTAATTTATACCTGATGATTATTGCTTGTGTTGCAATCGAAACGTCGTATGCTAGTATTTAATTTAATTTATTATTTTATCTTTATACGTGACTTTACCGAAAGAACCAAAGAATAATTCCTGCAGTCACGAAAGCTCCAAATTAAGATTTAAAATTGAATCGAGTACTTTTTCGTAGTTTTTATGTTTCTGAAATACGTTGTTATTAAATTGTACCGTTTGAATGTTGAAAACGGAGAAGCACATTCATCTATATTATCATCCTCAGGCATGATCTATCTACGGCTGGACGAAAGCCTCCCCAAGTCGTTTCCATCCCTCACAGTCATGAATGTCAATGGAAATTACGACTGGCCTCTCCCGACTATAAAGAGGCACTTCAGGGGTGTAAATGGCCATCCAAGCACTCGCCAAGCAAGGCCGAAATAAAACAAAAATTCTGAAATTATAGTCCACACATACAAAATGTAAAATAAACGAAAATAAAATTGTATTATTATTATTTATTTGTATTTTATTTTTATTTAAAATTAACTAAAAATAAAAATACTGATTTAAAGCTTTCGTGACTGCTGTGGATTTCACACCTGATGATGATTGCTTGTGTTGCAGTCGAAACGTCGTGAGAATTTTTATTGTTTTATATTTATATTACTTTATTATTTGTCTTCTACGTGACTTTACCGAAAGAACCAAGAATATAAGAAATAAATACATTTATTTATTTGCATTATATATATTTTATTTCACCTACGTGACTTTACCGAAAGAACCAAAGAATATGGATCCTTGCAGTCACAAAAACTTCAAATATAGAATCCACACATACAGTATATATATAGGTAATGTATATAAACACGGGAGTTGAGCCGTGGACGTGATTAGCACACCGCGCTATTACCCCAGCGAGCTGAGTTCGATACCTGGTTCTGGATAATGATATCTGAACCGGTCCTTAGTTCGCAAACCCCCCACGAGCCAGGGTGGTGAAGTATGGTTAAAAAAAAACCCGCAGCCGATACAGCACGGGGGAGGCCTTCATCCACCAGTTGGATAGACAGACGAAATTAAAATAATGATCACACATGAAGTATTGGAATGACGGCAGGAAACCACTTGACGGGTAGCACACTTTTTATTAAACCTTGACTTGTCACGATACAACGTGTGGTCACTATTCCTCTGACTACACACACTTCACTTGACACGTGTAGTTACTATGCCTCTGACTACACACACTTCACTTGACACGTGTAGTTACTAATCAACGATTTTTGGGTTTAGATCGCGTTATTTATAAATGTGTCGTAACCCTCCACCACCCGACACGGCCAATCAGTAAAAAAGTGTCACGTTGACAAAAGACAAATAGTTCACTGCTTTAGCCCACCGGTGTGTTGAAGCGTGAAACCACAACATTTACAATTTTTGAGTAGTACGACGTTTCGCTGGTAATTGCATCCAGCATCATCGGGCAATTCGCCAGAATGGTGAGGCTCTGCTGTGTCTCCCGTTCTTATATAGAGCAGCAGCAGGGTGACGTCATCATTAACTCATTAACTCATCAGGTGCAAAGATTTGAGGGGGGGGGGTTATTGTAATTATATACTTGATTAGTAATAAGGCTATTGTTACGATGCGAGTTGTAGATTAGTAATCATTTGGAATGTGTTCTATTGTGATTATGCTACATTAATAATCAGTTAGTGCTTGTTTCCCTTATAAGGAATTGTAATGCATCTTATTTAATAATACGCTTCCAGGCCGCACTAAGCCTGTAGCTGTCTGAGCGATTAAAGTTATTTCTGTTTCTCTCAATCTCAATGGATTCTCTAATTAGTCTTTGCCAGTAGTAACTAGTTTTACACAACACTTCAACGTTGTCAAAATCAATTGAGTGTCCCTGTTGGCAAGCATGTTCTGCCACTGCCGACAGTTGTGTTTGCGATAGTTTAATATTTCTCTGGTGTTCTTTTAGTCTTACACTAACGTTACGCCCTGTCTGTCCAATATAGCATCTGCCACATACACAATTAATCCGATATACACCTTCTGTTGATAATTTAGGTAATTCGTCTTTAGTGCACGTTACTAGTTGTTGAATTTTGTGTACTGTACCAAATCTTACTGTAATGTTTTGCTTTTGCAAAACACGGGCTAATTTGTCAGTTACTCCTGAGATAAATGGTATTTTTATTGTTTTAATAATCTGATCGCTTTCAGCAGTGTTGCTTTGCGATCGTGATTTGGCATTTAGTGCTCTGTTAATTTGAGCATTATTGTAGCCATTCTGTCTTAGTGCTTCTTAAACATGTTTAATCTCTCTCACTAGACTTTCATCATCTGACACTGTTTTAGCCCGATGTATGAGCGTCTTGATAAGAGAGGATTTCTGAGCTGGGTGATGATGCGATTTTGCATTCAGATAGGCATCAGTGTGCGTTTGCTTTCTGTAAACGCTGTGTGTTATTTTACCATTTAGGCCATGCCCAAGTAAAATATCCAGGAACGGGAGTGTGTTATTCACCTCCATTTCCATGGTGAACTGAATGGCCGGGTTTTGTGCATTGAGATGATTTAGAAAATCGTTAAGTGTATCTTTACCATGTGGCCAGACAACCAAAGTGTCATCCACATATCTAAACCAAAAGGATGGTTTTAATGTGCTCGAGGCAAGTGCTCTGGTTTCAAAGTTTTCCATGTACAAATTTGCTATAGCAGGAGATAAAGGAGAGCCCATTGCTGCTCCCTCCCTTTGTTTAAAGAATTCACCTCTCCATAAGAAGTAAGTGTTATTTAAACAATGGTCAGCGAGTTTTGGAATATCTTTTGGTAAATCTGTATTCTTTACCAGTGTATCAAGTAATTTAAGCAACTCGCTCACTGGAACCTTAGTGAATAGCGAAATCACATCAAAACTCACCAAAATATCATTAGGGTTAAGTTTAATATCTTTGATCATATTCACAAGATGTTCTGAATTTCTTATGAATGATGATGTCCTACCGATGTAGGGCTGTATTTGTTTAGTTACATATTTTGCTAATTTATATGTGGCAGAGCCAATTATACTGACTATGGGTCGTAAAGGGATGCCGATTTTATGGATCTTTGGTAGCCCATACAGTCTAGGTGGTTTTGAAGCCCTTGGCTTAATTAGGAATTGCTCATTTTTTGGGATTAATGAATTTGCAATGATTGCAGTAGTCTTACGTTCCAGAGTATTAGTTGGATCTCGTTTAATTTTAATGTAGGTACTTTCCTCTAATAAATCTTTAATTTTATTATCATAATCGGCTCGTGACATCACTACAGTAGTGCGGCCCTTATCAGCTGCTAGGATTTGAATATCTTTATTTAGACGAAGCTCTCTTAAGGCTTTTGCCTCGTTCGAGCTAATATTTACTTTCGGTACTTTACTATTCTCAATTATTTTGGCAACCTCGTGTCTAGTCATCTCTGCCTCATTATGTGGAAGGAGTCTTACTGCTGATTCTACCTCAGCAATTGTCTCATCCACTGGAATTGTGCGTGGGGTAACGGCAAAGTTAAGGCCTTTAGAAAGGACAGAAATCATGTCAGTGGTTAAATCAGTGTTAGTCAAGTTCATTACGGTTTTGTTTTTAAGTTTGTTCGTTTTTAATAGGGATTTGTTTATTGTAAAGTCTAGAAAATTTGTTAATTTGGTTAGCATTTGTTAGATTAAACACATTATCAGCCGATTGTTGTGTTATAGTATCGATTATATTCCAATCATGCATGGACACACTATTGCTTATATTTAAATGTAAATGCTTTAGCGATTCAGAAATGCTGGATAATTCACTCCTGTTGTGTTGTATTCTCTCTATTAACAATAATTCGCTAGCTTTGTGTAGTATTTTGTCAGCTTTAGAAGACTTTATGTGATGTGTTATTTTAACTGCGTTTGGTATTACCTTCGAATCTCTGCATCTTTTGAGGAACGCCAATGAAGATATCAATTTCATCCGCTTAATGCCCGATGATGCTGGATGCAATTACCAGCGAAACGTCGTACTCAAATTGTAAATGTTGTGGTTTCACGCTTCAACACACCGGTGGGCTAAAGCAGTGAACTATTTGTCTTTTGTCAACGTGACACTTTTTTACTGATTGGCCGTGTCGGGTGGTAGAGGGTTACGACACATTTATAAATAACGCGATCTAAACCCAAAAATCGTTGATTATGAACAATATTGGTCGCGAAAGCCTACGTGTTAAACGTGTAGTTACTATGGCTCACACTGCACTCCGCCCCGTAACGTCCGTGGAGCCTACAGGCCCACCCCAGCTTGGGCGTGGGCCACAACCTCTGAGTCCCAAGGGCCGGCCCTCTCACGGACGCTTGGCCCCGGGTCCCAGGGTTCCGCCTCTGGGTCACACAGAGCCCCGGCCCCTACAGGACAGCGGGACTAGGTACCGCAGGGCCCTATCTCTTCCTCCTCCGTCTTCAGTCTTCGCTGGTCACTCGCTACCCGTGCGCCTGTGCGCACCACCTTATATAGCCCCCGCTCACGGGAGACGGAGCGTATGCGGACCTCGACGTGAGCATCCCCCTTAGTTGACCAATCCCCGCGCGCTTGCCCCAGGATCCCATCGCTGTCAGCGCGCGTCACTGATACCCAACCAATCACTGCCTCATAACCCCCGACCCCGCGCTGACCCCTGATCCTTCACCGTCAGCGCGCGTCACCAACACACACAGCCAATCACTACGCGCTGGCACACGATCCCTACCCCAGCGCGTATCACCACTACACATACAATAATTATCATCATCATTATTTCATTTTCTTGGTTCTTTCGGTAAAGTCACGTAGAAGGGAAGTAATAAAATAATAAAAGTAAAACATAATAAAATAATTCTCACGACGTTTCGGTCACAACGCAAGCAGCCATCCTTGTGGCCGAAACGTCGTGAGAATTATTTTATTATGTTTTATTTTTATTATTGTATTACTTCCCTTCTACGTGACTTTACCGAAAGAACCAAGAAGATGAATCCCTGCAGTCACGAAAGCTTTAAATCGAAATCATTATTTCAGTTGATATCTGACAAACGCACGAATTACTAAGACGTCTTATTTTGCTGGCTGAACGGTGTTTAGACTACGGACACTCTCTCTGTGCCGTGTCAGCCTCACCTCGTCGTCTTACCTCCTGTGCGTGGCCGTGTGGGCTGCGTGTGGCTGTTACAGCGCCGCGCGTCTCTTTATAAACACAGCCCGACCTGTGTTTAGACAGTGTGTGGTGGTGGTAGCAGTGGGGGAAAGGTAAGTGAGAGAGGTGGGAGCTACCACGTGCGTGGCTTGTTGATGGGTTACCTGGGCAACTCGCAGCCCGTGACTTGGCCTTCAAACTTTATAGATCCCTCGCTGCTGCAATTTGCTTCTAATTGAAACATGTCATTGCCCGATGCCGCCCATGAAAATAAACATTTCTGAGAACGGGGAGGCACATCAAACGAGTGCCGTAAATATATCGCCAATTGCTACACCAAAATCAATAGAGATCCTATCAACCGCCTGGTTGGGGGCCGTTCATAAATGACGTCACGCGATTTTGGACGATTTTTGACCCCCCCACACCTCGTCACACAGCGTCACAAAATGTCAGACCCCCCCTCTCAAATATGACGTTACAAAGCTCTGCCCCCTCCCCCCAAAACCATATTTCCATTTCGCTTTAAACTATTGTCATTCTAGTGCGTATTTAATGTGGCGCTGCACTCTGATGTTGTAAAAAACATTTATTAAAAAGCAGAGGTGTGGACTCGAGTCATGTGACTTGGACTCGAGTCAGACTCGAGTCATGAATTTGATGACTTGCGACTCGACTTGGACTTGCATAACAATGACTTTGTCCCACCTATGAGATGTGGACTCGAGTCATATGACTTGGACTCGAGTCAGACTCGAGTCATGAATTTGATGACTTGCGACTCGACTTGGACTTGCATAACAATGACTTTGTCCCACCTCTGTTAAAAAGTCTATTTAATTAAGTAGAACGTGTTGCCTATATTTATTTAAAGTTGCGCATTTTGATGTGACGTCAGATTTCTCAACCCCCCCTCCTCGTCACACATCGTCACAAATATCTGACCCCACCCCCCTAGGTGCGTGACGTAATTTATGGACGGACCCTTACGAAAACCAACAATGTCATCACTAACTCGACTTCTCTAATCGAACCAACCAAGCTGCTTTCTCTAAAACCTTCTGCTGGTCGACCACCCAGATTTAATGGCCTTCCAAAAATCCATAAAGAAGGTACACCACTCCGTCCCATTGTCTCCACCATTAACTCACCCACCTACAAACTGGCACGATTTCTGTCTGAGAACCGGCTTCCGTTCACTGGCATGACCACCTCAGCTGTACTTAACTCAGCTCACTTGGTTTATCTAATCAAAGACATCTCACTGTTTCCAGATGATTTGCTTGTCAGTTTCGATGTAGTCTCTCTGTTCACTACGGTACCAGTGCCTGACACCATTGCGATGATTGAAGACTTGGTCCAACAGGGACGGAATACTGATGTGCAAACTTTGGTGAGGCACTGCCTTACCAACACCGACTTCACCTGGAATCGTACATTCTACAAATAAGAGGAAGGTACCCAAATGGGTTCTCCCTTAACGCCAGTGGTAGTGAATGTTTTCATGGAGACATTCACCTTCCGTCCTTCCTTATGGAAGAGATACGCAGATGACACGTTCGTCATCTGGCCACATGGACAGCCAGCTCTAAACCAATTATTCAACCACATCAATGCCATACACCCAACCATAAAATTCACCGTGAAAGTGGAAAAGGATGGCAAGTTACCATTCCTAGATGTTTTCATCGAGAAGAGACTTGATGGCTAGTTGGGACATTCTGTCTACAGGAAATCCACCCACACGGATGCCTATCTAAAGCCTGACTCCCATCACCATCCAGCCCAGAAGAATTCCCTCATCAAAACACTACACCATAGGGCCCATTGCATCTCCGACCAGCACCACCTAGCCAGTGAGTTGGAGCATGTACACCAAGCCCTCAGGATGAATGGATATTCTGACCGTACAATCCGCAAAGCTGTCTCCCCAGCCATGGGGAGACAACCATCTGAGGATCCAATCAAAACCATCACTTTGCCATACATAGCAGGGGTTACCAAATATATTTCCAAAATCTTAAACAAACGCAATATTCAGGTTCGTTTCAACATGGTACACAAAATCCGTGATTTGATCCCATCTGTAAAGGATGTGATTCCTGTCATGCAATACCCTGGTGACTACAAACTAAGTTGTGGCTGCGGCAGCAGTTACATTGGGGGAACGAAATGACATGTCTCGGACCGTGTTCGCGAACACAAGGCAGATCTGAAACACGATAGGACCAATACCTCTGCCGTTGCTAATCATTGTTTTAACGCTGTGGGCTCACACGAAATAGATTTTTTCCAAGACGATGGTACTCTGCAAACCCACCGGCTATCATCAAAGATTTGTTCATGAAGCCATCCGGATATATAAACACAGACACAACTTCAAACGAGAGGATGGGTATAAACTGAGCAATCATTGTGTAATGGTGTTATTGGGCCAAGATGCACCATTCCCATGCGGTAGCCGGCAATACCGGCCTCATGCCAATAGGGGGCAACAGAGGGGCTGAGCCCCAGAGCTGACAGTCTATGGGCCATAGGGTCCAACGGTTACCCTATAAAACAGTATGTAAAAGGGGCAGACCCCAGACCTCAGATGAGGGGCTGGAGGATGACATCATCCCTGGATCCTTCTCGAAGGTTCGAGAAGGAAGGTGTGGCCGGGGCGGAGCGAGCCACGGTTCTGTATAGACAAGAAGCCTGAAGATTGAAGAGCCCCAAGGGCAGGGCCGTACCCCTGGCAAGGGTTGGCTCCGGCTTGTATACCAGTGAAGATTCAAGCTTCACTCACGGAGGACTTGTAGATTAGCCAGTGAAAGGCATAGTAGTCTGGAGAGTAACCTCCATCGTGTATCGGGTGTGAGGGGCCGTTACCTCTCTGTGTTAAGTGATAATTGTTAAATTAAAACTGTGTTGCCTCAGAAAAGCCTTCTTCTAGTTATTCAACCCACTACAACTGGCGTCAGAAGTGGCCACATCTACGACTATGGAAACTAGAAGAAAAATTTGTACCCGAAGCAAAGAAGAAGATGACGACTCCGTTCCAGCAGGGGCAGCGAGCCCTGCAGAGGACGGCGAGGTGCTGCCAGCTGGCCAGGAGCCGGCTCAGCCATCGGGAGGATCACCGACATCGGGGGGGTGCGCTCCCGACCTGCGCACTCCCGCCTCGCCGAGTTGCACCATGCCGCGGCCTCCAAATAAATAAATCACGGGGGCCGACGGCGTGGGTGGAGGATGGAGCGGGCCCACTACTAACGCCATTCCCGCCACCGGGCCAACATAAAATTTTAAACTTCCTGCCACAAAGGGAGTTTCCGCCGGAAACGGAAGTCTGATGCACCACGGGAGCAGTCCGGACCAATCAGGGAGCGCTGCGTCAGCGGCGATGCGACCAACACCGGAAGCCGCAATCTTACCACCTGTCCACGGCGCTGATTTCAAAGAAGAGCGACCACCAACGGGGCGGGCGCCGTCGTTCCAGCAGTGGCTGCCAGTATTAAAAGAATTCTCAGCGGCGGGGGGCGACTGGGCCACGTTCCAGCACCGATTCCTCGCTCACCAAGAAATGGCGGGCTCGTCCGAGGCAGAGGCGCTACGGGCGCTTCCGGCGGCCTTGGACGATGATGCCCTCGCCCCCCTCATCACCGCACCGAAGGCAGAACGCTCTACACTCCAGCAGGTGCTTCGCCACATGTCCACGATCTACGGGCCGCCTTCGGACATCCGCCACCGCTTCGCTGATCGTCGAAAGGGTGAGGCGGAGTCTCCCCTCTTGTTCCGCAGGGCTCTACTGGCCCCGATGAAAGCCACTTTCGGGCGGATGGACGGTGAGGGCATCGACGCCCTTGTATTAGAAAAACTTTAGCAACTGGCACGGGAGTTACGCATCGTCATCCTCTCCAGGGGCCTACCCTGGCTCCTCCCCCCTCTACCAGTATATATATTCAAGGTCGGGTCTCTTGGGATTTCTCTTTACTTGATACAGCAATCGTGCTGTGACGGTTCCACCTGAAGACGGAAGCTTGTGTTGCCTCCGAAACGTCGTGATTTATTATTTTATTTCTATTATTTCTTCTATTATGTTTATTATTTATATTTTATTATACATTTTTTACCTACGTGACTTCTACCGAAAAAAAACCTAAGAGTATAGATCAGGGGTGTGGAACATCCGGCCTGCGGGCAGTATAAGGCCCCGAAATCATTTGGTCTGGCCCTGCCAAGGCAACTGCAGGCAAGACTCGAAATTCAATAAATCTAGGAGCAAACCTGGAAAAGCAGTTGCGAGTAGCAACATCAATACCAGCTAATATCACACGCCTCGCCAAAGAGAAGCAGTTCCAGCCATCACTTTAGGGGTGAGTTAATTAAATGTTTGACCAAATATAACAGGCTCATTTTTAAGTTGATAATTTTGTATGGCCCGTGAATGATGTTATAAATATCCAAATGGCCCTTGGCAGAAAAAAGGTTCCCCATCCCTGCTGTAGATGATGAAGAAATGTGCTCCCTGCGCGCCGCAAGAAACATCCATGTGCACATGCTGCTGCAGCGGGAGCCGAATCTCGCTGCGTGCTCAATGACTGCGGAGAACTGCGGATCACCGGACACAACACACGAAGAGGCCTTCGCGACAACTCGGCCTGCGGGGTGGAGGTTCAACGACGGGACTCCAGTCAGCGGGGACAAGCTCACCCACGGCCGGTCACGTCCACCCCCAAGCCGATCCACCTCGTTCCTTATGATGGACCAGCGACACGGACGCATGCAAAAACGAAGCGTTTTTCATGACTTTTAATGCCCAACGCACCCACACATGCACTGCGCCGACCACTTATCTTAACTCCCGCTGGATCGCCGCGGTTGGTGGATGTCGCCTGTTATTGACCGCGGGATGGGGGTATAGCCGTTCGCGATTGTATATTTGTGTACATAGTGTGTATTTGTACAGGTGGGCTGGGGTATTGATTTGGGGGTTCATCAAAAGTTATTAACGAGGCACACGGGGTTCGATTTTTGTTGTTAGAACACTTTATTCAGATACAGTAATTGATGACAGCCTGGACAGCTGAGTGCTACGAAGGGGGGGGGGGGTGTAATGGTGTTATTGGGCCAAGATGCGCCGTTCCCATGCGGTACGTGACTTTACCGAAAGAACCAAAGAGTATGGATTCATGCAGTTACAAAAGCTTCAAATCAAGATTGTTTATTTGGAGTTTGCATGTTCTCCCCTTCGTGGCGTGGATTTTTCACCAGGTCCTCCGGTTTTTCCCTCCACATTTAGAAACCTGCGTTTAGGGCATTTGGCTGCAATACATTTTCACATGATAAACCACTTCGCTATCATCTGTGGCCAGGTCGCTTCTGAAAAAGTGCTATAAAACTCAGCAGGCCTTACCTGCCAAAATAAAAATAGTTTAGTTCAGAGTGGGCAGAGTGATATCTAAGATTTCACTTCCAATTTCACCATTACCGTGGTGACCTATGTGACGAATCGGTTGCATTCTTTCAATTGCAGAGGATGCATGTTTTGGCCAATAACGGTGTGAAATGTTTAACGTGGCACTAGACGTAAGATTGGTGTAAAAAAACCATCAAGTTTTTAATTTAAGAAACAAAAACTATCTTGCTCCATCCCATAAGTACTCAGATATAAATCTAGATAAGGTATAATTTTCCCCAATGCATTCTCAAATTAGAATATTTTCTTGGGGTTTCTTAATAAAAAAAACATAAATGTAACATTATTGTACGATTAACATATAGTTTACAGGCATGTGTATAGTTCATTGGCATATTGAGGTCACCCTTGAAAAAGAGGCAATGTTTCATGTCTCTGAGTTTGTTTAACCCCCTGGTTAATTGAAGAGGATATAATAAAAACATCCGTCAATCCACTGCGGGATGAAGAAACTCCCATGCTGTATCGGTCACGGGAGTTGTTTGGTCACACAAGTTGGTGTGGACGGATGAAAGGTGTGTTGATCACAATACAACACAAACGTTTGTGTCGTGATCAAAACGTCGTAGTTTTTTGTTTATTTCATTTTTATTCATTTGAACCTATCGACGTGACTTTACCGAAAGATACAAAGAATATGAATTCCTGCAGTCACGAAAGCTTTAAGTCAAGATTTGGTTCAGCTATCGCTCGCCACTTATGTTGGCCATGGCCTGGAATCGAACTCAGGTTCACCGTGCTCATATCGCAACGTGCTAACCACTGCGCAATTGTCACTCCACCATGCAGTCGTGACCTGCGATTAGCTCCGAGCCGTTACAAACAGTTAAATCACAATTGCATTGGAAAATAAAAAGCCTCCATCTAGGCTCTGTGCTTCATTAATTAAACTGCCGACAAAGCTGGTAACTCAATACCCAATACAGCCACACACAACTGCTTGCCCGCCCCACTCTGCGGTGCAATGGCTGCATGGAGCAGTGGGGATGTTTAGTGTGAGCAGGAGGTGCACTGCTCACCAACCTCAAGCTCCAAAACCGTTATTCCTCAGCCAAGGTCATTTCCAGATTGGAAATTTTTTTTCGGAAACTTGTTCGTACGTTGAAAAAAATTATTTCTCCCCCCCCCCCCCCTCGAGCTAGCCAGCTGGCTCAGCGGAGAAGCAAGCGGACCACAATCGGAAGGCCGCGAGTTAAAATCCTGGTTAGTGGATGGCTCGGCCACATCAGCTCTCCGGCGTGGATAAAATATATTTCGCATTGTGGGGAAGTCAACAGCAGTTGTGGGACGATGTATACCCTGTGCAGTACTACCCCGGTTTACGCTGGGCATGTGTTCCCTGAAATGTCCGACGACGAATATCGAAATTAAGTAAAAAGCAAGGAGTTGAGGCAATGCAATTCAGGTAGTGGTGGTGATAATAAAGTGACGACGTATTTGTGAAACCACGTAGAAGGGGGAGATGCAAATCGGGGTATTACTGCGCTGCAAATAAAAAAAAACATTTTGGCGGGGACCCTTAAAAAAAACAGATCTCTATAGCGAATAAAAAAATAAAATTGCACGCCCCAAGCTAAAAAAATGTACAGCGTGCAAGGCAATGCTGATTTGTTAGCGGAGTCTCCACGCCGTGCGGAAACATCACTTGCCAGACAATCCCAGTACATTACTATATTTGTATAGTAACTACTGCAGTATTGGATTGTGCATTCCATAATTGGCTTGTGATTTAGGTTGGTTTCAGTCGTGCTCTTTTGCCCTTTTCTTTCATACTGATTTTTATATTTCTACAATATGAAATACAATGTAAATCACATTGTGAGCTGTAAATGGGTACGTTTTGGTCTTCACAGAAATGACGGGGGTTTTCACGACCAAAATGGAAAAATCGTACTGGGAAACATCGCCTTTGACCCAACGCGATGTTTCGAGGGCACGCTTTGCACCACACACACGCACGCTCACACAAAAACGTCAGGTGCGCCGGGATTTGTAACGGCGCTGTAACGAGCACGACAAACTGTGGACGTCGTGAGAACGACTCAGTTCGACGAAGGGTGGCGGGGATCAGACGTGGCGTTGGGAGCGATCGTCGGTTGCGGGGGTGATGGTGCAGCGGTAGCCACCGATGAATCGGTGGAAGCGCCCTGGCGGCAGCTGTAGTCCCACGTCAGCTCCTCGCCCGCGCGCACGAACCTGGGGCGGCACAAGTCGCGTTACCCGGCGACGTCGCGAGCGGACGTCACCGCACGGCGCCGCGTCACTCGAGCACAATGCTGCCAGCTGTCGTCACAGCAGGACGGAGCGGTAGATCAGTGGTGAGCTAGGTGGGGGATCTTTGTCGTGCGTGTCACAGTACCTCGATCATACCTCACGGAATCTGATCACTAATGAAACCACGTTGAGCTCATGCCACAGTGTCTGATCGTACATTAAAGCACCTGATCGCATCTCGCTGTGACACAGCACCTGGCTAATATCAGCATCTGACTGCATATTACAGCAGCTGAAACTCACGTGACAGCACTTGATCAAAGGTCACATCACCTGATTGTACATCAAAGCAGTTGAACAGGCATCACTCCGCATGATCGTACATCGAAACACCTGAGCATGTCAGAGCATCTAAACTTCACGTCAGTATCCCATGTGACATGTGATATCACAGCACCTGCTTTTACATCACAGTACCTGAACGCAAGCCAATACATGCCACAACACAAAGCGCCTCCGCTTGCTAACACGCAGTTCAACTCTGGTCATCCATGCAGCAGCGGCTTCTGGCTAACCATTGAACAAAGACGGTCACTGCATCGAGTGCTTTCATATGCGCTTCTGCGGCCGTCTGGAATGCTCTTCCTTCCGATATTGGGAAGCCACTGGAGCCGTGCACTTTTAAATCTGAATTGAAAATAATTTCTTTAGAACAGTTTCTTGTGTTTAGTTTGTTGTACTTCTGCACTGCACCTCCGATTAGGGCGGTTGGCTACGTACAGTGCGAAAGAAGTTAAATCATACATACAACTCCAAATGGACAGGTGAGTCAACGAGTTTAACACGCAGGCTTTCGTGACCAATATTAAAGGCTTTTTGGGTTAGATTGTGTAAATATAAATGTGTCGCACCACCCGACACAGTCAACTAGTAAGGTTTGTCATGTTAACAAAGCGTGCCTATTAGTTACCACTTCAGCACACCCGGTGTTTAGGGAGAGTAAACCCACGAGATTTGCAATCTGAGTACGCCGTTTCGCTGGCGATTACAACCAGCGTCAGTCATCGGGCGATTCGTCAGGATTGTGAAGAAGTCTTCCCGTGTGGGTCACCGAGCAAACGCGAACGTTCAACAAGACCACCGGGGCTCGCTTGACACCACCACGCACCGACATTGAACGCAGCCGCGCTCGCCAAGACACCGACACACGGCGGTACGGGCTCGTTGACGCGCCGTTGGGAACCGCTGGGAACCGCCGCCACGCTCTGCGCTCACCTGTGGGTAAAGAGCGCGAGCCAGGGGAACCGCGGGTCGTGCGTGTCCACAAACACCTCCTGGATGAACATGTTGGGGCTGGAGCTGTGCTGTGAGCCCGACCGGCAAGTCCCAACACACGCGCGCACACGGACAGAGACATATATATTGACATTGATTTGGCGCATAAGTGCCGAAGGATCCCACAGCAGTCTTGCGTTCTTGAGGACAGTCCCCAGCTCTGAAACTGGCTCCAGGTCAAGCTCTCAGATCTCATCCTTAACCTTTGCCTTGGGGTCCTCAGGACACTGTTTGTTTCAAACTGGTCACGTGTAATTAAGATGGAAAATGTTCATGCATTGCCTCTGTCCAACTGACTTTAGCGGGGGGGGGGGGGGGGATCATGATAACTCTCGTAACGATGAACCATCAACTCTAAACTTTAGCGTAGAGTTCTGTTGCTACTCGGGACGTAGCCTTGAGTAAACTGGGCAAATTGATCAAAGGGATGCTCTAAAACCTTGATAATCAGCGCTGAAACGGTTATCCCAAAAACGATGACGCGACGCCATCTCCTTCGCTCCCGATGACGCTCAGCGACGCCATCTCGCGACGTCACGGCCGGCCTTGACGCTCGCCTCGACATTAAAATGCTCCGAGCCTCAGCCTCGGCTTGGCCTCGTGGGTCTCGGCGGCATTTGAATCCAAGTTTTCACGGCGACTTCGGAATTCGCTCTGCGACGTCATCTTCCTAGCGGGGCTCTTTGTCTGGGGCAACCTGAGACACGGCCGAGACGAGCGGCCGCCCTGCGCCGCGTACTCACGTTCATGAACCTCCCCACGCTCCCCTCCCTCGTGTCCAGCTGATATCCAAAATGCTCTCCCTCCGACTCGGAGCTCAGACTCTCTGCGGGGAAAACAGAACACTCGGATCAGTTTTTCACCGATATTCGCCAATCCGGTGTGACATTCAATAAACTGTCCGGAAAAGCAATACGCACCCCAGAATTGAACCCAGTGCAGACGTCGCAATCGGGTTTTGATTCCTTACCCGTACCCGTACCCGGCCGCACCAGGGTCGCAAACGGGTACCCGTACCCAGCCGGGTACGGGTACGGGTTACCCGTACCCTACCCATACCCGTACCCTACCCGATACCCGGCCGGGTACGGGTAGCCGGGTATCGGGTAGGGTACGGGTATCAGGTACCCGATTGCGACCTCTGGGATGAAGCCATGTTGCAGGCGCGGGTGGGTTGATTCTAGGAACTTGAATTGTGAGAAGAGACAAGACGTTGGGAAATGAGTGACAAACGGTTACTCACCAGTGACTCACGGCCGTACCCGGCCGCACTAGGGTCGCAAACGGGTACCCGTACCCGGCCGGGTACGGGTAGCCGGGTATCGGGTAGGGTACGGGTATCGGGTACCCGATTGCGACCTCTGACCCAGTGCACAAGCATCTGCTGCCCTCTATTGCCCACTAAGTAGCCTCACAGCCCGATGCCAAACTGTGTGTGCACAGTGGTCGCCTATGCAAACATCCAGACTGAACCTTGCTTAGTTTCCGTCATGTGATCACATTGAGCACATTCCAGGTGATTTGCTAAGGCCCACTGAGCCATACAGCTCTTTTTCAAAAGCGACCTGGCCACAAATGATAGCTCAATTAAGTGGCTTATCACGTGGACATTAATAGCAGCCAAATACTCTGAACCCATGTTTCTCAATGTGGAGGGAAAACCTGGAAGACCCGGAAAAAATTTTTCACGCGACCAAGGAGAGAACATGCAAATTCCAAATATGCAAGTGTCAGGGTTGGTATCTAATCCCCGACTTCCTGTATACTAGGCAAGGTAGTTAACACCTCGACACTGCGGCGCCCCAAGCAACACAATTGCCCACGGCACACAAATTACATTGCCATAGCATCTGCAGCCACATTCAAAGGCGCCGTCCAGAAAGAGTGGACAAATCTAGAATTTTGAGACAAAGAGGCAGCCAGTTAAAGGCGGAGAAGGAGAGGAACGTCTTGAGCCTGGACTTGGAACAGAGTCGTGGAGTCGATAGCACGGGCAGCCGAGTGAAGGCAGTTGCGGACCACGAGCAGCGAAGAGAATGAGCTACTTCCCCTACTGAGAGAAGGTAGACTTGGGGCATCAACAGAAGCCAGCGAGACCGAAGCATCGGAACCCGGAGTGCCGTGCACCTTCCCGTCTCACCTCGGCATCCCTTGGAAGATGACACCGCAACTCCCAAGATCCTTCTAACACCGGGGCCAGCCACTCCACGTCCAGGCATTGCTGTGGCCACACACACGTATACAGGACAGGTAAATTTCGATTTAAAGCTTTCGTGACTGCAGGGATTCATCTTCTTGGTTCTTTCGGTAAAGTCACGTAGAAGGGAAGTAATAAAATAATACAAATAATTCTCACGACGTTTCGGCCACAACGCAGGACGGCTGCTTGCGTTGTGGCCGAAACGTCGTGAGAATTATTTTTATTTTTATTATTTTATTACTTCCCTTCTACGTGACTTTACCGAAAGAACCAAGAAGATACAGGACAGGCACTTACGTACAAAGTAGAGCCCCCTTTTTTTGGTTACCACAGCCGACTCTCTGTGTTGCATTACGTTACATTTCCAAAAGATTTGCTAAATTTCGTTTTCTCAAACTATTTCTCTCTCTAAAATTTAGCAGGCTATCATAGGGCCATTCGATCTTCCTTCCCTCGGTCGCTTCGGGGTGGATTCATTGACATGCTAATTCCTCTGCTCCAGCAGCTGCCCCAGCAGACCCCCCTCTCTCTCTCTCTGCCCACCCCCCCCCCTCTCTCTATTTAAGGCCATGACACAGAGGCATTGGGTCTCTCTGTGTCTATGTTGTGTGTCTCTCTCTGTGTGTCTCTGTGTTGCATCTCTCTGCTTGTGTCTGTCTGTGTGTGTCTGTGTGACTCTCTCTCTGTGTCTCTGTGTTGTGTGTCTCTCTCTCTGTGTGTCTCTGTGTTGTCTCTCTCTGCTTGTGTGTCTGTCTGTGTGTGTCTCTGTGTTGTGTGTCTCTCTCTCTGTGTCTCTGTGTTGTCTCTCTCTGCTTGTGTGTTTGTCTGTGTCTATGTTGCGTGTCTCTCTCTGTGTGTCTCTGTGTGTGTCTCTCTGCTTGTGTGTCTGTCTGTGTGTCTCTGTGTCTGTGTTTTGTCTCTCTCTCAAATTTAGTTCTACCTGGTGACGGTTGCTTGTATTGCAACCGAAACGTCGTACTCTATTATTTAATACATTTTCTTTCTACGTGACTTTACCGAAAGAACCAAAGAGTACCACTGCTTGATGAGGGCCTTCTTGGCTCCGTGCGGGTCGTGGGGGCTAAGAGTGGGGGCGGCACGTGCCTGCTATGCATACCGTTAAAAAATAGTGGACGGTAAAACATCATAGCAATGACGATAATAATCATCTATTTATATAAAAGTGAGTAGTTTCGTGCGTATGTGCGTGTGTCACAGGGTACCCGCCGCCAAAATGTAGCACTGTTTCATTCCGGCCTTTTGCTTGGCCAAAATAAAATGTACAATCGGCGATGTCAACACGAATAGATCGCAACACAAGCGTTCGTCATCAGGAAGAGGGAAGCTTGTGTTGTGATCGAAACGTCGTAATTTTTAGTTATTTATTTAGTTATTTTCTTTGAACCTATCTAACGTGAATTTACCGAAAGACCCAAAGAATATCTATCACCTACGTGACTTTGATTCGACGACAGACACTTATTATCTTCTTAAAATACCCTCACCATTTACTGCACAGAACTCAGCTACAGCACATGGTGAGGGTATGTAACAACATTACACACACGTGTGCTATATCTGAGCTGTATACAGTCGATAGTGTGACGTGTAATGTTATGAACAAGCTCATCCCTTTGGCCCGGATAACGCCCCCCGCCCCCAGCTAGTAGTAATTAAAACAGACTATTAGTACAACGATGGAGATGCGTTACGACGACCCCATTGTAAGTCGAAAATATCGTAAGTCGAAGATGGCCTAGCCTACCCAGGAGTCTTACAGAATGGTGATAATTTAGCAAAACAGAACAATTTACAGTACCGTACTGTATAAACTATATACTGTATGTATTTATTAATTACAATACTGTATTGTACAGTAAAATGTAAGTAAAAAACAAGGTAAATTCTTAGCCTACCTATATGAACTGTAATTTAATAGAAAGGCGGGAGATGCGTACATCCCGGCAGCGTCCCAACGTACAGCATCGTACCTCGTACGCTGCTGCGTTTGCCTGCCGCGCGAAATTTAAAATATTTTACAATTTTGTCGTATCGCTATCGCCATCGTAAGATCGAAATATTGTAAGTTTGACCATCGTAACTCGGGGACTATCTGTATATATGAATTGCATTCGCGTATAAAAGTATTGTTTACTGAATATTGTATCGTCATGAATTTAAATAAGAGTCAATTTATGTACATCGCACTGCACGCGCACACACAATTATTGCACGTGTACTGCCCTTTTGTTAATCCACTGCTGGATGAGGGCCTGCCCGTGCCTCGGGGGGTTATTTGACCGTACTTTACCACACTGGGCAGCACAGGTCCTTGAAGGAGTGGTCAATAATGGATATTTTTTCACTGCCCTCTGCTGACAACGCAACCCCACAGCAGCCTTAAGCACAGTGGTCACCTGTCCCAGCACGATCCAGGCTATATCGCCTGCTTACCTTCGGAGATCGAGGACTTTAAGGGTGATTTTTTGGTCATCTGCCATTTCGTTCACAATTACATCACTGTTACATTGTTTTTATAGCTTTATTGTGGTGATTTCGAAAACGTTTTGGTTTAGCCATATTTGTTTGTTGTAGTACAGAGTTATACTAATAACTTTAATCTAAATTGTCTTATGGTTCATCTTATTGGTTCTTTCGGTAAAGTCACGTAGAAGGGAAGTAATAAAATAATAAAAATAAAACATAATAAAACAATTCTCCCGACGTTTCGGCCACAACGCAAGCAGCCGTCCTCAGGCGAAGAATGAAACACCACCAAGCTTGGAGCGTATATTTAAGCTGGGTTAGAGGGGGGGAGGTGGGAAGAAGAGCGCCTAGACAAAATAATTTGCATATCAAGAGGAATTCAGCATATGGAAAATGCGTAGGAGGTGGGCTGGGGGGGTTCCAAATCAATACTATGCCCGTGCATTATGCAGGATTAGCAGCATCAAAGGGGGGGGGGAGGGGGGTAGCATTAACAACGGAAAGGAATGTTAATAGTATGTAGCTGCAGTTACTAAACAACCACGTAAAAAACTAAAGTATAAACTGCATAACAAACTAAAGTATAAACTGCATAGCATCATCAGTATACTTACTATATTCTACAATAAGCTGAGTTACTAACAGTAAGTAATACATACAAAATTCTACGTTGTAAAAATTATATAATATGCTTCCATCTAAACTTTATTCTCTTACATCACACGCGTCTATACCGTACTATATACTGCCATAGACAAACCCAACATTAAATTACATACTGTATTGCTATAAACCACCCTATACCTTATACATTTTAATATAACACTATGTATTATTCTACCCACCCTAATGTGTATCGAAATGGTTTATTATGTCCTTCCAGTGATTGCTAAGCCAGAATCCATCTTCTCGGTTAAAATTGTCTCTGTGTTTGTATATGTGGATCGCCTCATGAACGAATCTCTCATGATAGCCAGATGGCTTGCAGAGAACCTCTGTCTTGGAGAAGTCAATGTCATGTGAGCCCACTGAGTTGTAACAGTGATCTGCCACGGCTGAGGTGTTTGTCCTACCGTGTTTCAGGTCAGCTTTATGTTCACGGATGCGGTCCGAGACATGTCGTTTGGTTTCCCCAATGTAACTGCTACCACAGAGGCAACTTAGTTTGTAGACACCAGGGTACTGTATGTCTGGAACCACATCTTTTACAGACGGTACCAGATCACGGATTTTATGTACTGTGTTGAATCGGACCTGGATCTTGTGTTTAATCAGGATTTTGGAGATCTTTTTTGTGACCCCAGCAATGTAGGGTAAGGTGATGGTCTTGAAAGGCTCCTCAACAGGATCCTTCTTGATGGTTGGAGTGATGGCTTTGCGGATTGTGTAGTCGGAGTAACCATTAGCCTTAAGAGCTTGGCGTACGTGTTTGAGTTCACTGGAAATGTGTTCATGGTCGGAGATGCATTGGGCTCTATGATATAGAGTCTTGATGAGGGAATTCTTCTGGGATGGATGGTGGTGGGAATCCGGTTTTAGATAAGCATCCGTATGGGTGGTTTTCCTGTAGACAGAGTGGCTCATTGAACCATCAGGTCTCCTTTTGATTAGGACATCCAAAAAGGGTAGCTTGCCATCATTTTCGACTTCCATGGTGAATCTGATGGCTGGGTGGATGGAATTGATGTGGTCGAGAAATTGGTCTAGAGCAGGCCGGCCATGTGGCCAGATGACAAAAGTGTCGTCTACGTACCTCTTCCATAAGGTCGGGCGTAGAGTGGCAGCAGTTACATTGGGGAAACCAAACGACATGTCTCGGACCGCATCCGTGAACATAAAGCTGACCTGAAACACGGTAGGACAAACACCTCAGCCGTGGCAGATCACTGTTACAACTCAGTGGGCTCACATGACATTGACTTCTCCAAGACAGAGGTTCTCTGCAAGCCATCTGGCTATCATGAGAGATTCGTTCATGAGGCGATCCACATATACAAACACAGAGACAATTTTAACCGAGAAGATGGATTCTGGCTTAGCAATCACTGGAAGGACGTAATAAACCATTTCGATACACATTAGGGTGGGTAGAATAATACATAGTGTTATATTAAAATGTATAAGGTATAGGGTGGTTTATAGCAATACAGTATGTAATTTAATGTTGGGTTTGTCTATGGCAGTATATAGTACGGTATAGACGCGTGTGATGTAAGAGAATAAAGTTTAGATGGAAGCATATTATATAATTTTTACAACGTAGAATTTTGTATGTATTACTTACTGTTAGTAACTCAGCTTATTGTAGAATATAGTAAGTATACTGATGATGCTATGCAGTTTATACTTTAGTTTGTTATGCAGTTTATACTTTAGTTTTTTACGTGGTTGTTTAGTAACTGCAGCTACATACTATTAACATTCCTTTCCTTTGTTAATGCTACCCCCCTCCCCCCCCCCCTTTGATGCTGCTAATCCTGCATAATGCACGGGCATAGTATTGATTTGGAACCCCCCCAGCCCACCTCCTACGCATTTTCCATATGCTGAATTCCTCTTGATATGCAAATTATTTTGTCTAGGCGCTCTTCTTCCCACCTCCCCCCCTCTAACCCAGCTTAAATATACGCTCCAAGCTTGGTGGTGTTTCATTCTTCGCCTGAGGACGGCTGCTTGCGTTGTGGCCGAAACGTCGTGAGAATTGTTTTATTATGTTTTATTTTTATTATTTTATTACTTCCCTTCTACGTGACTTTACCGAAAGAACCAAGAAGATGAATCCCTGCAGTCACGAAAGCTTTAAATCGAAAAATGTCTTATGGTTGTTATGTTTGACTTGCATCCCACTGTGATTTTTGCACACGGCATTGATATACGGTGCTTTTTCTGGAAGACTTTGCTGTTTTTTCCTGGATTTTTATGTTGCGCGAAGTCAATTTAAGATGTTCCTTGTTCATGTTTTTGTTTGTTGCGGTTGCACCCGATTCAAGAGCCGCATGGCTCACAGGGCTACACCTAATACATGAACTGAACTGAACATTTAATAAACGGTCCTGCCGTTGATGTTTTAGTCAGGGCACTCAGGTTAATGACCCCCGGCTGTTTTTCTCTAAAAGCGAAACGCGGGGTACTTCAACACGAGCTCGACAAAGAGCAACATATAATGAGCAATGTCTCATTCTAGCAAAGTGGCAGCTATTGGCATAACCATCGAGTGTGGGCAGGCGGTGCAACTGCACCGGGTACCACGGGGCTGGATGAGTCCCAGCCCAGGCCGACCACGTTACGTAACAGCGTCGTGCGTACGTGTGCGTGCGCACGTCTGGATATGCGCACCCTCTGCTGCTGCTGCTGATGCTCCTGCGACGTCGTGACCACCGTCTTTGGGTGACGCCGACCCCTGCCGCGTCGCGTGACTCTCTTCCATGACCCCTGCATGCGCCGAGCCGGTGGATCGAACAGCGCTGAGCGTCAAACACTTGAGCAGCGGAAGCAAGTTGATCAACGAGTCGGGCATTCATCCCACGTCGCTCCATTCACAAGACGCCGGCATTATTCTGCGCAGGCCTCGTGTTCTAAAATGGCGACTCGCATTCTCGATGCTATTCACGACATCATCACGATCATGAGCTATCCACTGCTACACAGTCCTCCCCGTGACATCGCCAATCACGAACCGCGAGTTGATCTCATCGCCATCTCTGCTCGCGGACGCCAGCCTCTGGCGTGTCCCTCTTTTCCGCTGCCGCTCCGTCGTTAAGTCTCGCCCACTGCCCTTCGACCCTTTTTCCGCGACGTGTCCTGCCCAAGGCCGCTGACAAAAAGCACGACCGCGCGCGACGCACGGGTCACCGTGCCTCACCGGCGTGGACGCACACGAAGGCGCCGACGTCCAGATCGTCCACGCAGCGCACGCCCCACCCGCCCGGCGACCTCGTGCGGAACACCTGCAGCCTCACACGGAGCCCGTCGCCAACCACGCGGTTCTCACACGGCCACCGCCACGCCTCCTCTGCGGCCTCCTCGTCCACCTCCATCGGCTCTGCGTTGACGCCAGTTTCAACGCCGGCTGCGCTCGCTGCCTCTGCTGCCAAGGCCGCTCGTCCCCTCCTGCTGCAAGCGCAACGCGCGTTGCACTCGTAGATCCTGTGGTGGCGAGAGGTTGCGACGTCAGGAGGGAGGCGGGGTGATCGATAGAAAAGGCGACGTACGTATGTATTTTGAACAGAACGTGCCAATTTGTCACTAGTACAGCACACCGGTTGTGTGTTGGAGAGCCAAGCCACAACCTTTACAGTATGACGTTTTGACAGTAATTACAACTAACTTCATCAGGCGACAGCCAGATATGTGAAGAAGTCTGTTTCGTTTCTTATATAGAGGCGTAGAGGTCAACACATCTACGCCTCTATATAAAGAACGAAACAGGTGGACTTCTCCACAAATCTGGCTGCCGCCTGATGAAGCTGGTTGTAATTACTGGCGAAACGTCGTACTCAGATTGTAAATGTTGTGGCTTGGCTCTCCAACACACAACCGGTTAGTGCTGTACTAGTGACGAATTTGCCACGTTCTGTCTACGTGACAACCCTTACAAGTACGCAATCTAACCCAAAAACATCTATTATGGATGATATTGGTTGCGGAAGCCTACGTGTTAAACTGATTTTGAACTTATTTCGCACCCTACGTAGTCAACCGTGCTAATCAAAGGCCAAAACTCAACCCTGCAATTCCTTGCTCATGTGCCTACTAACGGAGAGGCCTCCGCTAGAGGGAGTTCTACAGAGCTCTCCGAAAGGGGAAGTTTGGCCTACTCTTCCACGCCGGCCGGACGTCTCGGAAGAGGTGGGAGGAGCCACACTTCACCCCACCACACGCTACCTGCTGATCCACTAACTACGGTGAACCCCTCTATACTGCTGGGCGGACAGAGGTGGGTGGGGGGGGATTTAATAAAAACTCGCACCACCGTTCAGCAGCCGCGCCGGGAGATCGAACCAGCGACCTCTTGATTGCAAATCTGGTGTGCTAGATGATGCCATTATCACGTGTGGAATACATTGGGGGGAAAAAATGGGGAACTGAATTATTGTTTGTTAAGTTTCAGTTTAAGTCTGGGTTTTGGTGTGAGCGGGCGGGTGAGCGAGTGGGCTTGCGAGTGGGCGTGCGAGCGGGCAAGCAGGCGGGCGGGCGAGTGGGCGGGCAGGCGGGCTGGCGAGTGGGCGGGCGGACGAGTGGGCGAGTGGGTGGGCAGGCGGGCGGGCAGGCTACCCCGAGAGAACTTTGCCCAGCAGACGTCCGTGGACGTAGCCCGTGGAACTCCCTCCCTCCAAGGCGACGCTGGCAGACAGTCTCCGGCAGGCACACCTCTCCCTGAGCGCAACCACCAACAGCGGGACCACCACAGAGAGACGCGCACAGATTACATCAATCAACATTGCATTCTTATCTTGTTTGAATTCATGTAGTGTCTTGGCGAAGGCGCTGGACAAAGAATGAGCTATTTGTACGGCAGAAAGGGGTCGATGAGACGAGTTGATGAGAAGGACGGTAGTACACGAATGTGATGATGCGTGAAATAAACGATGGTGAAAGTGACAATGAGTGGTTGACGATGAGCGAGCGTGACGAATGGTTAAGGAAGTCGGCAGGAGGGAGGGCGAAGAGGCGTTTGGGTAAACGAGGGAAAATCGGTGAGTCTTAAAATAACTAATAATGGGCAGTGACGCGGATCGTTGTTTTATGTGTACCTCTCCCTTGCCAAGTTGCTTCCGTAGTTATTTACGTTATTTGACTGTGCATAGCTTGTAAGTCGAAAAAGTATGCGTGTGTGGTATACGTGTCATTACGTGTTGGCTAAGCGTGTGTCATTTGACACCGTGGACGCCCTCGAGAGATTAGCAAAGTGAAGGATTCTAAGAGAAAACACGCCGATGCATTGAGCAGTGAACTGTACACTCCAATAATTGTAATTATGGCTGGCTCGGTGGCTTAGTATGTACGTTGAACTTATTTCGCACCGTAAGTAGCCAACTGCGCTAATCGGAGGTGGGGGTGGGGAAGAACAACAAACTAAACACAAAAATCAGTTCTAAAGAAATGAGTTTTCAATTGATATTTAGACTTAGTAGTCGAGTGAGCGGCTCACAGTAAGAAGGTTGCAAATTAAAATCCTGGTGGAGGGGTTGACTCAGCCCATCATCGCTCCGGGGCGACTAAAATTGATACCACTGTGTGGGGATGTCAACAGCGGTTGTTCTACAAGTAGGTTCTCCACCACGGGCTCAGGGCCGCTCACAGTAAGTGAGCACCGCCTCAACGCTCATTGAGCTATCATCGCTTTTTTGACCTCGACAATGACGACCGCTACATTGTTACAACACTCACGCGTCTCCGCAGTCGTCCGCGCAGTCGCAGCTGACGCAGAAGCGGCGCCCCTGCCCGGGCACCGAGCCGCAGGACGGGCGCCAACGGTACAGGAAGGGCTCGGGCGCGTCAAGCCCCAGCGAGTTCACACAAGGCACCGCCACGTGCTTCTCGCTGCCCGCCGACAGGTCCTCCACCAGCAGCTGGGGCAGCCCCGTGCCGGGCGGCAGAAGGCGCAGGGCGGCCGGGCAGCAGCCGGGCCCGGTGCCATTGTCGGCGGGCAGTAGCGCCGGGTTGGGCTCGGAGGACACGTCAACGGACGGGTTGAAGGAGAAGAGGCGTGCGCAGAGGAAGCGGCGCCATCCCGAGTCCGCCAGGAAGCGGCGCGTCTCGTCCGCGGAGCTAAGCAGCCTCCCGCAGGGCGCGCGGTAACACACCTGGCGCACGGACGCACGCGTGTGCGTGTGCGAGTTAAACCGTCTGCAAGTTGCAGGGTGGGTCCCGTTCACCACCGAATCTCGCAACGTGCAAGTGGTTCGCGTTCAATTTATTCAGAGAGGCGTAGTGCTGCTGTTTTTAAAGATATTGTACTCACCGCAGATAACTGTAGCGACACGACCGCACTCTATAATGGTTCGTAACAAACTGTGCGACGCTCTCCCGATTCGGAATAAAAAACGATGTGCATGTACGTCATCGGAATGGGAAAGGGTTAAAACAGGAACTGGTCAACTTGATCTCACCAGCGCACGTATGCAACGGCTTTCTTGCCCTAACAGCTCTCGGTCGGCTTCCGTCCCGCCAACTGAACACTCCCCGTGGACAAACAAATGAACGAGCGAGGAGAGCGCCACATCATCCGCGCGTGTGCACCATCTCAGCCGAACTCGTTTTCCGAACGAGGCACCTGCGAGGTGGAGGGCAGGCGCTGGAAGCCGTGCAGCAGGGGGACGCGCAGCGGGTTGGTCCAGCGCGGCACGTCGTAGCACAGCGACGGGGGGCACGGCGCCGCGCAGCACCGCACGTCGCACCGCCGGTGCGAGCCGCGGCGTGCCGACGAAGTCGTCGACGATGACGCGGAGGACGACGTGGCCCCTCGCGCGTCGTCCCGAGCCGGCGGGACTTCCGCGCGCGCCAGCAGCTGCAGGCGCCGCCCCTCCTCCTCCAGGCGCCAGCGCCGCTCGGCCCAGTCTATGCCGGCACCACCGACGACGACGCGGACGGGGGAACCGAACAAGTGTGGGCTGGGCATGGCCCAAGACTTCACGTCAAGCGGCCCACGGGCCACACTAGGGCCAACCGCTTCGATATATTTATCCGTCATTGCAAGCACCTCAGCTGGACTAATCGGGCACCGGAATACTGTCTAGCGGTGTAACAACACCGTGTTTCTAATTTTAGCGTGCCCCGTCACTTCTGCCACTGCAAAGATCTACCCCAAGAAATCGGGAGTTGGCTGGATTTGTTCTGATTTGCCAGCGCAGATCATGCAACTTTGCCGCGGACCCTCAAATCCAAAGTCTGCAGCTGTTCACCCTTTTCAAGCTCTTATTTGCCGCAGCCCCTTAAGGGTCTGTCGACCGCCAGATGACATGCTCTGTCCTGTGTTGAACATCTTAATAACTTAAAATATTCAATCTTGATTTGAAGCTTTCGTGACTGCAGGAATCCATACTCTTTGGTTCTTTCGGTAAAGTCACGTGGGTATAAAATAAAATAAATCACGACGTTTTGATCGCAACACAAGCCATGATAACTCCACTGCTGGATGAAGACGTCATCAAGCCGTTGCATTGTTCACGGTCCTGCGATTGAACAATCCGCCCAACACCCGCACGTGAGCCGATACCAATGCTCCATCTCTACGGGGAACGGGCAAGTTGACTTAATGCACTTTAAACGTGAAACATTCGGGAAGTAAATCCAATCGTGTGAAATTGATACAAAAAAAAATTCCAAATGAGACGACACCCAACCCCACCCCCCCACCGACACTTGTGAACCGAGCGGCGAGTGATGAATGCCGTGTACCTCGCCTCAGGGTGGACAGGATCATGTCATACTTCCCCATCACGGTGATCATCGAGAAGGACTGCACGAGCGCTGTCACGCAGACACAAACACGCACGCCAACACAGCCATGAACACATGCCGCTTAGACGTGTGTAATGACAGGGTGACACCTGCCGGCCTGAAGGGATAACTACGGTTATGGCTGCATTACCTAATGCCTTATTATGAAGGGCCGTATCGGTAAAGGTGAAGGGCGGTGTCAGTCGAGAAGCTCCGGGAACCATCCCGAAGGTTCTGGAAAGGGGGCGTGGCCAGAGGTGGAGCTTGGTCGCGCCAGGCAGATGTAAGGAGCACGGAACCTCTGGTTCGGGGCTGTTAGCGTGGGCTCTGGGTCCTGGTTGAGTCACTGCCGTCGTCATCTCTTAGTCTCTGACCACGCGGCGGTTCTTCTGCAAGAGCAGCTCCGTCACCGCCGCCGCTACGCTCGCCAACCAGCCAGCGTGGCGCAGGACGGAGATGGGCTGCGTGTTTGGACAGCCTGGCGTGTAGCCGTGCTACGAAGTGTAATCGCCCCGTGTGCTCTTGATAACTCAGAAGCCTTCTACTCGACGTGTGTCGGAAGTCGCTCACTACGCTTCCCTGCACGAACGGACAGGCGGTCAGACACACGCGCGTGACCACGATGTGGACCGCAGAGCCGACGAGACGTGGCTCCCTATTGGCTGAAGGAGCGCACCCACGGAGAAGCTCACCAGCCGTTGGTGGAGGGAGACGATCGGCGTCCGCCGTACCTCCCAACGCGGGAGAAGGCGAGAGGTCGGAAGGTGCGCGGAGCGAATGGGAGAGACGTTATGGGGTGTGACGAGGGTCGGCAGCGGAGTGGAGGTTGGATGGAGAGAGATTGAAGAGAGAGGGCGGGACCGGGAGTGAGGGAGAGGAGAATCGGTTCGAGGGCTGGGGGGGCAGGAGAGAGAGGAGGGCTCGGAGACGATTTAGACGGTGGAAGTTTTGAGTGAGCGCGCTCAGCGGAAAATAATGAAGCTTCTCACACCCACTTCAATTTACCCGACGTGTCGGAGTCAGTACACTGGCGAGCAGAGGCAGCGGCGATTGTCAAGTGTTGCACCCGTGAATGAGAGGAGTAATATTTAGCGATTTTTCTTACCTTTCCAAAACTGTGCACTCCTGTCGTTTTTGTTTGCATTGTTCGTTGTAGCTTTCTGACCCACCCGCTAAAAAACCTTTCATAGTTCATCAGATTTCTCCAGGATAAATAAAGATTCTGATAAGGATTCTGGCACGGTACCGTGCGTGTGTCGAGTCAAATCCTGGCTGGGGTCGATAAAATCAGTAGCCGTGTTGTGGGGAAAATCAACAGTGCTTGCTTGTAGAGAGACTCAACCCCAGCCACAGGAATGAGGAATTTCCACCAAAAGGTTCAGGGCTGTACAGTTGAAGGTTAGTACCACCTCAACGCCCGCATGGGCAGGAAGCTTCCGTGCGAGAGTAGGCCCCTTCACAGAAACACGTCGAGCGGTCACACCCTGGTTGGTGGCGTCGACAGTCGCGACGTTCCGCTTGAGGTCGTCCAGGCCTTGCGAGATGATGTCAAACACCGCCTCCACCTTCCCCATCTCCCTGAGGTGCGACCAGAACCTACGGACGTACTCTGTAACGGCACGCGCAGCCGTGAACTTAGCAGTAGCAATGTGTGCATCCCATAACCATAACAGGTCAAACACACGGATTGCATATTGCTTTCCAACATGAGATTGCATTTGGAGATTATGGAAAATGACAATGACACGAAAGAGCCGACTCTTTTAAAATGACGTCACGGGATCTTTTACGTCCATTGCGGCACATTTGGAGCGTATTTTATGGTTAAAACATCCACGGTATTAACCAGGACGGCCCACCAGATTTGAACCGCGAGCCTCTGCAACGAGCGAGGAACGTGTGATGTGTCACCGCGCCTTGATGATGATGAGATTGCACGTGCAGACCTTTGAGGTCTGGTATGGACAACGCAACAGAGATGGGATCCCGCAGAAGGCAAAGAAACGGTGGGCTCCACTCGCATCACCGGCACTGCCCGCGGAGACATCCTTGACCCCATTATGAGACCTCCTTTGCCAGTAGCAAGATATAGTCATAGGTTTTTACCCTTTTATCTGGCACCAAAACTGACACCTTTTTACAAGGAGTCATGTTTGCATTGACCACAATACCTGCAGTCGGAATGCAAACAAAAAAAGACAACTCTGATAATGATATGCACTGTCCTTGAAGTTGATTGGTCCACACCCGAGACATCATTTCTTAGAGCCTAGTCTCCATTGGTTTTGGACCAGATGACGCCAAAAGGCGTACAACTCAAAAACAGCGCACTATCAGAGTACTGAGAGCTCGGGGTAAGCATTTACACTATGAGACCTCCTTTGCCAGTAGCAAGATATAGCAATAGGTTTTTACCCTTTTATCTGGCACCAAAACTGACACGTTTAAAGGTGTCAGTTTTGGTGCCAGATAAAAGGGTAAAAACCTATTACTAAATCCTGGACCCCGTTCAACGAAACAAACAAAAATCTGCAATAGCCTCGTTGCAAAAATACTCGGCTCCCGTAATTCCCACGAGGTATTTTATTTTTTCCTTCCCCACTCACCCACGTCCAGTTGTGAGATGTCATGCGCAGGCGCCGCCGGGAGGTGCAGCGAAGGGGTGGACGCATCCCGAAACTCCGGCACAGTCAGAGGCGGCGAAGGAGAGTTCCGGGAAGACCCCGGCGCGATGGTCTCGCGTGGCGTGTGAGCGTCTCGTGGATGCTCGGGCAAGATCATAGGTGGCGGAGGAGAGTTTCGGGGAGACTCCGGCACATTTGCGGGAGGCGTGGGCAGCGCCCGAGTGTTCTGGCTGGGCGCCGGCATGCTCTGTGTGTTGGTCGACATCGAACCTGTGGCTAAAGCCGCACTGCTTACCAGGGCAGCCGTAGTAAAAGGGTTCAGGAGCTGATGACGGGGGAAAAAAAAAATCACGCGTAAACACACGCGTGCGCGAAGGCCAAGGTCACAGTGGTCAAAGTGTGGCATGATGCGCTGGTAAGAAACATGTAGGGTATAGCAGCATCCCCATCACCACTACCACCACCATGACGAAGAGTGGATCTATGTGTGTTGTGTGGAAAAATGCAAGGAACCGGAAAGAGAGGAAGACTGAACAGAGTAGAGCTTGACGACATAGGAGATTGGTGCCAGAAAGATGTGCGCACGACTTAGATGCCACTACATATTGGCACAAGACGAAGGAAAGTGGAAACACGTCACGGAATGGGCAGTGGACACCTGTTGGGCTATCTGCCCATGGACCGTGATGATGATGATGAAATATTTATGGATGAGAGGTGTAGAGGGAAGTGGCCAAAGACGACTCTGGCAAGCCAGCTGGGATCCCTAAACAGGGCCCCAGTCGCCGCTCCACCCCCGGCCCGGCCATGAAACCCCCGTTGGGGTTCGCTCACCGAATGGCTTGCGACGCTATCTGTGTCGCTGATGTCACCGGGTTCACTCCCACACTCCGCTGTCGACGAAGCAAAGTGTTCAAGCGTCAACGCACTTCACATATAAAAATAAACGATTTAGTTTTGCCTTTACCCCAGTTTTTTTTATAAACCACAGTGTCACGGGTGTCTAGGCGATTCGGAATGAATTAAATTCTGAATTTTATTTGACATTACGGAATTGTGGGAACTAAAAAGCATCAATAAAACAAATCGGCTCTGTGTCTGGACTCCAGACACGCGACTTGTACGTAAGAAGTAAGAACATTCAATATTCACACACAAAATAAAGACGCACAAACGCAATCTCGTGAATTATAAAGTTCCCCTGCATTCTTGATCTATCGTATGGTGGAGGGCTCACCATCAATGTTTGTACATTGATGGTGTTGAGGTGAGCCAATGAGCCAGGGGGCAACTTCAGGAGTAGCATCTCGGTGAACATCTGAAATTCTGCGGGCGGTGGTGCAACTACGTGCGGTCCCTGGCCTTGTCCCTAAGCAGTGGCTGTTTTGCAGCCGCCATACAGCACAGACCTTCCTGGGTTTCGGTTTTATTTTCAGGCACTGGGACCTAAATTTTCTGGGCTCTCGGTGGCAAGCGAGCTGCTCGTCTGCAGAACACAGAGCGGACGTATCCAGAGGTAGAGCTCGGAGGTCAGAGTGCTGAGCTGCGACTGTTGAGATGTTGAGTTCTACGTCAGCAAAGCTTCCTGTGACTGAACTGAACTGGGGTTTCACGTGTCGTGAGTTGATAGCCTCAGCCCTGCCACGAATTACTGTACAAAAAAAGACAACACACTACCTTAGTTTCTGCACTCAATCCGGCTAAATTCCAGCTCTGAGAGTGAAATCATATATGGCAGCCGCCATACAGCACAAACCTTCCTGGGTTTCGGTTTTGTTCTCAGGCACTGGACCTGCATCTTCTGGGCTCTCGGTGGCAAGCGAGATGCTCGTCTGCAGAACACGGAGCGGACGCAGATACACACGTCAACGCGCTTGGAACAGCCACCACAAACCACCACCTTCACCAACACTAATTATCATCAAAGATTTGAAGCTTTCGTGACTGCAAGGATTCATACTCTTAGTTCTTTCGGTAAAGTAACGTTGGTAAAAAATGAAATTAAAATTAATAATAATATTTTTTTTATTTTTATTCATTTTAATTTCATTTTTTACCTACGTGACTTTACCGAAAGAACTAAGAGTATCATCAAAGACAAAGATCCCCCGCATAGCCTGAACAGACTGTCGTGGCAAGTGCAGTTAGCGAGCTCCTAAGAAGGACGGCACGACACACAAGGGGGTTGGCCAGCACCACGCCCGGCTGCCTTTGTCTCCCCAATGGTGATGTTTAGACACCTTACTAGGTACTTATGTGAGGCTGAGTCGACCTAGTGGAGGCCCAAGACCGGTTCAAATAGTCGTCACTGGTGTTGGCCGTGAGCGGGAATCGAACTCGGGTCGCCGGGTTCGCAGCGCAGCGTAGCGCTAACCGCCACACAACGGCTCCCCAACACCACCGCCACCACCACCACCACCAGGTTGATGAGGTTACTGAACGGTGCATCAACGAGTTGATTCATAGCAAGTCAATTCCCGCGACGGTCGATTTGAATCACGAGCGGGGGATAGCCCAGCGTCTCGGCAGTGCCAGAGTCTGTTCCCCGACAGAGAATCGTCCCCGCCGAGGCAATGGGCCGTTCTCCAGCCCTCGCGACGACCTCGTTCACCTGTGTGGACGTCGAGGGGGTCAAGTCCTGCGACAGCGAGTAGCTGAACACGTTGTCGGGAGATTCGGGATCGCGCGGCGACGCCACCGCCTGGGACAGAGGACGGCGGCGGTGCCGCTGACGTCTCAGCCTTCCCCTCTGTCCGCGCTGCCGTGTTCGCGTGCCTCCTCCTCCCCCTCCTCCTCCTCCCCCTCCTCCTCCTCCATCGTCGTCATCTGCGACGAGGCGACGCACGCAAAACCCGTCGGTTTGGAAGGCCAATAGCCCTACCAGACTAGTGTGACACGTCGTAATCATCTTCTTGGTTCTTTCGGTAAAGTCACGTAGAATGGAAATAATAAAATAATAAAAATAAAACATAATACATTTATATTATTATATTATTATATTATTTTATTATGGTGTATTATTTTTTTTATTTTATTATTTCCATTCTACGTGACTTTACCGAAAGAACCAAGAAGATGAATCCCTGCAGTCACGAAAGCTTTAAATCGAAACGTCATAATCATCATCATCAGTTGTGATCAACCCACTGCTGGATGAAGGCCTCCCCAAGCCGCTGCTATCGCACGAGAGTGACAATAAACTTCTGAACGCCTTCTGAATGATGCATGGAGCCAGGGAAGTTACTCTCCGCCTGACAGGCATCCTGCGGGCGAATAGGGCTCGCCATCATTCAGCCATCTACTCTGAAGCCTTCTCTCTTGCAGTGTTTAATTTCGGGGGGGGGGGGGGTGTGCAGGAGGGAAGAACACAACGCATACGTTACCGCCGCATCGTTCCCTGGTTGATGCAACCGGCGGGAGTTTTTTTTTTTATTGCGAAAGGTCGCAACACGCTGCCCAGATTTGTGATTGGCAGCAGCGGCCAACGACGGCCTGGGAGAGGCGGTGGTGCGGCGGGCACGTTCGGAGTAAAAAAAAAACACGTGTTCGTTTGAAGTATCCAGAGGTAGCTCGGAGGTCAGAGTGCTTCCTGTGATTGAACTGGGGTTTCACGTGCAGTGAGTTGATAGCCTCAGCCCTGCCACGAATGATTGTACAAAATAAGACAACACACTACCTTAGTTTCTGCACTTAATCCGGCTAAATTCCAGCTCTGAGAGTGAACTAACATATGGCCCGATTGTCACGTGATAAACAGTGGCAGGGTAGGTGGGAAAGTCCTGCCCCCTGCAGTGTGGTCACTTGAATGTATCTCAGCATTCGCTTTGTAGTATCCGCTTCCCTGGGTAATTCTCTAAAACAAAAGTTTACTCTGCTCTGCGAGAGATCCGAGTGGATTCTTCGTCCCGTAACGCGATCGGGAGAACACTGGGGACCAAAAGAGATTCGCAAAAACGAGGGAACTGCTGCACGTCGCGACAGCCCGGCAGAGTTGGCGCACCTTCCGTCGTCCACTTGCGCTTGCGCAGGAATCCCGGGGACCAGCCTGCACCGCGGCAGCGGCTCCCGCTATCGTGCGCCAACACCTGGGAGGGATGGCGGCATGCGAGTCACGATTCGTTGAATTATAACGATTATTTTTCTCGCGATATACCCATAGATTCGTTGAATTATACCGATTATTTTGCTTGCGATATACCCATAGATTCGTTGAATTATACCGATTATATTGCTAGTGATATACCCATAGATTCGTTGAATTATACCGATTATTTTGCTAGTAATATAGCCATAGATTGCTATTCTTCGGACGAGATGACGCTCCGGAAAGTAAGAGGTATGCTTTGGGGCGATTAATTTTTTTAAGTGCAACTGGCACTGACCGCACATTTGCGCGGGATACACGACCGGGGTGGAGGGTGGGTGGGGAGGCTTAACACGTCAGCGTGAAACATGAACCTGGCCCATCACGCAGGTGAGGGCGGTAATGCTACCAACACACACTTGCCTGCCCGCCCGCCCGCGCGCCAGCCAGCAAAAAAATCCATAGTATACTTAATAATCGGGAGAATGTGGTATTATAGAGAGCCATCTTCCAGACGAAGACGATTGAACGCGCTGCTTTATAAAGGGGAAGAGAGGTCTTCTGGAAGGAAATTCTGAACTGCTGATGGTGTTTTGGGTCCTCTGGGTGGTCACGTATTGCTGTAGTGACCTATCTCAAGGATGATGATTCTGAACAACTAGATGAAAACAAATCTTCCAGAGGACTACAGGACTGCCAACTTTTAGCTTTGAAGCTAAATGGGGAAAACAAGTGCGTGTTATCATCTGGAGAATATTGTATGAAAGAGACGGACTTTTGTCTGCTTATTTTAGGTTTACTAAAATAAGCAGACAAAAATTCAAGCAAAATCAGCTGCCTGGGGTCACTCACTGCTGCTGGCGCCTCCGTCGCCGCTGCCGCCCTCGGTGCTGCTGCTGCTGCTGCTAAGTCAGACGTGCGTCCAGACGTTGGCTGTGGGGACCCGGGCACTGCAAACATAGCGGACAGCGGGAGGGCCTTGAGCACTGGTGAGGGACTGGCAATCGTGGGAAACAACACTCGGCATACCGGAACACACACCACTCACCTCGACAATGCACTCAACACACGGGCGGCTTAGACGCCTGCGCGTAGGAATGTGCGAGTCGTCGATTGGTGGCCCAGCGGTAGGGCTTTTGCCGCTCGCTGCAGATGTTCGTGGTTCGAATCTGACAGGCTGCACCGGTTAATAATGCGGGTGTGTTAGGAACATGATACGCACCGTCTGCTTTCTGAGTGGACTAGGGGCGGCCATGGTCCAAATTTGCCAAAAAAAAAAACCTTCAAGACAACCTCGTGCTACAAGAATGGCACGAACACAAAACGTCCAAATGATTTGATTGGATCAAATAGAATCATATTTGTTTTGTCTTTTTCCACAATTGCGCTCCGGAGGTAGCACATCGTCATGAGAAGCAGAACTGGTTCAGAACTCTCACACAGGAGTGGATCACTTCGTGTTAAGCGATATCCCCTGCAGAGGAAGATAGATTAAACTATAAAACTAAACTCATTTTATGTTACCAGGAAAGAACCATTGAGCTATGTAGCTCTTTTTCAGAAGTGACCTGACCATCGCAAATGATAGCTCAACTAAGCGTGCTTATCATGTGGAAATTCATCGCAGCCAAATACTCTCAGCGCATGTTTCTCAATCTAGAGAGAAAATCCGTAGGACCCAGAGAAAAATCCACATTCCCACAGGGGAGAGAGAGAAAATTCAAACTCCAAATGTACAGACGTCAGGGCCGGGATGGAACCCACGACCTCCTGCATACCAGGCGAGGTTGCTGACATCTCGTCACCGTGGCGCCCTGATGTAATCGCAGAGCCACTTTTAATACACGCCAAGTGAACTCGAGTCGGGACTTAAGGGGGCGCTGCATTGTTCCACGCGCTCTGCTGTGGAGCCGGTTTTGGGCATCGGGGGGGTTTATTCCATTGAATGTGTTGGGCTTTTTCGGTGTGGCCACTGGTGACCTGGCCTCATAACCCTGGACTCTTGAATGCCTCGTCAGCACTGTTATTTTTGTCATCAAACGCTCATGTCTTCCTATGCACTTCGATGCGATGAGTGCATCGCGAGCATATATAATTATGCATATTTGATTGTAATTATCAATGAAATCGACTGATTGACGAATCGACGCTTCGTTAAATGGATACAATAAATATACGCATAAAAAAAATAAGCCGGCCAGGTAACTCAGCCCACCACCCCTTTGTGGGGAAGTTAACTTTATGGATAGACTCGACCCTGCCATAGGAATGTAGAACTTCCACCACAGACTCAGGGCTGTAAGCATGAGATGAGCATCGTCGAAATGCTCATTTGAGCAGGAAATAACTCGAGACTTTTAGATTTTTTTTTCTAAAGTCCACCAAAATTAGGAAACAACTTTACCATCACCATGTGGACTAATTCACCTGGCACCTTTTGGGAGCCGATGTTCCCTTCTTTAAGGATTTGGTGAAAAATACCAAAAAGGCAGCAAAAGCTTTCGCTTTGGCACATTTGCATTTGCTGGTACAGCTGTGACTCTGTGTGTTACCAGAATGTTCTCTCCACCGACACAAGGGGCGAGTGTTTTGTCTAATTGCTGGCAGGAACCCGGTGTGTTTTCGGGTTGTTTTTGGGCTGTCCCGCGTGGCATTCGCCACGATGTCCGACGTTTTGCTCCACGTGTCGGGAGCTTCTTCAGGAACAAAACGGAAACTCCCCAGCACGTGCAGCGAAACGTCGGACATCGTGGCGAACACCATGAGGAACAACCCGACAAAGACACCGAATAGCCACATGGCACAGCTGCGAAAAACCTATGCAAGTAGCAAAAGAAAGCCAACTCCAAGTCAGCAGGAAAGAGTTTATTGACGTTTTTTTTGGAGATTATTACAGTGCTTAGACAACGCCATCACGGTCAATAAGAGAGATCCTCCGAGTCAACACGAACAAGGCACAGCTGTTTCAGCAAATACAGCACAGCAACGACAACCGCCAAACAGGATGCTACTCGAGCACAACAAGAAATTGCGGCGGCAGAGGAACGATCGCGTCCACCGACTGAAACCCGCCGTGGCCTTGCGAGCCTGGAAAACACACGGGGCGAGACAGCGGGAGCGGTGCCGCGTGGGGGGACACGGTTAACAGGACCTACGAGGCCAAAGGTCACATTGAGGTGGGCGGCCAAACAGGCGTTGTGGACATCGGAAACCAAAGCTGGCCAAACGATTTTGAATAGTTTTCGATTGAAAGCTTCTTTCGTGGCTGCAGGGATTCATATTCCTGGATCTTTCGGTGAAGTCGCGTAGAAGGGAAATAATAAAATGATAAAAAATTAAGCAATAAAATTCTCATGACGTTTCGGCCACAGCACAAGCAGCCGTCCTCAGGTGAAGAACAGAGCTGTCGGAAAGACAGCGTCCTAATGAGGAATGTTGCAATGGGAAGGAGCGAGCGAGCGAGCAGCTAAAGAGGGCAGAGTGCACTCGGCGGTCAAAACTTACCACGAATTCTAACCAACTGTTACACGAGCACTAGCCGTCCTTCCGGCCAATCAAACGCGAGCGGCTGCGCTGCACAGCAAGTGTGCACACTGTGCAGTGGCTCCGGGTCGGTGTGTTTTGTCAGCCAGCTCGGAACGGAATTCGTGTCGCTTGGACGTGCGCTGTAATCATGTGACACCGAGATGAACGCCCGATATGTCCTGTTAACGCAAGCAGCTCTAACTTTTCAGTTCAGCGTGCACAAGAAGAAACGGTCACAATTTCGATTTAAAGCTTTCGTGACTGCAGGGATTTATCTTCTTGGTTCTTTCGGTAAAGTCATGTAGAAGGGAAGTAATAAAATAATAAAAATAAAACATAATAAAATAATTCTCACGACGTTTCGGCCACAATGCAAGCAGCTGTCCTCAGGTGGAGACTTCCCTTCTACGTGACTTTACCGAAAGAACCAAAAAGATGAAACGGTCACAAGTTCTTCATTCCCGAAAGAAAATAAATGCTGATAAAAGGAACGAATCGACTGAGAAATTGTACTAAATAACCAACCGAAGTCACATAAAAGTGTGCGCTTGTCAAAAAATAAGTGGAATGTACAGATAACTTGAGTAACAAGAAAGCTGGAATACATTCGGAGTAAACTTCACATCTTACAGGAGGCAATATTATCGTGTGTGCACGCACGCACGCACGCAGCCACACGTACCCGGACACATACACGCGTGCGCGCATGCACACACACCTCCTGAGCTACTCGGAGTGTCCAGTCACTCCGCATTCTGGGCAAAAGGGGTGACCCTTGTGGTGGTATACGTGGGGGCAAAGGGCTGGACTGCACCCACCACGGCTGACTCAGCGCCTCCGCCAACCGGCGCTTGCGAATTCAAAAGCAAGAGGGCTGTAGCTTTCGAATCGTGCTCAGGATACCCCGCTGTGTAATGCCCGCACGACGGCCGGGGGAGGCGAGGAATTTAAGGCGAGATTTCAAATACGGTACCCAACTGCCGAAAACCAGGATGTGCGCACGCCGCGAAAGGGCGTTCTACGTGACGCAGACAGCGCCCATTGCCTGGCGCGGCACGTGAGAGGTGTTTAACAATATTCGGGCACGTGCCGCACGGAATGATCCAATTTGTATTTTTATTGGGTGTAAATTGAGAAAACGCGGAAAGACTGGCGTTTGGGATACGCCGGTCTAAACGATGTCATCGATGGGCAGGATGGGATCGGTACCTTCTCTTAACCCTTGACAAAAGTCACCCCTTAACCAGATAAATGCTACACTCTACAGCGCCCTGTAAATGGCAGCGTGATTAAGTTCAACAACACAGTTCGTTTTTAATAGCGACGCGCATCTACATAGAACCCCCCCCCTCCCCCCCCTGAAAACGCTATGCCTGCACGAGCCAGCGTTTAATACTCTTTCTGCCCACAGGTCGGCTCAAACGCACACGTGGCGGCGGTAACTAACGAAGAGGAAGAGACTTGAAGGGACTTGCGCAAAGACAATGAGAGAGAGAGAGCGAATGGCGCGCGTAGGCCTGTAATTTTGACTTGAGCAAGCAAGGGCCGCACTGCAGAGCGGTGGCGTGCTTGGCATGGGCCCCTGGTGCAAGGAATGAAATGGGGCATTCTTTTGTTCAATTCCGCACCACCGCCACCCCATCGTCACAGCCCAGTGCCTAGCCCCCTCCCCCAACCATGGCTCCGGGTGCAGATGCACCGCCTGCACACTCGAACACAAGACGGCCTGCGGATCAACGTCGCGAACGTGCCAGGCCCGGTTTCCACAAGTCCCCCAGGACAGCTGAGCTCTCGTGGGCCTTCTCCGTTGGCATTTTCATGCCGCCGGACTTGCGCATCCAATCAACGACGGCAGCAGCTTAACGAATGCGAGTCCGTCGGCGGCCGTTCAATTACCCATGCACGTTGGCAAAGAGGTGAGGGCAAACGAGCAGCGTCGTTCCACGCAAGAGCGAGCCTCAACACACAGCTGCTGCTGCTGCTGCCGTCGCCTAACCGAAGCCATCATCGATTTGGAAATAGTTCAGCTCTATTGCGGAGCAGCGGTGTGTGACCGTTGCACCGTTTTTGCGGTTCAGCAAAGAGGTAAACGTGAGCCGAACCACACTCGCTATTTGTCGTGTCGGCAGAATCAAGGATGATCCGCCATGGTGGTGGATGCAGACTTTGGCCTGTTGGGAGAAGCAACTGGCTGTGTGTCTGCTTCCAGGGTCCTGGTAGTGGTACAGTGAATGGGTATGCTGAGACTGCATCCTGTGAATCCAGTTTCACGGGAGTCATCCAATGAAAGAACCTTTCTCCGTGGACTTCAATGCAGACAAGACTCTGGACTTGAGTGCAACGCACGTAACAATGTATCGATTTGAGCGTCGACCACAACCGTGCAAGCTTTGAAACTGTTACGTGTGATTTATGCAAATTGTACGAAAAGGATATGCCCATGAATGTTACATTAAGGTTCATGTAGGAAGCAAACCTTTGAGAATAACACAACAAAATGGAATCACTACAATTGGGGTAGTAAAAAAAACATTAAACTGTTGGGTTGAATCGGCGCCCTGAAATGGCAAAAATTCATTGAAACGCGGTGAACGTGATTTTTTGCGACACATGCCTAAACGGCAATTTGCACTCGCGTGGAGCAAGAACGGTAACAGTGCACGCACCCACGTGCGGGGCAACACAGCAATGAAACGATCACACAGTAAAGAGGTAACGTCGCGTTTGCTAGCAGTACTCATCATCAATAACCGGTTTCCAAGGGTTGAGCACATTTATCGGACAAAATTAGAGGCGCAGCCTCGACAGAAACACATTCGACGAACAAAAATGTAGCGAGCCCGCTCATTGCTGTGACTTATTCTTCACAGGAGAGAGCGTCGGGGACAAACGCTGATCGTAGCAGGCATAGCAGTTTCAGCCTAACAGCTACACGGATAAGTGCCTGTATAATACGGTAAAGGTCGCTCTACAAGCTGCTACCGTCGTATAATAAAGTTACATTCATACATCAGGTTGGTTACAGTTAAGCGTAATGTAGGCGCGAGAGTCGGTCAATGCTGAAGTTAAACGACGGCACTCGAAAGTTACGCGACATCCCGATAGCGCGTCGCGCGACGCCGTAGAGCCGCCGGGTCCGCAGGTGACGAGATCAAAGGAGGGCAAGTAGTGCTTGCACCGGGGCGGGCGACGCCTGGATGGATGGCGCGGTTCAAAGGGCAAACATTTTGCGGACGAAAGTACCGAGGCTGTGCGTCCCGGTCGGTCCGATAAGATGAATAACAATGTTCAACAAAAAAAAAAAATTTGGCCTGGACTTTTGCAGCTGTTTTAGACTAATTTCAGGGTGCTGATTCCAAATCTGATCTCAGATTTGCTCTATCACATCTCATTTTTATGCTATCGGCATACCCCATTTTCATTGATTTTACCCGAAATTAACTCTGTCACTTATGATTGCAAGTTGTTGCGAGTCAGTGACTGCTTTAGTGTTAAAATATGGTGCTGTATTTAGAGGATAGTGTGTTAATAATATAATTTTATGTAGATATCCACATTTATTTAATATTTTTCTTCTGCAGTTTTTATTGAAAATGCAATGCCAGATTTGGAATCAGCACCCCAAAATTACCTTAAAACCGTTGGAATACCTTATGCCAGAAAAAGTGTGTTGACCAGTGTAATGGTTCTTCAGCGACGGAAAAGTCACTGATATTTTCCGGCGGCAGGGCTCTTGTAACGTCGTGTCAGTGACGTTCGATGGAGAAGTTTCGTGCGTGGGGGGAGGCCAGGTCACGCCGAGAGGTCAAAGCCTCGAGCCGGCAGCGCCGATATTCACCAGGCAAGCTGCCAAATCCTAGCGGCCGCCTGCGATTAAACCAGAATCTTAAGAGTTGATGACCTCAGCCCAGTCACCAATGACTCCACGAGAAAAAGCAAATGCATAAATACATTCAATTTGGTACTGCACTCAATTTGGCTAAATTTCAGCTCTCGAGAACAATTAAAACAGCATCACGCGATGAAGGTTTCAGTGGCAGCGTGGGTAGCAAAGTGTTGCCTTCGACTTTGTCGGCCAGACATCACTTGAAGGTTTTTCAGAGGTCGCTCTGTGATCTCCATTCTTTGACAAATGGTTGCACTGCCCTGCGAAATACCAACTGGATTCTCCGTCTCACGATGACTTCCGACAGCACAATCGGGAATAGATTTGGGAAAGATCATTTTTTTTTTAAAGAAGTGTGGGTATGGCGCAAGAAGTGACATCACTAAAGTGCAACCAAACTGAAATTTCCAAGTCTTTGTTTTTCATTTACAAAGTATTAAACATGTACCGGACCAGCCTGGGGGACACAGCATGGGCACCTATGCACGATGAAAAAACCATTTGGTGTTCATGATAGTGATCGCTCACTGCTCACAGATGCCACTGGCAGCATACGCGACGACACGATGTCACACAAAGCCCTCAGTCTCAACGCGAACCCATCCCCTGGCAACCTCACGGCGAAGTTGAACCTTGCATGAAATGTCTTGGTAAACCAGGACAATGACCTCCAAAAAATCAAGTGTTCTCCGTGATCATAATGAGTATTGAGCGGTGCACTCATCTCTGATGGTGGTCTGAACGGGCAGTGAAAATTCCATGTTTTCATGGCAAGACACCAACCTTTCCATAGGACAACCACTGCTCACTTCCCACCCTGTAGTGCAGTCTTTCCGGGTCGTATTTAATTTACCAACCCCTAAACGATGATAACGATGGTAACATTGGCTATGGGGCTAAATCCACCATGGCCAGGATATGAACTCATGCCCACACAACTGGGAGCACATTGGTTCTCTACCAGCTGCAAGGTATTCGAGTCTCTATCTGGGTTCAATCTCCAGTTTATCCATGTGTGTTTTTAAACATCGTTAATGGCCATACATCCTATATTTTTGGCAGAATTTTCAGATTAATTATCCTGTGTGCAACCAGCAGGGCATCAAGTGAACTCTTCTATAAGTTTTGGCTGCGTGTTTTCCACATCTTTCCGTCTCCCGCACGCATGCACGCACTGGAGTACATTTAACCACGTGTTTCACACCTCTCATGGGGGATACCTATAATTCTAAAAGTCCAGACATTTGCCCCGCAGCAAACCCTCGGCCGTCTGTCGAAGACGGCATGAGGCAGGAGGGGGCGAAATGTGATTAAGGTGCAAAAGTAGTCTTTTGTTTTAAATGTTTTACTATGTACAGGTATAGCTCGTTGTTCGTTCATCTGCCGCTGGACTGGAGCCTCCCCAACGCAATGTGAGTCTTTGTCGCCATACTTTACCACGCTGGTCAGGGCGGGTTGGTGAAGGCGGGAGAGCATAGATGGGAGAAGAGAGGATTGCAGGAACAGAATGGTGTTGAGTGCATTTGCCCCATTGCTGCCCAGCTTGTATCCCCGCAGCCTGCAACCGACTGTGCAATGCGGTCGCCCACCCAAGCACTATCCAGGCTCAAAACTTGCTTGGCTTCCAAGATATATTGAGATCGGGTGATTCACGGTTGATATAGGCGATAATTATATCTTATATATGTAACTGATGCCTCTATTATTAGTGGGTAACAATTTTACAACAGACCGACAATTTAAAAAAGAAACAATCTCTTTAACGTCATTGGTCTAAAAAGCGAAAAGTGCCAATGGGATGGTGCTCATCTCCGTTTGCTTCCCAGAGCCGGCGGTGAGAATTCCACATTCCCACGGCAGGGGCCAGGATATCCAAACGTTTCCACCACAGCCGAGTGTGCGGCGGGGATCAATGCGGTATCCGCTCACCGCCGCAGAGTCAGCGCGGGCCGCTGGGCCGCTGGGCCGCTGGGCCGCTGGGCCGCTGGGCCGCTGGGCCGCTGGGCCGCTGGGCCGCGTCGCGCGACGGCCGGGGAGTGGCTGACACGCGTCGACCGCAACCGACCGCACAACCCTCGACTCGTCGGCACCACAACTGTGTTTCCTAAACGACGCAGACGTACGATTAAGGCACTCCCGCCGCGGAAAACTGGAACAGTAGCAGGGGGGCGTGTGCATTCAAGCCAAGGCACATGGAGGGGCGGCAGGGATAACACTGCAGTCCTCTCCTCCAGCCCAGCTAATCCCGCGACCTCACACCGATAAGCGCGCGGAGCTTAAGCCGAGCTCCAAGAAGTGGGTTTGCTGCTTGATTAAATTGCGTCTAGCTGTGTTGGTGAGTTTGCGGGCTTTGCGGTGACGTTAGGACATAGTTGCTAAGAAAGGTCAAACCGGAACTAAAACCACAGTTAGGGTGCCGTGAGTGGGATGTTACGGATGAGGCGTGCCGGCGAGACCATGGTGGCCACTCTTTCTAAACGGTGGAGACTCGCTCTGCTCGAGATCGCAGCGCGTGTGGACGGCACCGTCACGTTTGCCTTGTCACAAGAAGCACTTTGTCCACGCCTATTGTCGAGTGGATTTTCTGTCGGGGTTCAACGATTTGCCAGCCCGGCGATTCAATCAGCCGTCGCTATGCACAGTTGTGACGGAAGCCAGGAGGCAAATTGTTGTTTTAAGATATTGGCGAATTAGCAGCATTTAGTGGCTGGAGGGGGTGATGGGAACTCATTGCATGCAAATCTCACTAATTGGGAAAACATTGACTCTTACCCATACGATTGGATGCATGCGTACTTTTGTTAAACATTCGATAGGAACGGCTGCATCAATGACGCATAGTCAGATGAGTTGCGTACTGTGCATGTTACGCAAAGGCATATGAATTATGTACGAAAATGAAATTTGACGTGTAATACATATGCACCGCACTTTTCCTGCACATGATGGAAGATACTGAAGCGTGCATGGGGAGAAGCGGTCACATGATCATCGGGGCCCACGAGGGGGCGTTCGGTAATGCGTATCGCTTCAACTACAGCGTGTAGTTCGGAATAATTTGAAAGACAAGAGTTTTTGCACAGCAGTTCAAAGTAACATTGCAGATACGGTGTAAGGCTTTAGTTAATGCTCACCCAATACGTTCGCATCAAAGATTGAGAGAATGAGCAACTGATTGAAATTTGTGGAAAAAAAATCTATGCGTCATTGCACCCACACACCTCACACCAACGACATTTCATTTCGGTAACGCTTTCTCCAGGATGCAAAGCCAAGGCTAGAGGCTGGAAGTGCCTTCAAATGCCTCATGTGTTATGAACCCCAGTGGGTTTCCCACAGGAAAGCCACAAAGACACTTTTTTTCAGGAGGGTGATGCATTGTAATGTTTGGCTAACGCCAATGACAGTGTCCGTTTTAATTGGTGGGATGAAACCGGAAAAACCGGAGGTAACCCACGCAGAACAGGAGAACGTACAATCTCCGCAAAGAAATAAATCCGAGTCAGGAATCGAACCGAGAGCCTTCTAGCTGTGAGGCACAGGTGTTACCTCCACTGCACCACCCCCACTGCCCCTTGCACAAGGATATGGGGATCTCTCCCCTCTCTTCTCTGGGAAGGTTGGGTTAAGTGCCTGTACCAGGGCTTAATTTCTCACCAAACTGCAATAGGCTGAGAGACAGGACTGTAGGAGGGCATTAGGCCAAAACTGAATCAAGATAAGGCTTGCCAGGGGCAGAAATATTTCTCGGGCCACCGACGCAGCTATTATGAAGCCACGGTTGCACCCAGATGTTTAAACTGCTACATTCACTTCCCACTCCTGCCACTCAAACCCTGCGGGCCAAATCACCACCGTGTGCACTCATCGCCCCGGCTTCTGGCCGCGGACTGCACGGGCGCAGGCCGAGCATTGGCGAAGCGTGGTTACAGGCGTGCGTTACACTCCAGCAAAACAAAAGGCGAGTGCGCACGTAACAAAAAAAACAACCAATACACAATCGGAAACATTCCGAGGCGTCTCATCTGATAAAGTCACTTCGTCGGCCGTGCAGAGACGAACGAGCATTGCGGGCGGCCGCTGCGGTGAACGGGGAGTGTCGTCTGCGGCGGTGCAAACGGTTTCTCTAAAACCACCTTCGCGCACCGTGGACCCAACGTGCGGCGCTGGGTGCGGTGCTGTCTGCGGTGCTGATTCGACCTACGCGGCAATGACAACCAGACTCGGCACATGGCACTGACCCTGCGGGTGTAGTGGTGGTGGCGGTGACGGCGGTGGCGTTGCCGATTGATGTCCGGCAGCGATCCCGGGCCCTGCTACCGTGTGCTCGCTCTGAAATGCAACAGGGGGGCCGGAGGTTGCGATGCAAAACATTTTTAAAACCGTGGCAGGTTATTTTTTTTTAATCACAGTTTAAAATCTTTCCCTCAATTGTATTAAAGGTTTGACTCAACACTTGCTTCTTTGTTGTCTCGTTTGTATCGTTTTTTCTGAAGCATATCATTTCCACAATTCGTTGCTGACCGATTCTCACATGTGTATGGATTTAATTCCACGGATTGATGGACTGTTACATGCTGTTAATACGATTGGAATGTATTCAAAAAGCCTAAACGTGACCACATCTCTAAACGCTGCGGCAGGCAGTGAGCACAACACCCCGTGCTGCTGCGTTTGTCTCTTCAGTGCCGATGATCACACATCAGATATTCCAAGATACTTTGGAATTATCATTATCACAGCAGCAAGATACGAGAAGTCCTTTTTCTTTTACTTTTATATTTTGTTCGGTGCGTGTCTCTCCGTTTCCATTGTGCTTTTTGTCTCATGACAGACGAACTAATATTTTAATTATCAGAGCTGGCATGTGGCCAATTTAACAATTAAATACATCCTTGAATATCAAATTTCGGTGTGCATTCATTGACGACTTGACCGGGATTACCAACTCATTACCCATTTGAGTAGAAACATTTGAATTGTGGGTGGCTATCTTAAATCGAACCCACGATCGTAGCAGTGCCGGCTCATCACTCTGACGAGATCACCCAGCCACCTGTGCCAGATTTTAGTTAAATGTATGGATCGTTCAAAGCAATACTCTGCAGGTATAGTAACTCTTACGGGCATTGTAATGATGCATCACCCCCTGCCCATCACGATTCAATTCAACATATTTTTTTATTGCAGTAAACGAAGCACTTCTGATGGCTGCTGGGTTTAAAAGACCCTATTACACAAAAACACACGTGCATCGAAACTAACCGATATTCACGCAATGCCTACTCGCAGTAAAAACACACACTTCCCCCTCCTCCCCCTCCTCACCGTGACATCCTCTGGTGTCACCAAAGTCTCGTCCAGGTCGCCCGCGTCGCGATCCGGTGTTCCGGGCCGGGCGTCCACACAGCACGCTCGCCCTTCCTCTCCTCCTACTCCTCCTGCGTCTGCCGGGGCCGTGGGCAACGGCTTCACCAAGACCATGCACTCCTTCTGCCACCACTGCACGGATCCTTCGCCGCTGCTGCCACCGCCTCTGCCCGTGCCCTTGCTCGCCGCGACGAACTTCAGCCACAATTCCTTGAACAAGTCCTTCACGGTGTCGGGGATAGCTCTGTGCTCTTCCCTCTCCTGCGGCGAGAGTGAGGCGAGTTCCTCCAGCCCAGGCATCGAGTCGTAGTCCTGGTGCTGCTCTGGCAGGGCGACGTTCCGCTCCGCGACATTCTCTACCGGGGTCTCGGCGGAGGTCTCAGCGGCGGCCGGCGGTGCGATCTGCGCGACGCCCCCGTCCACGCCTCTTTGTTGCGAGGCATTTCGCAGCGTGTACAAACTTGGGAGCTGTGGAGCCACACACACGCGGGCGTGCACACACACGCAGGGCACACGGCTTGCAAAGAGGCCTTCATCCAGCGGTAGATAGATCCGAGCTGCTGCTGTTGATGATGATAATGGTGTACGAGTATGCGTGCTTTTTTCTTTTCTTTTGGTCTCCGTCCAACGAGGAGGTGGAAGCAACGAATTCAGATCACGTGCAAGGTGCAAGGTGGACTGCCGCACTGCAGCACCATGAGAGGTGAGGCCATCGCCCAGCAGTGAATTGACCATGGCTGATGGTGATTGTGATCGTGACGTGACAAGCAAATAATCACTTTCGTGCCACAATGCTGTGACGAGAGAAACGGGAGCGCGAGTACAATCCGGAACTTACTTCTTGAAGGTCATCGTCGTCATCGTCATCATACTGCAGAAAACTCTGGTCTGTAATGGACCAACTGTAATCCTCCTCGCCACCTGCATCCACCACAAACAACAATGTCATAGAGGGCAGGGGAGTGTCGACCCCTCCTTTGAAGTGAACAGTCTTGTTTTTGTATGCACGCAAATATGTTGAACTTTTTTCGCACAGTACATAGCCAACCATGCTCATCGGAAGATGCAGCATCTCATGAGAAAACGGACAAGAGCCATTTCTCCAGGCTCATCGATCACTAATCACGTCGGTACCATTACGGGATTTAACCCCCAATAATTAGAGTACAAAATGATTATCCGAGGAAAGCCACCTGGTGTCTCCGTAGCAGGGTGGTGGGGGGTGGTTTGTAGCTCAGTGGCAAAATGTTAACGCCTTCGCCTGGTATGCAGGAGGTCTTGGGTTCGAGCCCGACCCTGACGCCTGTATATGTGGAGTTTGCGTGTCTCTCTCTCCCCGTGGTCGCGTGGATTGTTCTCTCGGGTCCTCCGGTTTTTCCCTCCGCATTTAGAATCAACGTCACGCGTTCAGAGTCTTAGGCCGCTATACATTTCCACGCGATGATAAGCACACTTCGTAGGGCTATCATTTGTGATAGCCAGAGCAATGTAAGCTCAGTGGGCCTTACCTGGTAAAAGATTATTATTTTTGAGTTCACAGTGTGGGCGTGAAGAAACCCGCGGCACCGCACCCGCCACCCCTATCCCCCACCCGACTCGCGTCCCACGGTGCCCGGCGGGACATACCGCCGGAAGTCCCCGCGAGCGGCGAGCTCCCGTTCTCTCCGGCGCCGTCCGACTCGCTCGCCGAGTTGCTGTCTCCCGCGGGGCGGCTGTTTCCGAGCAAGCTGCCTCGGCCGTTGCTGCGCCCCAGGTTGGGACCCGGTCCGGGGTGCTGCTGGTCACTGTCGTCGCTGCCGCCGCCGCCACCGGCTTTACTGCTGCCATCGCTCTCTTCGTTGTCTAGGTCGTCGTCGTCGTCGTCATCGCCGTCATGGCCGTCTTCTCCACGGTGCTGCTTGCAGTAGAGTCTGGGGAGGCGGGGCGGAAGTTCCCGCCAGTGTTACAACTGCCACGGAAATTCGCGATTAAAATATTGCCGTTTTCTTTTCATGTCGTCAACGATGATCGAGCGGATGACAATCGATGATTACGCCTACCCACCGGAGGCCAAAGCGCGAGAATGAGATGTACTTAGCGAGCCCAAATTAATGAGTTTGAATGAAAGCTATGAAAAGACTGCACGAGCTCATAGACTGGCTGATCAGATATTGGGTGGGTGGGGGGACGGAGTAGGAATTGCACACCTTTCACACAAAAATGTAATAGCTACGAGTGTTTGACTAAATATGCGAATGCTTTAGTCGACTGGACTGACGATGACGACATGAAATATACAGACAAGTTAGGACTTGACTAAAACTCCACAGGTTGTCGTCAACACAACTAAGACTTCGACTAAACTAAAATAATGCTACATCATGAGACCTCCTTTGCCAGTACCAAAATATGAGAATAGGTTTTCCCCTTTTTTCTGGCAACAAAACAGCTGTGTTAAGATGTTAAAACACCAAACTGAAACATTTTACAAGGAATCATGTCTGCATTAACCACAATACTTGTGGTCAGAATGCAAAAAAACACATTTTCTTGGTTCTTTCGGTAAAGTCACGTAGAAGGGAAATAATAAAATAATAAAAAATTTCACATAGTAAGTAAATATTATTATATTATTTTTATTATTTTATAATTTCCCTTCTACGTGACTTTACCGAAAGAACCAAGAAGATGAATCCCTGCAGTCACGAAAGCTTTAAATCGAAATATATGCATTGTCTTTAAAACAAATTGGTCCACACCAGAGACAGCTTTCTTTTGAGCCTCGTCTCAAACGGTGTTAGACCAGAGGACGCCTTTTGGAGTATGTTTTTTTTGTTTGCATTTTGACCACAAGCATTGTGGTTAATGCAGACGTGATTCCTCGTAAAAGGTTTCAGTTTGGTGTTTTAACATCTTAACACAGCTGTTTTGTTGCCAGAAAAAAGGGGAAAACCTATTCTTGTATAAATAATTCCGGCATCAACACTGGTGCCCATGCACCCACGGTGGAGTTACCTGTTGCTCTGTCGCTGAACAGCTACCATGCTTCATGGCGAACCACACCCGTGGCTTGCTCTCGATACATTGATGAATACATCGCGAGTATAAGAATCGATGTTCAATAGATTAATCGATGCATGCCTACCGTAGGGCAGTACAATCAACGCACGGACATGGGCACTGACCCCATGTGCGTTCATAATAATCATGTTTTTTTTAATGCTTTGTTTACCCAGGAGAGCCTGAGTCCCATCGCTGTTTTTCAGGAGGATGCTGCAAGGTTTTCGTTATAGGGGACGGCAACTGCTATGCATTTCCCAATTGTTGTTGTTGCTACAATGACGCCGGCACGGAATAGCGCGCCGTTATGCGAACGACGTCACGGGACATTTAACGATCCGCCGTGAAGATGGCGCGCAGTAAATGATGCTGAATCACTTCCGTGGTTATCATCAGGGCGGTCTGCCAGATTGGAACCGCGCACCTCTTAAGGCGAAGCGGCGAACGTGCCACCAATGGCTCACATCACAGTCCCTGTGGGGTTACAAACATCGCCGAGGGTTTTGTGCCACTGCAGATCTCAGCCAGCACTCACTTGTAGATGCCCTTCGAGGAGTTCTCTATGATTTTAGCACAGTCCATCTTCCCGCAAACGTAGTGGTAGGTTTTGGAACATTTTTTTATTTCACATCCTATCGTGCCCCCTTGGTTTCTGCATTTGGAGCATTTCTGTCAAAAGAAATCAACAAAAAAATAAAAACGAGCATGAACACCACACAGCCGGGAATGTAGCTGATATCCATTGTTAATTCTGGAGCCCAGCACAAAAACTAAGAAAAATGCTCGACAAAAATATGAACTTACATTTGTTAATGCACCCGAAATGGGATGGGAAGGGGACGGACTGAGCAAGGGGGAGAAGAGAATAAGAAGCAATTGAGGGAGTCTGAAAGCACGGGGGTTAAAGAGGAAGGTTTTGAGGAGAGGAGTTGAAGGCAGAGATGATGAGGCAGAGGTCACAAACGGGTTTTGATTCCTTACCCGTACCCGTACCTGGCCACACCAGAGTCGCAAACGGGCATCCTGCAGTCACGAAAGTTCTAAAATTAAGATTGAACCACTTCTACGGGGAAGTTTTAAACTTATCTTCTTTTTTCCCTCTCTCTGACTACTTGTTCTCTCTGCCTGTGTCCTCTCTTTGGAATGTTCACACTTAAATTCTAACTTAGCAATCTTTGAAATACGTAATCAACCAGGCTATGCGTTAATTGTGTGCTGACCGACCCTCTGTGTTGTATTACATTACATTTCGATATTTTACTAGGTTATTTAATTTTAGTGTGTCCTTCTCCTGATTTTCAGGCTTGCTTGCCGTGTCATCGCACTTGCAGCACCACGTTTTGTTGTCCACTCATTGATATGCTAACTTTTCTCTAACCCCCCTCCCTCTCTCTGCGTCCGCTCTCCTCTGTCTATTTAAGGCCACCCCACAGAGACGATCACCTCTCTCTGTTACCTGTGTTGCTCTCTCTATGTATCTTGGTGATATCTGTCTGCTAATATGTCTGTCTATAGTTTCCTGGTTAGATTTTATGTCGCTATTTCATTATACCTGATGATGATTGCTTGTGTTGCAATCGAAACGTCGTATTCTATTATTTAATTTAATTTATTATTTTATCTTTAGACGTGACTTAACCGAAAGAACCAAATAATAATTCCTGCAGTCATGAAAGTTCTAAAATTAAGAGGGTACCCGTACCCAATACTCGGCCGGGTACGGGTAGCCGGGTATCCAGTAGGGTACGGGTATCGGGTACCCGATTGCGACCTCTGTGATGAAGCCATGTTGCAGGCGCGGGTGGGTTGATTCTAGGAACTTGAATTGTGAGAAGAGACAAGACGTTGGGAAATGAATGACAAACGGTTACTCACCAGTGACTCACGGCCTACCCGTACCCGGCCGCACCAGGGTCGCAAACGGGTACCCGTACCCGACTGGGTACGGGTAGCCGGGTATCGGGTAGGGTACGGGTATCGGGTACCCAATTGCGACCTCTGGGATGAGGTTCCACAGGGTGGGGAGGCCTCGTAGTGAAAATAACAGCCGCCGGTGGCCGAGCAGTGAAACAAAACAATACGGAACGATTTCTCCGCACGGCTGCTTTTTACACTGTAACAGGACCGAATTGTTAAGACATGATCACTCATACCAATAACATCTGACAAACCCGTCCGGCATTAAGTTTAACGGGCACAACCCAGAAATCCCATATCAGCTCGGATCTTTTGTGCTTATAAAAAAGCTGTTGGATATCACGCAATTCTGTAAGGCCAGTAGGGTGAAAGTCTAAAACGAATATTTCATTTTTCAGGAAGTTTATATTTTTCATCAGCATGTTTTTTTTGTTACGTATATATTCAGAAAAAACATCGTTTATTCACAAGCTTGTCAGTGAAACCCCAATTGTAAAGAAGCAGTAAGATGACTCTTTTGTTCTTCGTCTATATTTGATTGTGAAAGATTACAAAAAGGCGTGTGGATACACGGTGGGGGGTGGTGAGCATTACAGTAAAATACTGGAGAGAATGTCAACTTAGGTTGAAAGTGAAGTTTTACAAACTGAATTCAATATCAATATTAGGGTGGTGCGGGCACAGAGTTTTATTCGATTTTATTTTCATTGTTTACACGGATGATCATGTCATTCCGTTTAGACAGTTACCCAGCTATTGTACACGGACACGGGCAATCCGTGGTGCATGACCACAGCAGCAACAAAAGCATCCGAGTACAGGGTCCTTAAGGAAAATTACACACGGCTCTGTGAACCAAACAACCCGAGTTGAAGTCCCGGACATGATCAACATCAGGGGCAAGCGAGATCTGAATCAGTCCTGGCTCCTTCACCAACCCGCACTGAGCAACGTGGTGAGGTTTGGTCAAACAACCACCACGATCGACGCAGCAGGGCAAGTCCTTGTCCCAGCAGCGAATTGACAAAGGGCTGTAAATTAAACTGTTATTAAGTAACCATGACATTTCGATTTAAAGCTTTCGTGACTGCAGGGATTCATCTTCTTGGTTCTTTCGGTAAAGTCACGTAGAAGGGAAATAATAAAATAATAATAAATTAAACATAATAAAATACAATTCTCACGACGTTTTGGCCACAACGCAAGTAGCCGTCCTCAGGTGAAGAACAGGGCTGTCGGAAAGACAGCTTTCACAGCATTCAGACGCTGTCTTTCCGACAGACCTGTTCTTCACCTGAGGACGGCTGCTTGCGTTGTGGCCGAAACGTCGTGAGAATTGTATTTTATTATGTTGTATTTTTTCTTATTTTATTATTTCCCTTCTACGTGACTTTACCGAAAGAACCAAGAAGATAACCATGACATATTGTACATATTCACAGGAAACATTGGCTATTTCATGGCGGGGAAAAATGTGAACAGCTGCAATTGTCAAGACGCGATAACGGACTAGTTGAGGGTTACATTTATACTTTTGCAATACATGATATCGTATTCTGGCTGTGCCATCCATATTCGTGATTGTGTCACTGATAACACAGTCGTTTAACAGGAGCAGTGGTGTCTTTTTTTAAATCTCGGGCAACATATGCAAACGTACTCCTGTGAACTTCCTGGTACATTTCCACGTTTGTTCTCATTTCTCACAAGTGAGGGTTTTTTTCTCTCTCTCTCTCTCACTCGCCTCGTTTTTCACTCCACACCATCGCTACAACAGTCCATGGTTCCTGCTCCCGCGAACTTCACTTCCTGATTCCTCCACCCATGTTTCGTCTCATCCACCACCACACCGAGTTCAACCACCACACTATAGGTCAAAACAACACTCACTCACGCACCCACTCACTCACTCACCACCCTGCAGGTCAAAACACTCACCACTCACTCACTCACTCACCACACTGCAGGTCAAAACAAAACACTGCAGGTCAAAACACAAGTCACTCACTCACTCACCCCCTCACACACTCACTTACCCACTAACTCACTCACTCACCCACCCACTCACCACACCACAGGTCAAAAAACACTCACTCACCCACCCCCTCACTCACTCACCCACCCTCTCACTCACTTACCCACTAACTCACTCACCCACCCACCCACTCACCACACTGCAGGTCAAAACAACACTCACTCACTCACCCACCCACCCCCTCACTCACTCACCCCCTCACTCACTCACTTACCCACTAACTCACTCACCCACCCACTCACCACACTGCAGGTCAAAACAACACTCACTCACTCACCCACCCCCTCACTAACTCACTCACCCACCCCCTCACTCACTCACATACCCACTAACTCACTCACCAACCCACTCACCACACTGCAGGTCAAAACAACACTCACTCACTCACCCACCCCCTCAGTCACTCACTTACCAACTAACTCACTCACCAACCCACTCACCACACTGCAGGTCAAAACAACACTCACTCACTCACTCACACACCCCCTCACACACTCACTTACCCACTAACTCACTCACCACACTGCAGGTCAAAACAAAACACTTGAGGTCAAAACAACACTCACTCACTCACTCATCCACCCCCTCACTCACTCACCCACTAACTCACTCACCCACTCACCACACTGCAGGTCAAAACAACACTCACTCACTCACTCACCCACCCACCCACCCCCTCACTCACTCACTCACCCCCTCACTCACTCACCCCCTCACTCACTCACCCACCCCCTCACTCACTCACTTACCCACTAACTCACTCACCCACCCACCCACTCACCACACTGCAGGTCAAAACAACACTCACTCACCCGATCACCACACTGCAGATCACAACACTTCTCTCTCTGCATCTGCCCATGGACTGCTCCACTTTAGAATTCCCTTCCGTCGTCTCTTTTCCAAAGCTCTTCTGAAAAAATTTGTAAATTCAAGCAACGTATGAACTGTTACCTACTATAATTTCAAGAGTGCTGTTTGTTACTGGCCACTTGGCCTTTTGAGCCTATGCTCATCAACCATGAAAAAAGTTTCAATGTAAAGCTTTCGTGACTGCAGGGATTCATCTTCTTGGTTCTTTCGGTAAAGTCACGTAGAAGGGAAATAATAAAATAATAAAAATAAAACATAATAAAATAATGTTATTTTATTATAAAATAATAAAAATAAAACATAATAAAATAATATGTTATTTTAATAAAATAATATGTTATTTTATTGTTTTATTTTTATTATTTTATTATTTCCCTTCTACGTGACTTTACCGAAAGAATCAAAATAAAACATAATAAAATAATGTTATTTTAATAAAATAATATGTTATTTTATTATGTTTTATTATTATTATTTTATTATTTCCTTCTACGTGACTTTACCGAAAGAACCAAGAACATGAAAAAAGTGTGTTAAAAACACTGTGAAAGAGAAATTGGCCACAGATGATAATTGTGACCCGAATGAAAAGGGGCCCTGAAAGTAAGTGAGACTATGCCGTGTAAATAATGTGCATTATTGAAAAATATATAAATACGTGGAGTCTTTGTGGATTGTCAGTCGTAATAAATAAATTAATAAAAATATCTCGCGGTTTATTCACCACCAAAATATGAATATAATTAATTCATCCAATACAACTTTGGGCCTGAAGACCCATTTCTCAGGAGGGTCCTGTGTATAGGGTTGCTCGGCCAAATCCATTTGGTATATGGTAGGAAGATCGTTCTTTCAAACGACGATGATCGTTGTTGTAAATGATAACAACTTCATTGGGACGAGAGTGCCAGTGGTGAAGCAGACTCACTATTCTCTTCCCGCGCTTTATCTCTTTCATAACCGTCTTGACGTCAAAACTTCCAAACTCCCCGCTCGACTTTGGGCCTTCAATTGTTCCGGATGAAAACAGCTGTGGAGCAAATGGAAGGTGACATACCTGATCAATTGCAATACAAAAATAATAGATTTATTGACACATTCATGGGCTGAGACCAACAAAATCTTTAAACGAGAGAACTTGGTCTAATTGCAGGTGGCCGATACCCAGATTCGAACCCAAGAACCAGAGGTCGCAACCGGGTACCCGATACCCGTACCCTACCCGATACCCGGCTACCCGTACCCGGCCAGGTACGGGTACGGGTACCCGTTGGCGACCCTGGTGCTGCCGGGTACAGGTACGGGTAGGCCGTGAGTCACTGGTGAGCAACCGTTTGTCACTCATTTCGGGTAGGGTACGGGTACGGGTAGCGTACGGGTACCCGTACCCGGCCGGGTACGGGTACCCATTTGCGACCCTGGTGCGGCCGGGTACGGGTAAGGAATCAAAACCCGTTTGCGACCTCTGCCAAGGACCCTCAGCCGTGCCGGCTCAGCATCTCTGAGTTTTGAGCCACCCCAACATCTCCGTGCAACTCTTCATGCTAGAATAGAACAGAGCCATCTCTGATATCCCTTCGCGAGTATCTTGGTCTGCGCAGTAGAGGGCAGCTATTTTCCCACCGCGCTCTGCCGTATAATTTTAACCCAGCATCTCAGCGGTGTTGGCCCAGTGCCTCCGACCTCCCGAGTTGCTCCCTTTGGTTAAAATGAATTCACTTGAGCCACCGGGCAACGTCCTCACCAAGCACTTGTGGTGCGCCGCGATCTTTTTGGAAGACACGTAGAGCTTTCCCAGCATCAGCACGTCGTCGCCCTTGTGGCAGAAGCTACACTTGGTGTCAGGGTCTGTCCTAGCGGTGGAGGAGTGGGCGCCCTAGAGTCGTGGAGGGGTGGGGCGAGACGGGGGGGGGGAGAGTGGTTTGGCAAGAGTGAGGAGGCAAGACGAGGGAGCACGAGGTGAAGGTCAGTCGCTGGCGAAAAAAAGCATTGACGAGGGTTTGCACAGGTTAACGATGTGACAGGAGCAGAAAGAGAACGTTTTTACCTGCAGTGTGGTGAGTGGGTGAGTGAGTGAGTGGTATGGTGATTGAACACAGTATGCATGAGACAAAATAGTGTAGTTGCCCAAGTTTTTAGCACGAGCGTAAGAACCGACGAGTGAAGTTTACCGGAACAACGACAACGGTCGTAGTAATGCAAGATGCAATGGGGAGAAATATATTCACGTGCTGATACGAGGGCTGTGGACTGAGTGGTGGCGTAGTGGTTAGTGCAGTGCGCTTTGACCCCACCGACCTGAGTTCGATTCCCGGCTTCGGTTAACATCACTCCTCCCCACCCCCCACTTCAGCAACCCACATTGACCATTGTGAAGTACAGCTAAACAACCCCCAGGGACAGACAAAGCTTGGGGAGGGTTTCATCGAGCAGTGAATGAACACAGGGCTGAGAATGATTACTGTGATCGATCAGAATGCATGTCAGGATGACTTCGGTTGTGGGGAAGGGGAGGGGGGGGTCGTCGTTACCCGTGAACTGCCAGGCGTCTGTTCCTGTCCATGCTTCGAGGAGACGGTAGACTTTCCCTCTCGGCGGTGTGCCCCCCCCGCCTCTGTGGACAGAGAGTGGAAGGGACACGGGGCCACGGTGGAGTTCGTTCTCATGCCAACCAGCCCTTCCGCTGCCAAGTCGGTGCTCCTACCACCACACTCGGGCGGTGTTAATGTAGCCAGCATGTTTTTATTACAGTCACCGTCTTAGTCTATGCGACCTGGGGAAATGGAGTCAAGTCTTAGTCTGCAGATTTCATGTCGATTTAAAGCTTTCGTGACTGCAGGGATTCATCTTCTTGGTTCTTTCGGTAAAGTCATGTAGAAGGGAAATAATAAAATAAAAATAAAACATAATAAAATACAATTCTCACGACGTTTCGGCCACAACGCCATTCAGCCGCTGTCTTTCCAACAGACTTGTTCTTCACCTGAGGACGGCTGCTTGTGTTGTGGCCGAAACGTCGTGAGAATTGTATTTTATTATGTTTTATTTTTATTATTTTATTATTTCCCTTCTACGTGACTTTACCGAAAGAACCAAGAAGGAGATTTCATGTCGTCAAAATCGCTTAGTCTAATCGACTTAAAGCAGTCTTGGTTATTTAATGTTGGTGTCGTGCTCTGGCACGGTAGTAAGAGCAGTTTACGCAAATGCTGTCGCAAGAGGCCACGTGTCTGGCACCAGCGGTCCTTCGCTGACCATGCGTGATGAGATAATGCACGACACCCGCCACTCAGTAAATACTTTCCATACATATATGGTCAATTACCATTGTTTAGATCTCTCAGTGTCGCAAGATTGATCTTAGTCTGCCGTCTTTATTCAGACAAGTTAATGTTGTCTCACCAGAGCCAGTCATCCCTTGGCCTGATGTTAGGGTTAGGGCAGTCGTAGTCACCTTCATGCTTGATAATTTTAGCAGAATAAAAAAATAAATTTTGCTAAAAACGCAGACGTCCCTTCAATTGGTAGCCTTATCCGTACTAGGAGCACACCTTATTCTATGCCCTGCAAAGAGTGTTTATTGTATATCAAAGAAAGTGCAAATTGTAAATCTCCAAGTGAAAACTCACTCTCCGCACGTGTTAGAATGACACGAGTCGCCTTAAGTTTGACAAATTTAAATTTTTCATGACAGTCGTTTTTCTTTTTCTTTTTGTTCCGATTGCCTTGCTTCATTGTGGTCCTGTTATGCTTGGTGTCAATGAGCTAAAAAGTTAAAAACAAAAACTGTTCTATTCACAATACTCGTAACAAACGTATTTCCCCTGTTGGAGAAACAGGCCGAATGTCGTGAAAACAAAAGGTCGGAAGATCCACTACGATGGACGTGATTGACATTTCTCATCAGAGCGTGCGCCCGTTGTTTGCAGCCGTCAAGTTAAACGTGGCTCAATCCGCGTGTAAATGTCACACGAGCGGTGCTGGGTTGAGCGCTGGCTGGAGATGAAGAATTCTGTTTCCTCTTTTCTCCTGTATTTGAAAGCATAACTGGGGCGCCGCGGTAGCCTGGTATGCAGGAGGTCGTGCGTTCGATCCCGACCCCGACGCCTGTATATGTGGAGTTTGCATGCTCTCCCCATGGTCACGTGGATTTTTCGATGGGTCCTCCGGGTTTTCCCTCCACAGTTTAACACGTAGGCTTTCGCGACCAATATTATTCATAATCAACGTTTTTTGGGTTTAGATCGCGTTATTTATAAATGTGTCGTAACCCTCCACCACCAGACACGGCCAATCAGTAAAAAAGTGTCACGTTGACAAAAGACAAATAGTGGGCTAAAGCAGTGAACTATTTCCCTCCACATTTAGAAATATGCGTTCAGAGTATTGGGCTGCTATGAATTCTCACAATTGTGGCCAGGTCGCTTCTGAAAACGAGCCATAGAACTCAGCGGGCCTTACTTGGTAAAATAAAAGTTTAGTTTTAGTTTAAAACTTGGGGGTGCGTGTTATAATCCTGTACGCATGTGACCAGATTTGTATAACATTATTGACACTGGCCTCAAGCCCAGAAAACATTCTAGGGCTTAATTTCTCACTCAATAGTTTCCACAATCCTGTTAGGCTGGCTTTGGCAGCAGAAGACACTACCATTAGAGTACAAACTATGCCTAGCCCTGATAATCCTACGTTATTATACCATATATTCCGACAACATTATGAACAGGTTTATAAAACCAATAAGGCGAGATGTGTCGTGCCAAAAATAATTCCCGGAACAGCATTACGGACTGTTCCAAGGGAAAAACTATGCACTGGGTTACATCTTACTTATCTGAGTGTTATGAATCAAGAGGCTCAGGTTACGCATTCCACAAGTAGTGACTAATCCCATATCTGCATTTCCCATAAATATGCTAATTTCATCTTGATATGCAAATTATTTTGTCAATGCGCTCTTCCCCCTCCAACCCAGCTTAAATATACGCTGCCAAGCCTGGTGGTGCTTCATTCAGACGCTGTCTTTCCAACAGACCTGTTCTTCACCTGAGGACGGCTGCTTGCGTTGTGGCCGAAACGTCGTGAGAATTATTTTGTTTTATTCTGTTTTATTATTATTATTTCATTATTTCCCTTCTACGTGACTTTACCGAAAGAACCAAGAAGATGAATCCCTGCAGTCACGAAAGCTTTAAATCGAAATTTAAAATAAAAATGTATTATGGTTCATTTTCATTATTTTATTATTTCCCTTCTACGTGACTTTACCGAAAGAACCAAGAAGATGAATCCCTGCAGTCACGAAAGCTTTAAATCGAAATTTAGGCTCAGGTTACTGTACCTGCATTTCCGGGCATCTGCTCCACTCTCGCGTTGCTCGCTGGTGGCGGAGGTGAAGGCCCTGACCGAGAGATCGCAACACTTTCAATCATCAGTACACATCTCTCTCTCTCTCTCTCGCCATTACAATGGCTATTGGCAGGGGTTCACGTAACCTTATACACGAGGTTCTCACACGAGCATCGGCAGACATGAAATTGGTATGCACCAAACTTATGCCTCGGTTATCCAATCTGCCGTTGAGCCAAATCCCATCGAGAAAGTCAGAATATTCCCGTTTGTTCAAAGCACTCACGATGGGCACCATTTCCTGCTGTGTTCGTCGTCTTCTGAGCCGTTAAAAAGCAGACCCCAGAATTCAACCGATTTCAGTTTTTCTGGCAAGGCTGAAGGAGTTAAGTCTGCAGCGGTATTAATCATTAATCCGTGCACCGCCTGTATCACCGTGATGATCACTTCCAATGTTTTACACCAAGCCGCTTTAGAGATAAGTTTTAGTCGGAGTTGCAAATAGGCGCTACATGTTTGTATTCATGAAATGCGAGTAAAAAATATTATTTTAAGAGAGAGATTGGTGATGTTCTTGATTTGCTCTCCGTTGCCATCGCTCAAGTGGACGACTTCATCGTTCCTCTTATTGAGATATGCGTCTGACATTGTACCAACAACTTGTAGACGTTCCTTCTTTTTCAGTTTTTATTGTCAGCAAGATTTGGTTGAGCAAGATGTAACGGTGTGGACGAGCGCTATCGCGCCGGGGGCGAGCCGAGGTGGCCAAGGTTACATGGGGTCAAGGGGGGCTGGGTGGGGAGGGGCTGGGTGGAGAGGATGGGGCTGGGTGGGGGGTGGGAGGGGTGGGGGTGGGTGAGGAGGGGCTGGTTACCCCGTGGTGCCCTTATAAAACTCAACGTTTAACCTACTCACGCCGGCTTGTGCCCGCCCTCACAGTCGGGCATATTTGCGGAATACACCACACCGCCGTTGACCCTGGCGATTGACCGAGCAACCCAACGTTCCTACCAGCTCCCTCCGCAGGAATGTGTTTCCTGTTTGTCGCGGTCAAATCTTGTCATCAAAATTTCGTCCACTTCCCGTTGTCCAATCAATTCCACATTTTGCACACGTGCTCAGATCCGGTGACAATGAATGCCTGTATCAAAATCGGCATCAATTAATCAATTAACTCGCTACTTTAAAGCAATTAACATTTTGTATGGACGCCTTATTATTTATATATTTGTGTAGGTAAAAAACGCTCGCACAAGAAGCAGGCGCCGCGTGTCTCAGGCGGCATTGACCAAGTTTCTCGACCGCGAGTTAAACCAAGTTGTTAATAAAACCGTTGTTTTTAAAAAAACTTTTTTTAAAGGAGTTTATTCTGTACACGTTTTATTGTGACGGTCACGTGATTGTGGACACACGGGGGCGCTGTGTAGATGCTGCTTGCCGAGGGTTTTTGAAGAGTTGGCTATACTTGGTTGTCAGGAAATTATTATTATCCGCAACAAGTGGTTCCTGTCCTTGTGCGTAATGCGTCAATGGTGCATAACGAACCAATGCACAGTCAATAAATTCCAAATATTGTTAAGATTCTCTGTATTCCGGATCGAGTTATTGACCATCTTTCTGTCGCCGTTAAAGCAAGTAAAAAAAAATTCCGCGTTGGTTACCCCGTATCACATTGAGCGCATTGCATGGAGGAGAACACATTCCTGCGGAGGGAGCTGGTAGGAACGTTGGGTTGCTCGGTCAATGGCCAGGGTCAACGGCGGCGTGGTGTATTCCGCAAATATGGCCGACGGTGAGGGCGGGCACAAGCCGTCGTGAGTAGGTTAAACGTTGAGTTTTATAAGGGCACCACGGGGTGACCAGCCCCTCCCCACCCAGCCCCACCCCTCCCACCCCCCTCCCTACCCCCCCCATCCAGCCCCTCCCCACCCAGCCCTCCCCACCCTCCCCTCCCCACCCAGCCCTCCCCACCCTCCCCACCCAGCCACTCTCCACCCAGCCCCACCCCTCCCATTTTTGGATGCACGACGGACGGACACAATAATCCCATGTGGGTTGGTGGAACCAGGTGAGGTTCCTACCAGTAAAATGGATCTGAAATCCTCTCTCTCCTAGATATTAATAATAAAAAGAGCAACCCTCACACAAGACACAATCTACACCAACTCTGGGTTGAGCATCCAGCCACGGCACGGAGGTTGTTGTGTTTCACCCGCACCTCCGATTAGCACGGTGCGAAATAAGTTCAACATGCATACATAGCGTGCACGCAACGACAGCACATCGCGTTACAATGTATATCCTTACGCTCATGTGTGTGGTGTGTGCGTGTGCGTGTGGTGTGCGTGTGGTGTGCGTGTGGTGTGCGTGTGGTGTGCGTGTGGTGTGTGTGTGTGCGTGTGGTGTGCGTGTGGTGTGCGTGTGGTGTGTGCGTGTGGTGTGCGTGTGGCGTGTGTGTGGTGTGCGTGTGTGCGTGTGGTGTGTGTGGTGTGTATACGTGTGGTGTGTGTGTGCGTGTGGTGTGTGTGCGTGTGGTGTGCGTGTGGTGTGTGTGCGTGTGGTGTGCGTGTGGTGTGCGTGTGGTGTGCGTGTGGTGTGCGTGTGGTGTGGTGTGTGGTGTGTATACGTGTGGTGTGTGTGTGGTGTGTGTGTGGTGTGTGTGTGGTGTGTGTGTGGTGTGTGTGTGGTGTGTGTACGTGTGGGGTGTGTACGTGTGGTGTGTGTGTGGTGTGTGTGGTGTGTGTGTGGTGTGGTGTGTGCGCGTGTGGAGTGTGTGCGTGTGGTGTGTGTGTGGTGTGTGTGCGTGTGATGCGTGTGGTGTAGTGTGGTGTGTGTGTACGGTGTGTGTGGTGTGCGGTGTGTGTGGTGTGTATACGTGTGGTGTGTGTGGTGTGTGTGTGGTGTGTGTGTGTGCGTGTGGTGTGTGTGGTGTGTATACATGTGGTGTGTGTGTGGTGTGTGTGTGGTGTGTGTACGTGTGGGGTGTGTACGTGTGGTGTGTGTGTGGTGTGTGTGGTGTGTGTGTGGTGTGTGTGTGGTGTGTGCGCGTGTGGAGTGTGTGCGTGTGGTGTGTGTGGTGTGTGATGCGTGTGGTGTAGTGTGGTGTGTGTGTACGGTGTGGTGTGTGTGGTGTGCGGTGTGTGTGGTGTGCGGTGTGTGTGGTGTGTATACGTGTGGTGTGTGTGGTGTGTGTGTGGTGTGTGTACGTGTGGGGTGTGCACGTGTGGTGTGTGTGGTGTGTGTACGTGTGGTGTGTGTGTGTGTACGTGTGGTGTGTGTGTGGTGTGTGTGTACGTGTGGTGTGTGTGTGTGTGTGTACGGGTGGTGTATGTGGTGTGTGTGTGTGTGGTGTGTGTGTGGTGTGTGTGGTGTATACGTGTGGTGTGTGTGTGTGCGTGGTGTGTGTGGTGTGTGTGTACGTGTGGTGTGTGTGGTGTGCGCGTGGTGTGTGTGCGTGGTGTGTGTTCGTGGTGTGTGTGTGGTGTGTGCGGTTTGTGTGGTGTGTGTGTGGTGTGTGTGTGCGTGGTGTGTGTGCGTGGTGTGTGTGGTGTGCGTGGTGTGTGTGGTGTGTGTGGTGTGTGTGTGGTGTGTGTGTGGTGTGTGTACGTGTGGTGTGTGTGTGGTGTGTGGTGTGTGTACGTGTGGTGTGTGTACGTGTGGTGTACGTGTGGTGTGCGTGTGGTGTGCGTGTGGTGTGCGTGTGGTGTGCGTGTGGTGTGTGTGTGTGGTGTGTGTGTGTGGTGTGTGTGCGTGGTGTGTGTGTGGTGTGTGCGTGGTGTGTGTGGTGTGTGTGTGGTGTGTGTGTGGTGTGTGCGTGGTGTGTGTGCGTGGTGTGTGTGTGTGGTGTGTGCGTGTGGTGTGCGTGTGGTGTGTGTGCGGTGTGTGTGTGTGGTGTGTGTGTGTGGTGTGTGTGCGTGGTGTGTGTGTGGTGTGTGTGTGGTGTGTGCGTGGTGTGTGTGGTGTGTGTGTGGTGTGTGTGTGGTGTGTGCGTGGTGTGTGCGCGTGGTGTGTGTGTGTGGTGTGTGTGTGCGTGTGGTGTGTGTGTACGCGTGGTGTGTGCGCGTGCTTACAGACAGCAGCGTCAAACGCACAGTGCCCGCTGCCACCCCCACACTGTCGTCGTATAAAGTCAAAATAAACAAACAAAACCTCTCTCTCTCTCTCTACACACACAGAAAGCGATCACATCCCAGACGAGGAGAACGCTGCTGACTGCTCGATGGGCCCCAGTAAAACGTGACGGAGCGACACGGGGGTGGCCCCGGAACGTGTGTAGGCTGCGTCAGAGCGGCTCGATTCAAGCACCAACCCCCCACCCCGCGGTGGCGACAACGGCTCACTTAAAAAAACACAAATCAAAGGGAAAATTGAAATTTCGTCGTTGGCAAAGGTGGAATTTCCCAATGCGCCCTCCCGTTTGCAGGTCTGGTATTAGTGGGGGATGGAGTCTTAAGCCATGAAGGCACAACCGCCTTTTATCCACCAAAATCAGGATGATGGGCTGAGTCAATTCCTCAAGCGGGAGTTGAACTCGGACTCCTAATTTTATCCACCAAAATCAGGATGATGGGCTGAGTCAATTCCTCAAGCGGGAGTTGAACTCGGACTCCTAATTTTATCCACCAAAATCAGGATGATGGGCTGAGTCAATTCCTCAAGCGGGAGTTGAACTCGGACTCCTAATTTTATCCACCAAAATCAGGATGATGGGCTGAGTCAATTCCTCAAGCGGGAGTTGAACTCGGACTCCTAATTTTATCCACCAAAATCAGGATGATGGGCTGAGTCAATTCCTCAAGCGGGAGTTGAACTCGTACTCCTGTTTACAGCTCTCAAGAGCCGGTGGTGGAAATCTTCTTGGTTCTTTCGGTAAAGTCACGTAGAAGGGTAATAATAAAGTAATAAAAATAAAACATAATAAAATACAATTCTCACGACGTTTCGGCCACAACGCAAGCAGCCGTCCTCAGGTGAAGAACAGGGCTGTCGGAAAGACAGCGTCTGAATGAACACCACCGAATGTCACGTTCCTATAGTGGGGGCTGAGTCTTAAGCCATCAGGGGCCATCCATTTAGTGGGTACGCAAAAATCTGTCCAAACTTGACCCCCTTCCCTGTACGCAAGCGGACTTTTGACACGTTTTACCCCTTGACCCTCCCCTCCCCCTCGAATCCTATAGAACGGCCGATATTTAATCCCCGCAGAAACGATGAAGGATTAATAATATTAACGCGTTTAAGCAAACAGATCGTCCACCGCCGGACTATCTAACTCATTTGAAGGCCAAAGTAGAAACATTATTGTCGAGGCTTCAGCCCCCCGCCCCGTTTCCTATGCGCACATTGTCAGTAGACCCCCCCTCCATGCGTACGTACTAAATGGATGGCAGCTAAGGGGTCGTCCATAAATGACGTCACGCACCTAGGGGGTCAGACATTTGTGACGATGTGTGACGAAGGGGGGGGGGGTGAGAAATGTGACGTCACATCAGAATGTTTTCGTCTACATTACGAGGCGATTCCCACCCCCCCCCATGTGGAGTGACGTCACCCGCTCATGATTATTAATGAGGGGGGCTGGTCGACGTAGAGTGACGTCACCCGCGTTACACACACACATTCTTGGCTCATTGTAGTAGTAATAGGCGACGTTTCGGACACTGCCTGTTTATACTGGTAGGAACGAAGTGAACCAGCCTACAATAGATTATATCGTCCATCCGTCCGATGTCCGATTAGGTGTAGCAACATCGCCCCCTACTGCAAACACTTGGCAGGACCCTACAACAACCTTTAGACTCAGTGAGGCTTTCCTGGCTAAACAAGTGTAACATTCCCTTATAATTCCCTGAGAAAGCTTTTAATTAAAACATTTAAATGAATGAGGCTTTCCTGGCTAAACAAGTGTAACATTCCCTTATAATTCCCTGAGATGGCTTTTAATTAAAACATTGAAATTAAAAATTAACTCACAGCGGCCTAAAGCTAGGCCTAAAGCCTAGAACTAGGCCTCAAACTCTCCCTTCGTATCGTACCCCCGTCATTTCATTTTATTATCGCCATTCATTTGTTCGTTCCTACCAGCCCACCCCGCAGGGACTTGTTTATTTCCACCTTTGCGGAAAATGTCACAGGGGCAGAGCGAGCGGCTCGCCAATCGCTAAGCTACGAGTTCAACTCCTGGTTGAGGGATTGACGCAGCCCATCATCCTGATTTTGCCGCGTAAAATAAGTACCACCATTGTGTGCGGAAGTCTAAGGTGGTGATGTCTTAGGGGCCGTCCATAAATGACGTCACGAGATTTTGGACGATTTTTGACCTCCCCCCCCCCCCCTTCGTCACACGGCGTCACAAAAAGTCAGACCCCCCCCCCTCAAATATGACGTCACAAAGCTCTGCCCCCCTCCCCAAAAAAACATGTCATTGTAGTGCTCATTTAATGTGGCGCTGCACTCTGATGTTGTAGAAGAAAACATTTATTAAAACATCTATTTAATTAAGTAGAACGCGTTGTCTATATTTATTTAAAGTTGCGCATTTTGATGTGACGTCACATTTCTCAACCCCCCCCCCCCTCGTCACAAATGTCTGACACCCTCCCCCCTAGGTGCGTGACGTCATTTATGGACGGCCCCTTTGAAGTTTGAATGTTTCTCTGCCAGTGGTCAACACGACGCATTTAGAGTATTTGGCTGCTATAAACTTCCACGTGATGATAAGCCAATACGCTGAGCAATCATTTGTGAAAGCCGGGTCGCTTCTGAAAAAAAAAACTACATAGCCTCAGTGGGGTGTTACACATGGTACAATAACACATAGTTTATAGTTTAGTTTAAAATAGATAATCGCATTCAAAGTCAAGATATAATCACGCAGTGATTTGCTGCTCAAATGATCATTGAGGCACTGGTTCTCACCTTCTGTTCACATCCCTGGGTCAGAGCAACATTGCCTCAGTGGGGGTTTACACCTGTTGAAATATAAATAAGTAACATTAAAAAAACGTTTTTTAAACACGCTTTTATAAAATGTACTAGTAATGGCAGAACTCCACGACTCCAGGAAGTGGCCCCGAAGCTTGCCACAACGTAAGGGACCGTGGCCAATTACAGCCAACGTCAGTTGAGCGTGGACAATTATAGCCAAGCCGAAACATAACATGTAAAAAAGATTGTTTAAAAATATAGATTTTTTTATGAAAGAATATAACATTGTCATCAGTATGACATAAGGGTCCGTCCATAAATGACGTCACGCGATTTTGGACAATTTTTGACCCCCCCCCCTTCGTCACATGGCGTCACAAAAAGTCAGACCCCCCCCCTCAAATATGACGTCACAAAGCTTTGCCCCCCCCCAAATAAAACATGCTTCAAATCGCTTTAAACGATTGTCATTGTAGTGCGTATTTAATGTGGCGCTGCACTCCGATGTTGTAGGAGAAAACATTTATTAAACGTATATTTAATTAAGTAGAACGTGTTGTCTATATTTATTTAAAGTTGCGCATTTTGATGTGACGTCACATTTCTCACCCCCCCCCCTCGTCACACATCGTCACAAATGTCTGACCCCCCCCCCCTAGGTGCGTGACGTCATTTATTGACGGTCCCGAAGTATACCAAGTTTGCAGTCGATACCACATTGGGACGTGGATTAAAATTGAGTTACAAGATTTGAAGATACAACAACGACAACAACAGACAGAGTGAGTTAAAATAAAGCGTGTAAAAAAAGTTTAGTTTTAAAGTTGAGTTAAACTTTCTAAATTTAGAGGTAAAAAAACCCCTCTGGTCTGGCATCAAGTCTCCCGCGTTGTTATTGACAGGGCGGGGCTATTCACGGGCCGGGGCCATCGCCCCCCCCTCACCCCCCCCCCGCTCAGCACGTGGCAAGCCACCCTCGTGCGCGCCAGCCAATAGGACGGGGGCCCCTGGTGACGTCACGTCTCGGAACCACGGACGTCACGTCCCAGAACCGGGACGCCTCAAAATGTGTGACGTCACGTAGTAGAAACATGACGCGCGCCTCTCCAGAACTATGACGTCACGACGATTAGAGCGGTTGCCGAAACAGCGGTGCGGAAAAAGTTCAGCGCGCAGTGACATGACGTCGTGAGAGAGGAAAACAAAGCAGCAGAGGATAATTGTGGCATTTAAAACTACGAGTTGCGTGGGCTGCCCACAAGGACAAATGATGGATGATCGTGTGTGGCTAGGGGCCGTCCATAAATGACGTCACGCGAATTTTGACCCCCCCCCCTCGTCACACGGCGTCACAAAAAGTCAGACCCCCCCTCAAATATGACGTTACAAAGCTCTGCCCCCCCCCAAATAAAACATGTTTCAAATCGCTTTAAACTATTGTCATTGTAGTGCGTATTTAATGTGCCGCTGCACTCTGATGTTGTAGGAGAATTTTTTTTTATAAAAAAAAGTATATTTAACTAAGTAGAACGTGTTGTCTATATTTATTTAAAGTTGCGCATTTTTATGTGACGTCACATTTCTCACCCCCCCCCTCGTCACACATCGTCACAAATGTCTGACCCCCCCCCCTAGGTGCGTGACGTCATTTATGAACGCCCCTCTAGGGAAAACCTACGTTTTAGGAAACAATTCAAAACACAAGTCGGCATATTCGTGTGTGTGTACTGGGCGTTGAACTTCCTTTGCACCGTACGTATCCAGCCGCGCTGTTCATCAACAGCAATGGGTGTGGTCTTAAAAGGAAACACGAATTAATGGCGACGTTTCGGGCAAATACCCTTCTTCACAGCACGTAGCGCAACATCTCCAAATCGTTTGTAAGAATTAATAATACTGGTAGGAACGAAGTGAACCAGCCTACAATAGATTATATCGTCCGTCTGTCCGATGTCCGATTAGGTGTAGCAACATCGCCCCCTACTGCAAACACTTGGCAGGACCATACAAAAACCTTTAGACTCAGTGAGGCTTTCCTGGCTAAACAAGTGTAACATTCCCTTATAATTCCCTGAGATATTTTCAATTAAAACATTTAATTTAAAAATTAACTCACAGCGGCCTAAAGCCTACAGCTAGGCCTAAAGCCTAGAACTAGGCCTCAAACTCTCCCTTCGTATCGTACCCCCGCCATTTCATTTTATTATAGCCATTCATTTGTTCGTTCCTACCAGCCCACCGCAGGGACCTGTTGTCTCTACATACAAATAAAATATACGCTTTAGTGAATTCGCCTAGCGACTTTCGTGACGCGCATTATCTTGCAGCGTTTGTTAAAACAAGCAAACTCTGGTTTTGCCCAAATAAGTCTCATCAGCTGCTACGTGAAACGCTGCTGGATTACAGGATTTTATACTGGTAGGAACCTCCTGGTTACACCAGCCCACAGGGGATTATTGTGTCCGTCGTGCAGGGAGGGGCTGGGTGGGGAGGGAGGGGCTGGGTGGGGAGGGTAGGGTGGGGAGGGGCTGGGTGGGGAGGGTGGGGAGGGGCTGGGTGGGGAGGGTGGGGAGGGGCTGTGTGGGGTGGGTGGGGCTGGGTGGGGAGGGGAGGGTAAGGAGGGGCTGGCTGGGGAGGGTGGGGAGGGGCTGGCTGGGGAGGGTGGGGAGGGGCTGTGTGGGGAGGGTGGGGCTGGGTGGAGAGGGGAGGGTGGGGAGGGGCTGGGTGGGGAGGGGAGGGTGGGGAGGGGAATGTGGGGAGGGGCTGGGTGGTGAGGGGCTGGGTGGGGAGGGGAGGGTGGGGAGGGGCTGGGTGGGGAGGGTGGGGAGGGGCTGTGTGGGGAGGGTGGGGCTGGGTGGGGGGTGGGAGGGGTGGGGCTGGGTGGGGAGGCGCTGGTCACCCCGTGGTGCCCTTATAAAACTCAACGTTTAACCTGGCTTGTGCCCGCCCTCACAGTCGGCCATATTTGCGGAATACACCACGCCGCCGTTGACCCTGGCCATTGACCGAGCAACCCAACGTTCCTACCAGCTCCCTCCGCAGGACAACGTGTTTGTCACGGGCACTCCAATCGGCAGTGTGCGAGTTCGCATGTTCTGGTTTGGGGTTGACTCAGCCCTTCATTTCTCCGGGATGGATAAGCCAACCGGTCACCTTCGTGGAAAGTCAAGGGGTTGAGCTCTGGAGAGATCTGTACCCGCCAGAGGAATGTGGAATTTCCACCACTGGATCAGCGCTGGAAACCAACGGAGATGAGCGTCGCCTCAATGCTCATTAGAGCTAGGAAATAACTTTTAACTTTTTAACTTCAAACACAACATGGCGCTGTGCATTGATAAAAAAAAACTCATTGCATATGCTGCAACGTTTTTATATGTATGTGTCTCTCTTCTACTTTGACGCCATCTATATATATAAAAGGGAAATTTGTGAATATTTGTGTATGTTCGAAATGTTTAGCATATTTCCCAACATGCAACAAACTTGAAATTTGGCATATGGGTAGCTTCCAGACTGTGCACAATGCAAAAGTATACAAATAAACTTTTGTATTTTGGGGGGGGGGGGGGGGGCGCGGGCGCAATAATGGATATATTTTGCACGGCAAGTGAGCGGTGACGTCTCATCTGTGATGTCACCCGCATGCGGCAGCGTGACGCATTGTGCCTGCTGACGTCACGCATCCCCCCGCCCTCCGCGTGGGCCGTGTATTAGGCCAATACATGAATCCAAGTCTCGGGCGAAGCCAGGTAGTAAAGCTCGTGTGGTATCACGTAGTCGGGGGCAGATGAAACAAGATGTGCATCTTTCTCAGCTCACTCTCAATGACCAGCAGAGGGAGACAGCAGTACGTGAAAACCACGTCGCCTACAGACAACAGATAAAAATCCCACGTATGGGGCTTTAACAGAGTGTGAGGGTAAGTGATGTTAGTGAGCACCTATGAAGCCCGGCATAGCACACGAGTAGGTTATGATCGCACAACAACAACAACAACCGTCATTCGCCACTAAGTGGCGGTGACGTCACCACGACGCTTGTGCCAGGCCATGTGCACCTTGAGGCCACGTGAAGTGTCGAACGCCCGCTGGCAGGAGGTCACGTGGCAGACCCAGATGCCACGGGTCGACTGACCGAGATGACCGAGATGACTGGCTGATGCACTACCTTTGCCCCCTACTGTGCCAACTTGCTGTGCTTTAGCCACCCGGCGCTCCGCTCGTTGTTGTGAGCGTCGCTCCTCTGCCCTCCGTTGTTGTTGGAGGGCGACTGCCTCCAACTGCCCAGTAGCGTCCTTCACGAGCCTCCTCCACTGAGGCCGATCTTGACACCGCTGGTACCAGTCATCGGCAAGTCCACTCAGCTCCACGTCCTCACACACACACACACACCTCCAGGGTTACCTACACACACATAAACAGGGTCACCCACACAACAACAATAGGGTCGCACACACATCAAACAGTGTACGGTGTCAATGTGCCGTCATTTTCCATGCCCTGTTGTGGGCGTGGGGACAAAACCACGCACAGACGAGGCAGAAGAATTCCGTGTAAATGATACTGTAAACAACCAGGCACAATTGCGAAATCAATCGTTGAATTGAATCATGACCAACGAATAGTCACAATTCATCACAGTGCTGTGGGGAAGGGCACTGCGAGTGGTCACGAGCCTTGTTTAACAGCCTCCATGGCCCCCGTTGGCTCATCGAATGGACCCCCCCCCCCCCTCCCAATGATGGTTGTCCCTCTCAACTTCGACAAACATTTGGTTTATTTGCGAACAAGAGTTTAGATTATACATTTGAAGTGGTCATCGCCGCTGTTACGCATTACAGTTCAATAATTTCACTTGCCGATCATTGCTAATGTACAGAGATGGCAGTGCTGAGTGGCACCCCCTCGTTATGCGGCATGCTGGGTATTCTCCGGGATCTCTGGTGTCCTCCCACACGAAGACAAAACTCCTCTCAATAATAATGATGGAATTGGCAAAACATCCCAGTGTAGCAAGGGCCCTCTTGAAAAAAAAGCGTTTTGAGGTTCAGCAACGGGAGCACACTTATTTAAAGGAAGATATTAATCCTATCCGATAAACTTTTTTAGCCTTTCTCGAAACAGAATGACATGACGATCACGTGCATATTTAAGCGTGCGTGCCAGTTATGTCAAAAGCAAAACTATTAATTTAAAATGATCAACAAAGAAATAGATAATAGCAACAGGCACGTAAAACTAAAACCAACAATAACAATCACGGAAAATGACGCTAATGTCAACAATGTGAATATCCATGGCTATGTTAAAGAGAGGTTTAATGTAGGCGAAAACCGCGCTCTCATTAATAAACATTGTCCGCGGGTGAATTTCGCTGTTGCCCAGTGCCGCGCTTCGTCTTGCGATTCATTAGCAACTCTTAATCAGCAATTAGGGCACGTGCGGGGTCGGATCGGTGGACACAGAGCCTCATCAGAGCGGTCTCCACGAGGCATCCCCGCAGCACCAACCACCACCACCACCATCATCATCACCAGCAGCCGCAGCATCAGCAGCAGCATTATCACAATCATAAACACCACCATCACAATCAACATCATCATCATCGACATAAGTCTCATAATCACCGCCATCAGTTCAAAACAACACCACCACCATCATCATCATCACCAGCAGCAGCCGCAGCATCAGCAGCAGCATTATCACAATCATAAACACCACCATCACAATCAACATCATCATCATCGACATCAGTCTGATAATCACCGCCATCAGTTCAAAACAACACCACCACCATCGTCATGAATACCACTCACCCAAACCACCATCCCCACCAATATCATCACCACCACCACTACTTCAAAACATCACCACAAACAACAGCCACCATTCGCCACTTAAGTGACGGTGACGTTACCACGGCGCTTTTGCCAGCCTAGGTGGACCTAGCTAGCACCACACCACCGCTAACTACAACCACCACCACCATCATCATCATTACCGTTCCCATCACACAACATCCCCACCCTCACAACCATTTGCATCCCCCTACCAACCACCCCCACCACTCAATCCCATATGCAGCGCCCCCCGCCCCCATCCACCCAGCCCCACACCGACCCACGCGTAGTGAACATCTGTCAGTACGGCAGTGTCTCTGGCGTGTGTCGTGAGCGTTTTTCCAAATCACTTGCGCGTCCATTAGTCAGCAGGCACAATATGGCTCGTATTTACTTATATACACACCGCAGCATATCAACGTACGGGCGTGGCTTCTCCACTGCGCGCTAGCACGGAATGCCAAATGACCACAGCCGCATCCGAGTGGAGCTTTGATAACGGCGAGCATGAAGTGTACATTAGTGGCAACGATTAAGTCTTGGCCAATATGGATCGCACTAAGTCGTACTCCGAATGAGCGGTTCCCAAGCTAACTGGACCCGCGGAATGTTGCTGTCATGTCAAACATTTTCACGCACCAAGAAGACGTCTTCTGAATGTACGACCGCACTCGACAAATGATTGCAAAGCCATAACACCGATTAATTGTGTCACTTATCAACGTAGGCGTCCGGTTGACAGTAAAAAAAAAATGTGTTCTGTGAATAAAATCTTGGTGTCTGCAACATTCCCACGGACCACAGATCGGGAACGGCTGCACCACGAGATCAATCCGCGAACAAAGTGGTTGCCGGATCCTTTTCCGCTTTTCTTTACCGAGACAGCTCCATCGCTGCGTACAAACCGCCCTCCGAGAAACTGTGTCTAACGTTCCGATTTAAAGCTTTCGTGACTGCAGGGATTCATCTTCTTGGTTCTTTCGGTAAAGTCACGTAGAAGGGAAATAATAAAATAATAATATAAAACATTATAAAATACAATTCTCATGACGTTTCGGCCACAACGCAAGCAGCCGTTCTCAGGTGAAGAACAGGTCTGTCGGAAAGACAGCGTCTGAAGGACAGACCTGTTCTTCACCTGAGGACGGCTGCTTGCGTTGTGGCCGAAACGTCGTGAGAATTGTATTTTATTATGTTTTATTTTTATTATTTCCCTTCTACGTTACTTTACCGAAAGAACCAAGAAGATGTGTCTAACGTGTTGATATCACTGTTACCCCGTCGAACCTCACAACATCTCAAGATTCTTATTCAAGAGGGTCATGCCGTGTGGGACGATTGGAAGTATTTGTCTTCACAATTCGTGACCGCCGGGCAAAAATTAAACGATTGAGAAAATAAAAGCTGCGATTCATTAATCTGGAGTGTCCTTCGTATGTTCAAACACAAACATCACCCACACAGCCTTGAACAGAGTGTTGGGGCGAAGGTTGTTAGCGAGCACCTGTTAAGGCCGTAACGAGCGGGTGGTGTTGCGATCGCCACGACTGACCGCATTTGTCTTCCCAGTACTGATGTTTACAAACCGCCTCCGGGTAGGCTACTTATTTAAGGCAGAGGTGACCTAGGCGAGGCCTAGTATTGGATGCAGATATCACTCGCCACTGTTAGCCGTGGTCGGGAATCGAACCCAGGTTCGCAGTGCGGTAAGCAGCGCGCCATCGCTCCCAACCACAACCCAAACACACGCACGAAGACAAAGATCCCCCGTGTAGCCTCGAACAGACTGTAGGGGCAAGTGCTGTTAGCGAGCACCTATGAAGGCTGGCACGGCACACGAGGGGGTGGGTGGCCAACACCACGCCCGGCCGCCTTTGCCTCCCTCGTATCGATGTTTACACACCGCACTAGGTACTAATTTGAGGCTGAGTCGACCTAGGGGTGGCCCAGTATCGGTTCAGATAATCGTCACCGGTGTTGGCCGTGGACGGGAGTCGAACTCGGGTCATCAGGTTCGTAGTGCAGCGCGCAAACCGCAACACCACCGCTCCCCCAACACTTACACACTTACACACACACTTACACACGCACAGACACACTTACACACGCACACACACAGACAGACATCCTCTTGGTGTTTCCTCTCCATCTGGGATAATTAGTGAGATTCACACTCCTTGCAGTATTGATTCCTCCACGCCGTCCCGAGCCCTGGTGGACGCGGCCTGCTACACGAGTCTAAATTACCCCCATCGACGCTTCCCGTCCGCTCGAGAGCGCTTAATTAATGGAATTAAAACCCGCTTCAATTAAAGCCGGCGGCGCCAAATCGAAGGCACTTGACGGAACGCAGCGGAGGAGATTCGCCGGCCGGGGCTTTCAAACCGGATTGTGGATGAAATTAGGAACCCTTCATTATCCACAGCCTTCTGTCCGTGCACCCGCTCACTCGCACGCACACGCGCGCGCACGTGTGTGTGTGTGCGTGCATCGTGGGTGTCTGTGAGTGTACGTGCGAGACTGTGTGTTTGTATGCGTGCGTGCGTGCGCGTGTGTGTGTGTGTGTGAGTGTCTTTGTTTGTCAATTCGCGCTTATGACCAATAAAAGTTGCGAATATTTAAACCGGTCCTGGGCCTCCCCTAGGTCGACTCAGATTCAAAGGAGCGCCTGGTGCGGTGTGAAAACATCGCCAAAGGCGGCCGGGCGTGGTGCTGGCCACCCACCCCCTCGCTCACAGCACTTGCTAACAGCACTTGTCCCAACAGTCTGTTTTGTCTACAGGGGGATCTTTGTCTGTGTTACGACAACGAGCGAAGCGCCGGGCAAGCTAAAACGCAGCAAGTTGGCACAGTGGGGAGCCCAGGTGGTGCATCTGTCAGTCATCTCAGCCAGTCAACTCACCGCGAAGGGTACCTAGCCTGGCACAAACGCCGTGGTGACGTCAACGCCGCTCGAGCATAACACGGAGGAGGCCAAATTCCCGATTCTGGCGACGAGATTGTCGACCCGGGTTCAACACCCGAGCGAACAACCGCGCGCGACCAGACGCGCTCTCGAAGCCACGCAACTTAAATCACCCGCGACTGCTTTGACCATTAATCCGAGCGGGCGGTTGCGTCAAACGGAAATTCAACACGGGCACAGCGTTCTGGATTGCAGCGGCCCCATCACAGTTGGCAAATGTGCAGTTGCAGAACTTGATGAAATACGTCGCTGCAAAATCGCTGAGCGGATCGACGTTCGCAACCAAGATGCGCAACTGGTTGTAGAGAGACGCTCACACATGAGCGACTCGGTTGCACGCAACTGGTCGCTCGGGTGCGAACCGGACGTAAAGCACCGGTTCTTGGAGGCCTGGCATCGATTCCGCACGACGTTGTTCGCTCGATCTGGCAGAAGTGAAGGGAGCGATGGTGATCAGTGATGCCATCACAGGGGGATGCCCGTGACGACCCGCTGACCTTGACAGACGGAGTGAATAGCGCGAGACCACAGGGCCGATAACCCCCTTCACATGTAGTCCCTGACACTCGGAGACACCAATCCCCGAGGTTCCAAAACACTGCCACTCTGTGGCCTGCAGTGCAAACAGTCTGGCCATATGAGCCAATTAGTCCGTAATTGCCGCTGCAATTTTAATTACGCAGAGGGGAGGGGTGTGGGAGGGAGGTGATGGGGGGGGGGTACAGGAGCCCAGTGTGAGCCGAGGAGAGAGAGAGGGTTTCTGTGTCTCTGTGTGTGTCTCTACATTATCGCGACAATTCATGTACAAGAGTTTCCGTGCAGAGTTGACACAAAATAATAAAAAATGAAAATAACTTTTTGTTTTTTTTTCCCATTTTTGGTTCTTTCGGTAAAGTCACGTAGTCTACGTCACTTTACCGAAAGAAGCAAGAAGATGAATGCCTGCAGTCACGAAAGCTTTAAATCGAAATTTAACTTTTTGGTTTTACTAGCCAACATCGGCTGTAATTCTTGCCGAGGTGTACCTTCCCTTCTAGCCCCGCCCACTTCCCCCCACTCTCCCAGTCCCCAACTGCCACATTTAGATAAGCTCCTCCCCCCTCCCCTTAACCAGTATTTAAGATCTTGTCACCTGGATTTCTCTTCACTTGATACAGTAAATTTGGCTGTGACGGTCCCACCTGAAGACGGAGACTTGTGTTGCCTCCGAAACGTCGTGGTTTAATTGAGTTATTTTCATTTGTTATTATTTTATTATTATTATTTTTTACCTACGTGACTTTATCGAAAAAACCTAAGAGTGTGAATCCTTGCGGTCACGAAAGCTTCAAATCTAGAATGTGTGATCTGGTCTACTGTCCATGGGTGGATTTGCTGTCCACGGATGGATTGAATGTGACGGTGATGATCGTGTTGGCGAGTGATGGTGGTCGTGGCGATTCCAATAATGGCGGTGATGGAAGTCGTGTTGATATTATCGACGACTCTGACGGTGGTGACATTGACCACCCATGGTAGTGATGGTGTTGGCGCGAGCTGTGAAATCATGACGCTGGTGATGGCAGTGATGATGATGATGGTGGTGGTAGTAGTGATGGTGTTGGCGCTAGCTGTGAAATCATGACGCTGGTGATGACAGTGATGATGATGATGGTGGTAGTAGTGATGAGGATAATTGCGGTTGTGGTCGTGATGATGGTGGTGGTGGTAATGATGATAATATATTTTTTGTTCCAGGAAATCCTCACGGAGTCTCAATACGCGTTTTCAGGAGTGCTCTGCCCAAGGTTTCGCAGATGGGGGCGATGTTGCTGCTGCTGCTGCTGTATAATCCCAATTGAGTTCTTTGCAGGGAGTATTTCAGTATTAGCGCGCTTTGTTTTTAGTTTTTTACTGTTGATGGTGGCGGTTTTGGTATCGGTAAGAATGGCAGATGAATCCTGGTGGCGGCAGTATCCATGGCCATGGTGATGATGAGTTTCTGACATCTAAATATTTCACCTGGATTATATTGGAAAAAAATGTGTCCAGGGTTACGATAACCTGGCTCTCACTTAGATAACTGAATTCTAATTATTGTACATATATACACACAGGCACATGTAAATTGTATTCCTATTCACATGAGGCATATTAAATATTTACTGTACGATTATTTAACTATTCCATGTATAAGTTGCAGTCGGGGACTATCAATAAGGATGGGAGTTCAAATCGTGGTCAAGTGATGACTGAACCCATCATCATCCTTCAGGGGCGATAAAATACCTACCATCCTGTGGAAAGTCTGAATTGGCTGCCAAATAGAAATACTGGTGGCTTTCGTCATAGAAACGTGGAATTTCCAGCACTAGTCCAGGGCCACCAACTGACATGAGCCGTGCCCTCGCTTGATAAGTCGACAATTTGTTACAGCCTCGCCCGCCAGGCTCTATCCACTGCTAGATGAAGGCCTCCCCACGCCGTGTTGGCTCTTTGGGAGTTGTTTGACCATACCTCACCACGCTGGTCATTGCAGGTTGGTGAAGGCGGGGAGCATAGAAGTACAGTGGCTCATGGCGCACTGCCCTCTGCCGCACACCACACGGCCCCGCAGCCCCGCCACCTGAGCTCTGATGATGACGACGATGATGATGAAGACTACGATGATGATGATGATGATAATGATGATGATAAAGACTACGATGATGATGATGACGACGAGGACGATGATGAAGACGACGACGATGATGATGATGATGATGATGACGACGATGATGATGACGACGATGATGATGATGACCATGAAGATGATGACGACGACGATGATTACGACAACGATGATGACGACGATAATGATGACGATGATGAAGACTACGATGATGATGATGACGATGAAGATGACGATGATGATGACGACGATGATGACGACGATAATAATGATGATGAAGACTACGATGATGATGACGATGATGAAGATGACGATGATGATGATGACGATGATGATGATAAAGACTACGATGATGATGATGATGACGACGACGATGATGACGACGATGATGACGACAATGAAGATGATGACGACGACGATGATTACGACGATAATAATGACCATGATGACGACGATGATGACGACGACGATGATGATGACGACAACGATGACGACGACGATGATGATGACGATGACGACGACGATGTTGCGCAAGACAACGCGCAGCATCGGCCACCTGTCCCAACCGAGCCACCCGCAACCACTTCGCGGTCTGCGAGCTCAAGTTTGGAACTGACGTCCACCCAACGTTCGTCCTCGCAAGGAAGGTGATGGGCAGTGCTTGGCGATCAGTCACGCTGGGCGTGGCGTGGTAGGGCACTGTCGCGTATAATTTTGCTGGAGCAGTCACACCTGATGATGGAGGCTTGTGTTGCTTCCGAAACGCGTGATTTTTATTTTGTTTTCACCTACGTGACTTTACCGAAAAAGCCAAAGAGAATGGATCCTTGCAGTGACGAAAACTTCAAATCTAGAATTTTTTTGCGGCGGCCGATTTCTCGGCACGCACCAACGTCCTGTCTTGACGAAGGAGGGAAACCCCCTAAAGGTGACGCCCATCGTCATGTTAGCCAATAGGATTGGTAGACGCGCGGTTAGCTGGTGGTGGGGGGGGGTTCAACAAAACCCACTGCGGTTCTGTACCTCTCCAGAATTTCAGGGGCCGTCTATAAATGACGTCACGCACCTGGGGGTGGGGGGGGTCAGACATTTGTGACGATGTGTGACGAGGGGGGGGGGGGGTGAGAAATGTGACGTCACGTCAAAATGCGCAACTTTAAATAAATAAAGACAACACGTTCTACTTAATTAAATAGACTTTTTAATAAATGTTTTCTCCTACAACATCGGACCGCAGCGCCACATTACATACGCACTACAATGACAATAGTTTAAAGCGATTTGAAGCATGTTTTATTTGGGGGGGGGGGGGGCAAAGCTTTGTGACGTCAAATTTGAGGAGGGGGTCTGACTTTTTGTGACGCCGTGTGACGAGTGGGGGGGGGGGTCAAAAATCGTCCAAAATTGCGTGACGTCATTTATGGACTGTCCATCAACCAACCCGCACTGACCAGCGTGGTGAAGTATGGTCAGATAACCCTCGCGACTTGCACTGACGCGGGGAAGCCCTCATCCGGCAACGTCTTGACAAACGGGTTGTACACGTGTAGAGAAGATCCGACGGACGTACTCCGAGACGGAGGTAAGTTAAGGGCTTCCCCCAGGGTTTATTAAAGCTCTCACTCTGTGGTTCTTTCGGTAAAGTCACGTATAAAGAAAAAATAATAAATTAAATAATAGCATACGACGTTTCGATTGCAACACAAGCAATCATCATCAGGTCTAAATGAAATAGCAACAAAAATCTAACCAGAAAACTATAGACAGACACATAAGCAGACAGATATCACCAAGATACATATAGAGAGAGAGTAACACAGGCACAGAGAGGGAGATCGTCTCTGTGGCGAGGCCTTAAATAGACAGAGGGGGGCGGGGGCGGAGAGAGGGAGGGGTTAGAGAAAAAATTAACATGGCAATGAGTACGGTGACGCGTGGTCAAGTACGCAAGCTTGAACATTAGGAGAGAGGGAGAAAGAACACACTAAATTAAATAACCTAGCAAAATATCGAAATGTTATGTAATACAACACAGAGAGTCGGTCAACACACAATTAACGCATAGCCTGGTTTATCAATAACACAGCAGGGTACACAACTCCCAGGGGCTAGGGGTCCTACTCTGAGTCCGGGTCAGATCGTGGACTCTGCCGACTCCATCGAGCGGAGAGAGAAGCACCTCTACGGCTACCACCGGCTTCTCCCCAGGCTCACCACTCGATCCCTCTCTCTACCCCTGGTTCCCTCTTCACCCTTCTTACTCTACCCGTTCCCACAGTGACCCCGCTTACGTCACGGGGTCTCCCTTACGTACCCTAGGAGACGTGACGTCATCGCACTGAACGGCACACCTGACGTCACGTCCCCATTTTACTCCTCTACACGTGTACAGAAGCACACCCGTTGGCATGCTGCTGTCATATCTGGGTGGCGGACTCAGCTCCGAACTCACTGCACCGGATGTAATTCAGAGTCGAACCTTCAGTCAGGGTGATTTATGATCCAGCACTCAGGGATTCACTCCAGCCATGCACTCCGTCGCCTCCTTATCGCTCTACTATCGCTACGATCACGATTGCTGTTGCCATGAACTTCATCGTGAATTCTCCCACCCGTGTATTGGATGAGGTCTACCAGAACGATTCGTCTCATCCATACCACAGTATATTGAATCACCACACTGAAGGTCACAACAACACATTCACTCACTCACTTACTCACCCACTCACTCACTCACTTACCCACTCACTCACCCACCCACCCACTCACCCACCCACCCACTCACCCACTCAATCACTCACTCACCCACCTACCCACCCACTCACTAACTAACTAACTTACTCACTCACTTACCCACTCACTCACTCACCCACTCAATCACTCACTCACCCACTCACTCACTCGATCACCCACTCACCCACCTACCCACCCACTCACCCACTCAATCACTCACTCACCCACTCAATCACCCACCAACCCACTCACTCACTCACCCATCAACCCACTCACCCACTCAATCACTCACTCACTCACTCACCTACCCACTCACTCACCCACCCACCCACTCACTCACCCACTCACTCACCCACTCACTCGCTCACTCACCCACCCACTCACCCACTCGCTCACTTACCCACCCACTCAATCACCTACCCACTCACCACCCACCCACTCACCCACTCACTCACCCACTCACTCACTCACGCACTCACCCACTCATTCAATCAAGAATCGTGCTAGTCCTCAACTAATGCAACTTTGACGGTGCTGCTTATTACTGGCCGCTTGACGTCATGTGCCTTTGGGCCTGCGTGTATATTCGTTGAACATCTTTCGCACCGTACGTAGCCCACCCCGCTAATCGGAGGTGCGGTGGAAGAAAATAATCGTTCAGCGTCTGCGTAAAAAAAAAATCCAGAATAACAAGCAGATAATTAGCCGATCGATTACTTCAACCATCCGACACCCCAACTCCTCGCGCTCACACGGGGGCGCGGAACACACGCGCATCGCCTCGTCTCGCTCCCAGCCTCCCCCACTCATCATGCTCGGTGGACGCCCTCGGCGCAGGCAACCCGAGCGATTCGCGGATACCGTGCGGCGAGTATGAGCGCAAACTCAAGCAAGCGTAACGATAGAATAAATATTAAATATCCAATTGATTTGGCGGCGCGTCTTGCGTCTTGTCTCCAGTCCTCTTCTCTCATCCCGCCACGTCTCGTTGTCATCTCCGTCTCTCTTGCCTCATCTCACGACATCTCCGTCCCGTCTGCATCTCTCATCTCACCCCATGGGTTGCCGTCTCTTCGTGGCCACATATATGTCCGGATCTCAACAGAAATGTTCACATCGAAAGAGTGGGGGGATGGGGGGATGGGTGGGGGGGGGGCAAAATTCAATTCTGCTTCGGGGGGTCCCCAATGGCACATCGCCGCCGCTTCCCCTACCTGCACAGACCCGCGTGATGAAGTATGACCAAGCATCGCCATCGCGTGTGCTGCAGTGATGTGTGTGTGTGGGGGGGGGGGGCATTACAGAGATTGTCTTGACAGTCACGCGACGGCGAGACTGATAGACGACCATCGACGCGTATTTGTCATGGAGTCGCCCATCAGCTAATTGTGCCAGCTCATTAATGCGTTTGTCAATGATGGTCATTTTGAAGGTGGGGGGGGGGCACAGTCTAAGCTAATATATGTTTAGTTCACATGCACGTTCAGCGCTTTGTCAATGCACTGCTGTACGCCTTGCGACGCAGGGTCGGTCATGGGGGTTGCATGTATGTGTGTTGTATGTTGTATGATTATGTTGTATGATTACTCTTCACCACGCTGGTCAGTGCCGGGTGGAGAAGGGGAGATGGGAGGGGAAAGATCCCAGGACGATAGTTCAGATGTCACTGATGCTGGGCGTGGCCGGGAATTGAATTCATATCGGCGGGTTCACGGCTCATATCCGTGAATGTATTAATTGATGGTTTTAAATTAATGGTCACTCTCTCGCTCGCTCACGTATTCACTCCCTCGCTTCGCCTAGGCACTCACTCTCACCCAGCCCTTACTCACTCACCCGCATCCTCACTCACTCAAGTCGCCACTCATGACTAATCACCCATTCACTTAACCACCCATCCATTCACCCACTCATTTTTAACCAATGTTTTACTCCGCTCGGCTCCACAGCCTCCTTTACCGCATCAAACGATCTCGTCTATAGCCCGTGCCGCGCTCGTTTAGCCCCAACTATCCGGCCAAACAGAAGCTGCTTGGCCATGCGGTGGCTGGGCACGCGGGCTGCATGACCCAGCCAGCGAAGCCTCGCCTGCCGGAGGAGTTCACTGATGATGGTGACCGCGTCCAGATCTTTCAAGGATCAGTGAGCTCCTCACACAATCCAGCCTAGTTAACCACATGATGGACCGCAGGCAGGCCAGCATCAATGTTTCAAACCGGCGCAGATGTTCCTTCAAAGATGTGCACATTTGGGAAGAATAGAGAAGGGAAGGCATTATTGTACAAACACAAAAACCCCCGTGTAGCCTTAACAGGCAGTTGGGGCAAGTGCTGTTAGCGAGCACCTGTGAAGGCCGGCACGGCACACGAGGGGGTGGGTGGCCAGCGCCACGCCCGGCCGCCTTTGTCTCCCTAGTGGCGACATTCACACACTGCACCAGGTACTCATTTGAGGTTGAGTCGGTCACGTTCACATGCACGACTACTGTCACTCACTCACAAAACTAATTATTTGACCACTCACTCACCAATCCAAAACTACTTATTTGACCACTCACTCACCAATCCACTGACTCAAATGCTTGCTTATTCACTCACTCACCCATCCACTAATTAACTCACTAAACAATCCTCTCTCTCTCAATCACTCACTTACATACTCACTCAACCACTTACACACCAAACCCACTCTGTCACTCAATCACTCACGAATTCACTCTCACTCACTCACTAACTCACGCACCCACCAACTCACCCATTCGCTCGGAGCGAGTCTCAATCACACTCGGGCGACATCATCGTCGTCCGTGTGGGGACGAGACGAACTCCCTTCCTGTCCCTGGGGTGTCATCCAGATCGAGCGAGCGAGGGAGCGAGGAGGAGGAGGAGGCAGTAGGCGCGGCTCCTAAATAACCAGCTCGCTTCATCTAATACCGTGACTTACCGCGTCGCGAAATCACGTTCACTCGCGCTGTGTTGCCCGGGGTCCACCCCACGCTGCCCCCTGGATTTCCCCACGATCTGAACAAGACCAGTCCAGCCAGGATGTTCTAGGGACACGGGGCAGTTTCTGCTTTCCTTCTTCCTTGCCGAAGCTGTCAATGAAACTGCATTGCACGCGAGTCATCTCGAATTCGTGCACAAGTCTACCGACAAACGCCACCACCACGTCCCACCAACCAACATCACCATTCACTCACCACCATCACCCACTATCACCAGCATGCACTCACCACTACCACGCACTCACCACCATCCACTCACCACCACCACGCACTCACCACCACCATCCACTCACCACCACCACACACTCACCACCACATTCCACTCACCACCACCACCCACTTTCACTAGCACCACCCACTATTACCATCATACACCCACCACCACGCACTCACCACCACCATCCACTCACCACCACCACCCACTATTACCACCATCCACTCACCACCACCACCCACTATTACCACCACCCACTATTACCACCGTCCACCCACCACCAATCACTTACCACCACCACGCGCCCATCCATCATCCATCCACGCACCAACCACCACCGCACTCCTCCTGCTGCATCGCCTCAAGCTCGGTCTCCCCGCGCCCCTCCCCACGCACTCACACACGGCGCAACAAGGAGTCATCATCATCATCATAGTAATAATAATATATGCAGGGAGCGAAAATGAATGCTTGACCCGCCAGATGCGTGGCAGCATAAATCGCTGCAGGCCGCTCATAATTGACTTTTGATCTATGAGAGCTCGTCAGCGCGGCGGCGGCGGCAGCTTTAATGATATCCCAGCGACTGTACGCGCTGCTGGCGAGAGCGCCACGCACTCACTCACTCGCTAACGCACTCGCACGCTAGCTAACGCACTCACTCGCTCGCTAACGCACTCACTCACGCACTCACTCACTCACTAACGCACTCACACGCACGCTCGCTAACGCACTCACTCACTCACTAACGCACTCACACACACGCTCGCTAACGCACTCACTCACATGCTCGCTTACGCACTCACTCACTCGCTAACCCACTCACTCACTAACCCACTCACTCACTCGCTAACTCACTCACTCACTCGCTCACTAACCCACTCACTCACTCGCTCACTAACCCACTCACTCACTCACACGCTCACTAACCCACGCACTCACTCACACGCTCACTAACGCACTCACTCACACCCTCACTAACCCACTCAGTCACACGTATGCCCACTAACGCACTCACTCACTCACACGCTCACTAACCCACTCACTCACACACACGCTCACTAACCCACTCACTCACACGCTCACTAACCCACTCACACGCACGCTCGTTAACACACGCACTCACTCACACGCTCACTAACCCACTCACTCACACGCTCACTAACGCACTCACTCACACGCACGCTCGTTAACCCACTCACTCACACGCTCACTAACCCACTCACTCACACGCACGCTCGTTAACCCACTCACTCACACGCTCACTAACCCACTCACTCACACGCTCACTAACCCACTCACTCACACGCTCACTAACCCACTCACTCACACGCTCACTAACCCACTCACACGCACGCTCGTTAACACACTCACACGCACGCGAGCCCACTTACATTTTCACAGAGTTTCACTCGCGCACTCCTTCGGTAAGACACTCACAAATCATCGCGGACCAAATCACAAACGCACTAACGCACGCACACAATCACTCACTAACTCACGCACACAATCACTCACTAACTCACGCACACGACACACACACACATCTATTCACTCACTCAACCACTCACTCGGTTTATTGACTCACTGACTCGTGTATTCACCAATGTAGTCACCCCCTCAATGATTATCTTACGCAACCACTCAACCAAGCACTCATTCACGTAGTCGGCATGACACGATACTGTTTGGGACCTTAATCTCATCATTATCATCATCATCATCTGGTGACTCAACAATGTCAGATTAATCATCAAACCAAATGCATTAGTCGGGCGGTGGTGGCTATGCATGTGACTGCCACTAACCCGGCATTGTGGAGGCAGCAAGGGTTAATCGGTCACCGCACAAATATTGTGAAATTCCCTTTCCGTGGGCGCCAAGAAGGTGCCATACCCTGGCTCGCCAGTAGAATACAGTACAGCAAGTGGACTAATCGCCACCTGATTCGATCTGTACGGGGATAGAGCGTTTCCCCCTTACGCAAGGCGTGGGGTTTCTCCGGGTGCTCCGGATTCCTCCCAATTGCACAACGAACACAAACTCGTCATTATTTTGGTGAAAACAGCTTAAATTAAACCCTGATGTAACGAGACCCTCCCGAAAAAAGAGCCATACGACTCAATGTAGCTTTCCAAGATATAACAAAAAAAATATATGATGATTAATTACGTGGTTTATTGACCGTATACATTATTGTGATGCCCTTTCATGACTGTGTTCAGGAGGGTCCTGCCCTGAAATGATTGGCCAATTGTATGAATGAATAGGACCTCCTTTGCCGGTACCAAAATACAATAATAGGTTTTCCCCTTCTTTCTGGCAACAAAACAGATGTGTTAAGATGTTACAATACCAACTGAAACCTTTAACAAGGAATCATGTCTGCATTAACCACAATACTTGTGCTCAGAATGCAAACAAAAAACATACTCCAAAAGGCGTCCTCTGGTCTAACACCGTTTGAGACGAGGCTCAAAAGAAAGCTGTCTCTGGTGTGGACCAATCAGTTTCAAGGGAAATGCATCGATTATTATCTGAGTACGTTTTTTGTTTGCATTCTGACCACAAGTATTGTGGTTAATGCAGACATGATTCTTTGTTAAAGGTTTCAGTTTGGTGTTTTAACATCTTAACACAGCTGTTTTGTTACCAGAATAAAGGGAAACACATTGTCCTGCGGAGGGAGCTGGTAGCAACGTTGGGTTGCTCGGTCAATTGCCAGAGTCAACGGCGGAGTGGTGTATTCCGCAAATATGCCCGACTGTGAGGGCGGGCACAAGTCGGCGTGAGTAGGTTAAACGTTGAGTTTTATAAGGGCACCACGGGATGACCAGCCCCTCCCCACCCTCCCCTCTCCACCCAGCCCCACCCCTCCCATTTTTGGATGCACGACGGATGGACGGACACAATAATCCCCTGTGGGCTGGTGGAACCTGGTGGTTCCTACCAGTAAAACCTATTTTTGTATAAACAAATGTTGCGAAATGGGGGGGGGGGGGGGGGGCAGGGGGGGCTATGCAATGGTTCACCGCTGTACGGAACCATCAGTGTTGAGGTCCCGAGGTCTGTGAATCCACCAGGAGTTCGACCCCTGCACCGTGCAGTGCGGCCCGGGGCCCAGCACCCGCCCAGCCTGAGTCATTATTTTTTATTAATTTTAATTTCATTTTTTACCTACGTGACTTTACCGAAAGAACTAAGAGTATGAATCCTTGCAGTCACGAAAGCTTCAAATCTAGAATCATTCTCTCCCTGTCACCCCTCTCCCCTACGGCCTTACTTTCCTCCCTTCCTTCCTCTCTTTTTAAAACCCCACATTCATCCCACCCCTCCCTGCCAAAGTCTATCTTTCTAATAGCATGTTCATCCTTTCCTCCATCCCTCTCACTCCATATCCCTCGCTCCCCACATACCCCGTCTGTCCATCCACCCCTCTCTTTTTTTTATCTACGATCAGAGGAAACAAGAAGATGCTCGGTGTAGTCGGCACTTTGCTTCGTTCATCATTTAGTTTTTTTGTTTTTTTTTCAATGCTTTGCGTTATGTGCCCCCCCCCTGTTTAAATTAAAGATTTCAAGCTCTGCTCCTTCTTCTTACCCATTCCCTCTCTCTCTTCCCCCTTTCTCTACCCCCTCTCTCTCTACCCCCTTTCTCTACCCCCCTATCTCTCTACCCCCTCTCTCCCTACTCCACGTCAATGTTCCCCTGTGTTTTCTATGTACATATGTTTTACTACGACAAGTGCTGCATCTGCATCCAGCTCTCCTCGCAGTCCTACGGCCTCCAACGGTAACTCCATCCCTCCCTCTCTCCCCACATACCCCCTCTGTCCATCCACCCCTCTCCCCCTCTCGTCCCGTATCCCTCCCTCCCTCTGTCCACATACCCCCTCTGTCCATCCCTCTCTCCCTCCCCACATACCCCCTCTGCCAATCCACCCCTCTCCCCCTCTCGTCCCGTATCCCTCCCTCTCTCCACATACCCCCTCTGTCCATCCCTCTCTCCCTCCCCACATACCCCCACTGCCCATCCACCCCTCTCCCCCTCTCGTCCCGTATCCCTCCCTCCCTCCCTCTCTCCACATACCCCCTCTGTCCATCCCTCTCTCCCTCCCCACATACCCCCTCTGCCCATCCACCCCTCTCCCCCTCTCGTCCCGTATCCCTCCCTCCCTCTCTCCACATACCCCCTCTGTCCATCCCTCTCTCCCTCCCCACATACCCCCTCTGCCCATCCACCCCTCTCCCCCTCTCGTCCCGTATCCCTCCCTCCCTCCCTCTCTCCACATACCCCCTCTGTCCATCCCTCTCTCCCTCCCCACATACCCTCTCTGTCCATCCACCCCTCTCTCCCTCTCGTCCCGTATCCCTCCCTCCCTCCCTCTCCCCACATACCCCTTCTGTCCATCCTTCTCTCCCTCCCCACATACCCCCTCTGCCCATCCACCCCTCTCCCCCTCTCGTCCCGTATCCCTCCCTCCCTCCCTCTCCCCACATACCCCCTCTGTCCATCCCTCTCTCCCTCCCCACATACCCCCTCTGCGCATCCACCCCTCTCCCCCTCTCGTCCCGTATCCCTCCCTCCCTCCCTCTCTCCACATACCCCCTCTGTCCATCCCTCTCTCCCTCTCCACATACCCCCTCTGTCTATCCACCCCTATCTCCCTCTCGTCCCGTATCCCACCCTCCCTCCCTCTCCCCACATACCCCCTCTGCCCATCCACCCCTCTCTCACTCTCGTTCCGTATTCCTCCCTCCCTCCTTTTCCCCACATACCCCCTCTGTCCATCCACCCCTCTCTCCCTCTCGTCTCGTATCTCTCCCTCCCTCACTCCACATACCCCCTCTGTCCATCCCTCTCTCCCTCCCCACATACCCTCTCTGCCCATCCACCCATCTATCCCTCTCGTCCCGTATCCCTCCCTCCCTCTCTCCACATACCCCCTCTGTCCCTCCCTCTCTCCCCACATACCCCCTCGGTCCATCCACCCCTCTCTCCCTCTCGTCCCGTATCCCTCCCTCCCTCTCTCCACATACCCCCTCTGTCCCTCCCTCTCTCCCCACATACCCCCTCTGTCCATCCACCCCTCTCTCCCTCTCGTCTCGTATCCCTCCCTCCCTCTCTCCACATACCCCCTCTGTCCATCCCTCTCTCCCTCCCCACATACCCTCTCTGCCCATCCACCCATCTATCCCTCTCGTCCCGTATCCCTCCCTCCCTCTCTCCACATACCCCCTCTGTCCCTCCCTCTCTCCCCACATACCCCCTCGGTCCATCCACCCCTCTCTCCCTCTCGTCCCGTATCCCTCCCTCCCTCTCCACATACCCTCTCTGTCCCTCCCTCTCTCCCTCCCCCGTGCGAGGAAGGAGGAGGCTGCTGCGATTAAGAGTGATGTTCTGACACGGCTGTCCCGGCAGCCCCTAATTGAAATCGTGTAGCCGGGCTTGTAGCAAATTGCCGACGTGACAGATCTATCAGAGGACGCGTCCGCCGATGGCAGCCGGACCTGCGCTCCCCCTCCGTCACGGATGTTTTGCGGTGAAGTGGCAGCGGCGGCGATGATGATGGTGGTGGTGGTGGGGGGGGGGTAGAAGGAGGTGGTGGGTGGGTGGGTGGGGGGATCGAGAGACGGGGATGTGGAGGGAGGCGTGGGGCTGGGTTAACAGCCCAGAGACGTGTGCCGAGTGATGAGTCGGGCCCCCTGTCCTCAGGGAGTTTCACCCGAGACGACGGCGATGATGACGGCGGTGTTCAGTAGCGGCGCTCTCTTACCGGGACGACGAGAGAGGGAGGGGGGAGGGAGATTTTTTCACCGATTTACTGTTTTTTTGGTTGAATTCGTTTTTGTTAAATCACATTTGCTAACCACAGCCTTCAAAACCACAACATTGCTAAGGGGTTAGCGATGTCCAAGGGGTGGTCCAGAGTTCTTGCGACCCCCCAATTAATTGACCCCTCACATGGTTTTTCTCTTTGATTATTATTCACGTCCGCTTTCACACCCATCGATATACTCAAATTGTTACGTTTTAGAGAATTAAATGGGGTGGGTCACAAGACATCTGGGCCACCCTGAACAGCCTTCGATTGAAACCGGTCCGGAGTTTGCCTACTTAAAAACATTGCTGCTGCTGGATAATACGTTTAACTGGAAGAACAAATCGGCCCATGGACTAGCGCAAGACAATATAATTATGCTGCGTTTGCTTTCACCCATTTAAATGTGTAAGAGGTAACCGTGCCGATTATTCGAATGCATCATTGCGATGAGACTGTGGCCATGCAGCCCAAACTACGGACCATCGAGATGTCAACTCCCTCGCCTGGTATACAGGAAGTCCTGGGTTGGATCACGAATCCGATGCCTGTGTGTTTGGAGTTTGCATGTTCTCCCCACGGTGGCGTGGATTTTTCTCCGGATCAGCTCGTGTGTCTGAGACAGGCGTTGGGAAATGTTCGTGGGAAGACGGGAGAAGCCATGCAGGAGCGTGGCGTGTGCGTTTAGAGTATTGGGCTGCTATCTACATGTGGCAAGGTCGCTTCTGAAAAAGAGCTGCAAAGCTCAGAGCGGCCTTACCTGGTAAAATAAAATAAAATAGTTGTTTAATAGTTTATGTTTTTAGTTAAACCACTGTGGTTTGCGCTCCTTCAGCGGAGGAGGAGGAACGGAGACGCGATGCGAACTCTCTGCTTAATCCCTCCCGTCGTGGCCAGTAGCAGCAGCAGCAGTAGACCTCGGAATTTGTATGGAGCTCCTGAACACACTGCTGCCATAGGCAAGATTATAATTGCGAATAATCGTGTACAACAATTATCACCGTGATACCATTTAAATAATTGTTACCATTTTCACGTTGTTTTTTTTTTATTGGCGTTATTATTTTAATAACAATAACAAACATAAAAAGCCGTAATTACAGTATCGCTGCTACTTTTTGTTCAAACATTTCAGTGCAGGGGTATGGTTTTGAATGAACATATTTTGCAGTGGCATTTGGGGGGTAAGAAGAGGGGGGCGGGGCTTTGTGCCCCCGCGTGGGACGTGATTAACAATCATCGGGTGCGTGCAGCGTGAAACGAATTCATTTAAATGGGGGGGGGGGGAGGGGGGAGGGGCGGGGCAACTTACATTGATAAAGGCGTGGTAGTGTGTCGAGGAAGACTGGAGTTGATGAAGCCTTGCCAGACGATTTACAAGCGCGTAGGTCCCTGATGTTTAGCGGTATAATTCCACGTTAGGGCGACGCAAATGAGTGTCGGTCCAAATGAGATGCGCTTGACGGATTGCACGCAATCATCGTTACGGACTGCGACTCGTGCGTCCTGCGTTATGATTCTTGCTGCTCTCTCGCGGGATTTGCCTTCGAGCATTTCTTTAGAGATGTCTAATCTCTGTCTAAATTAACATCCCATACCTCTTCCTCCCGAGTAGTTTTGTTAAATTAATACAACTCTGGAGGGAGTGGGAGGGTGGAGGGGGGGCATTTAAACTTGATAGGGTGGTAGGAATTAAACTGTGACATTTCACAGACATTTAATATTTGTATTTGTGATACATATATCTACTATGGGCGGGTGGAGTCGTGGCGCAGTGGTTGGCACATTGCGCTATGAACCAGGCCACCCGAGTTCGATTCCTGGCCATGGCTCATGAACATCAGTGTGCGAGCGATCATTGAACAGGTCTTGGGCGACCCCCATTCACCAATCCGCACACAACAGCGTGGTGAGTTGTGGTCAAAACAACCACATCCGACGCTTTCATCCAGCAGTGGATTGACAAGAAATATTGTAGACGTAGCCGTTACGTATTGCTTCTCCTTGAGCGATTTCACCTATGCTGGTACAATGTTGGTGAATAGGTTTTGTTTTGGCTGAGCATCAGTGGAAGTCTTCTTGTATATAATTGTAATTCATCATCTTTTGTAATTAATACTGCGTAGTAAATAACAATGCGCGCACACCTGCAAACACACCCCCACATGCGCCTATGAACACGTAACCACGCGTATGCAATTTGTAATTAATATACACCCATGCTTACACGTACGCGTGCAAAGACAAAGCCACAGGTCCCCCGTATAGCCTGAACTGACTTTTGGGGGCAAGTGACTGTTAGCTCGTAGAACCTACGAAGGCCCGAACGGCACACGAGAGGGTGTGGGTGGTCAGCACCATGCCCAGCTTCCTTTGTCTCCCGAGTACCTCACTGCCTGCCTGCCTCACTGCCTGCCTGCCTGCCTCACTGCCTGCCTGGATTCCTCACTGTCTGCCTGCCTCACTGCCTGCCTGGATTCATCACTGTTTGCCTGCCTCACTACCTGTCTGCCTCATTGCCTGCCTGGATTCCTCACTGCCTGCCTGGATTCCTCACTGCCTGCCTGCCTGCCTCACTGCCTGCCTGGATTCTTCACTGCCTCACTGCCTGCCTCACTGCCTGCCTGGATTCCTCACTGCCTGCCTGCCTGCCTCACTGCCTGGATTCCTCACTGCCTGCCTGCCTGCCTCACTGCCTGCCTGGCTGCCTCACTGCCTGCCTGGATTCCTCACTGCCTCACTGCCTGCCTGCCTGCCTCACTGCCTGCCTGCCTGCCTCACTGCCTGCCTGGATTCCTCAATGCCTCACTGCCTGCCTCACTGCCTGCCTGCCTGCCTCACTGCCTGCCTGGATTCATCACTGCCTGCCTGCCTGGATTTATCACTGCCTGGTTGAGAGCTCCTTTGCCAACACCAGGTCACCGCGCATCCATCCGCGACGCGTCTCACCCGGCCCTCGGCGAAGGACACGGCCCATCAAGAGGCGTGGGGTTGGAAGAGCGGTGGCGGTGGTGATGACGACGACGATGATGATGGCAGTGATGGTGATAAGAGATCAACGGTGTGCAGGTGCTGCGGACACAGAAGTGAGAAGCGTGGGGAGGGGGGCGGGTTTAGAGAGCAGAGTGATTGGACGAAGGGGGTCGGCGTTGGGGTGGGGTAGGGTCACTGAAAGCGTGGGGGGGGGGGTCACTGAGAGGGGCGGGGGGAAGGGGGGGAATGAGGTGAGGGGGGGTGCCAAAGGGCGAAAGGAAAGCCGCCTATGAACACAACACGTGGCAGTAATTCTCTGTTACTGTAACAGAAACACGGCCATACATCATCCCGACAGCCTGATCGATGGAAACTTTATTTTGGGCGGTGGATCGACGCCGCAGTCCTTGGGTGTGTGTGTGTGTGGTTATTTATTTATTTATCCCGTCCCTCCACTTACTCGCTCACTCACTCACTCACCCGCTACGCATTCATTAATGTAATCTCCCTCTCTCCGGCCCCTTTGTATAAATGTGTCCCTGTGTGAGAGCGAGAGAGAGGGAGCGAGCGAGAGAGGGAGAGCGAGCGGCAGAGAGCATTTCAGGAGAACCGACACGAGTAACTACCGCTCGCGATTGGAAGGTTGCGAATTTTAAATCCTGGTTGGGTGGTTAAGCCCATTAAGCCCAGCTCATAACGCTACCGAGGTCGATAAAGCGATGACCACTTTAGTAGTAGGTTTTTACCCTTTAAACTGGTACAAAACTGACACCTTTATACAAGGCATCATGTTTGCAATAACCACAACACAAGCAGTCAAAATGCAAACAAAAAGAAACAACTTTGATAATGATAATAATATGCACTGTCTTTGAATTTGATTGGTGCACACCCGAGACAGCTTTTCTTAGAGCCTAGTCTCCATTGGTGTTGGACCAGATGACACCTTGTATAAAGGTGTCAGTTTTGTACCAGTTTAAAGGGTAAAAACCTACTACTATATGTTGTCACTGGTAAAGGAGGTCTCATAGTGATGACCACTTTGTTGTGGAAAAGTCAAGGGTGGTCGTCCGAGGATAGATTGGCCACTTCCAGGGAATGTAGAATGTTCAGCAATGACTCGATACCCAATGGCCACTTGAGCAAGATATACATTTAAACTATGTACACTTTTTTGTTATTTGACCAGGTATGGCCCACTGAGCTATGTAGTTCTTTTTTTTTTTTATATAAGCGACTTGGCCACAAATCATAGCTCAACGAAGTTGCTTAGCACGTAGAAATGTATATATACTTTAAGCGCATGTTTATAAAAGTGAAAGGGAAAATTTCGACTTTAAACTTTCGTGACGGTAGGAATTCATATTCTATGCTTCTTTCGGTAAAGTCACGTAGATAGAAAAATAATGACGATAAAATAATGAAAATAAAAATGACGATTGCTTGTGTTGCGATCGAAATGTCGTGATATTTTTTATTCTCATTATTTTTTCTATCAACGTGACTTTACCGAAAGAAGCAAGAAAATGTGAAGGGAAAAACCAGAGGACCGGGAGATAAATCCACGCCACCACGGGGAGAGAGAAAGAGAGAGATATCTTAATTCCAAATATACAGCAGCAGGCGTCAGGGTCGGGATCGGGATCGAACCCACGACCTCCTGCCTACCAGGCGAGGTAGTTAACATCCCGCCACCGGGGCGCCCAATTTGACTCGACTTGGGACGTACTATATGTGTGAACTTCTTTCGCACCCTACGTAGCCAACCGTGCGAATCGAAAGTTGCCGAGGCGCGGTGTCTCCTGGCACGGTGTGGAGCACAAGTGACGCGTCTGCCACGTGTCATCTCGGCCAGTCAACCCACGGCACCTGGGGCCCGTTCCGTGACCTCCTGCCAGCAGCGAGCCTTCCACACTTCACGTGACGGCCTCAAAAGTGCACCCAACCTGGCACGAACACTGCAGTGGTGTAACAGCCACTTCACTGGCGAATGGCGACTGCTGTTACCAGGGGCTATGTCTCTCCGTCTTCCGTGATTGTGTGATTTACATCGATTATGAGGCTCGCCATAAATTCGTTGCATCGCGTGCGAAAGAATGAACATTTCCCCCCGCTCCAATATAAATATATTCTCGGGACGATAAGGCGTTCTGGAAAGTAAGACGCACCCCCAGACTTGTACCCGGTGTCAAATAAAGTTGAACAAATGTGGCCGCGTACACAGAGTAGACAAAATAAAACAAACACGGAGAGGAAACAATGATTGCGTCTTCTAATAATCTGGTACATCATGACGACCCTGCAGCCACTAGCGGAGCGCTGCATTCAGTGACACTCAGAGGCGCATACTCTTTGCTTTTTTCGGTAAAGTCACGTAGGTAAAAAAATTAAATAAATTAAATCACGACGTTTCGGAGGCAACACAAGCTTCCGTCTTCAGGTGGAACCGTCACAGCAAAATTACTGTAATTTTGCTGTAAGTCGTTATTTAATTTATTTTAATTTTTTACCTACGTGACTTTACCGAAAAAACTAAGAGTATGAATCCTTGCAGTCACGAAAACTTCAAATCTAAAATACTCAGAGGCGCCTCATTGTGGGAATGATGTGATCTCATTTCTGCATCCTGCAAGTGGTGTTTTTGTTGTTGTAAAGAAATCTATTTTAACAAAGACGTAGATAAAGACGCAACATCACCGTTCCTCCTCCGTGTTTGTTACCGCCCCTCCCCCACCCCACGTAATCTAATTTCTATTCTTGGTTCTTTCGGTAAAGTCACAAAAATCTAAATTAACAGCAAAAAAGCCACGACGTTTCGATCGCAACACAAGCAATCGTCTTCAGGTGAGAGAGGTCCTCTCTCACCTGAAGACGATTAATTGTGTTGCGATCGAAACGTCCTGATATTTTTTAAATATTTTATTATTATTTAAAAAATATTTTTATTATTTCGATTTAAAGCTTTCGTGACTGCAGGGATTCATCTTCTTGGTCCTTTCTTCAGACGCTGTCTTTCCGACAGCCTCGTTCTTCACCTGATGACGGCTGCTTGCGTTGTGGCCGAAACGTCGTGAGAATTATTTTATGATGTTTTATTTTCATTATTTTATTATTTCCCTTCTACGTCACTTTACCGAAAGAACCAAGAAGATTTGTTACTATTATTTTTCAATTTATGTGGCTTTACCGAAAGACCCATAGAACATGCATCCCTGCATTCACGAAAGCTTTCAGTCAAGATTTTACAAGCGGCCTTCTTCAAGTGCAGAGAAAACAAGTGGGCAAGCCTTCAAATGTGTCTGTTTATAATCTAATTCCCGACACCTACTCCCAAGTTGCCTTTCCCCTCCCCAAATAAGACATACACTCTCACCCCCATCCCCTCGTGAAATCAGTTACCCCCTGCCCCACCATCCTCCTCCTCTTCCCCACCTTCATAATTCCTAGAAACGCCTCTCGCGGCCCCCCCCCCAAACGCCTCCTCTTGCTGCACGGCACGGAGTTATTTTCCTCTTTAAATTTATAACCGCAACTCCCTCCCTCCCTCTCTCTCGCTGTCTCTGCCGCAGCCGCTGTGTCGTATTGCCTGCGTATTCAACCGGACGGTAATTCCATTACGCGTTGCTTCAGCCCAAGTCACTTCTACATTATTTATCAGCGTTTTTTATCAAGTTTTTTTTTCACCACCACCCTCGCTCCCTCCCTCCCTCCCAACCCCCTCTCTCTCTCTTGCTTCCACTCGGGATGGTGGCGGTGGGTAGGAGGGGGGGGGGTCGAGGAGGAAGGCAGAGTGTTAAAAAACGCCGCTCCATCATCGTCTGTCAGCTTCCCAAACAGGTAAATCTTTGGTAATCGCATTTCTCGGCCCGTAACTCCCCAGCACACACATCTCTCTCAGCTCCCTCTCCTCCCCTCCCCTTCCCTCCCCTCCCTCCCTCCCCTCCCTCCCCTCCCTCCAGCCGGCCACCCTGCACGCTACTCCCCCACCACATCCCGACTCGAGCCAGAGCAGCACAGCAGCACTTGACCCATGGAGTGAATTCCCAACAGTGCTGTGTGTGTATGTGCAGCACTGTGTGTGTATGTGCAGCACTGTGTGTGCAGCACTGTGTCTTGGTGCAACACTGTGTGCAGCACTGTGTGTGTATGTACAGCGCTGTGTGTGTGTGTGTGCAGCGCTGTGTGTGTATTTGTAGCACTGTGTGTATGTGCAGCACTGTGTGTGTATGTGCAGCACTGTGTGTGTGTGTGCAGCGCTGTGTGTGTAGGTGCAGCACTGTGTGTATATGTGCAGCACTGTGTGTGTGCAGCACTGTGTGTGTATGTGCAGCACTGTGTGTGTGTGCAGCACTGTGTCTGTATGTGCAGCACTGTGTGTGTCGGTTCAGCACTGTGTGTGTATGTGCAGCGCTGTGTGTGTATGTGCAGCACTGTGTGTGTGCAGTGCTGTGTGTGTGTGTGCAGCACTGTGTGGGTGTGCAGCACTGTGTGTGTGCAGCACTGTGTGTATGTGCAGCACTGTGTGTGTGCAGCACTGTGTGTGTATGTGCAGCGCTGTGTGTGTGCAGCACTGTGTGTGTATGTGCAGCACTGTGTGTGTATGTGCAGCACTGTGTGTGTCTGTGCAGCACTGTGTGTGTATGTACAGCGCTGTGTGTGTATGTGCAGCACTGTGTGTTTGTATGTGCAGCGCTGTGTGTGGTTGTGCAGCAGTGTGTGTGTATGTACATCGCTGTGTGTGTATGTGCAGCACTGTGTGTTTGTATGTGCAGCGCTGTGTGTGTATGTACAGCACTGTGTGTGTGCAGCACTGTGTTCAGCACTGTGTGTATGTGCAGCACTGTGTGTATGTGCAGCACTGTGTGTGTATGTGCAGCACTGTGTGTGTGTGCAGCACTGTGTGTGCAGCACTGTGTGTATGTGCAGCACTGTGTGTGTGTATGTGCAGCGCTGTGTGTGTATGTGCAGCACTGTGTGTGTAAGGGCAGCACTGTATGTGTATGTACAGTGCTGTGTGTGTATGTGCAGTGCTGTGTGTGTTTGCAGCGCTGTGTGTGTAGCGCAGCACTGTGTGTATATGTGCAGTGCTGTGTTTTTTTCGCAGCGCCGACAATTAATTTCCTCTGAGCAAAGCACAGGGCAGCCTCGCTCTGTAGCCAAAACAAACTTCCTCGGCCACCGAGACCACCACTGCCATTAGCAACTCTATTACTCTATACTCACCACCACCACTCCAATCATCATCCACAGCACCACTACCAACACTCAAATCACCATTACTCAAATCACCACCATCACTCAAATCATCATCCACACTACCACCACTCAAATTACCACCACCACCACCACCGCCGCCACTCAAATCACCATCGCCACCACCATCACCACCACTCCAATCATCATCCACAGAACCACCATCACCACTCAAATCACCACCACCACCATCACTCAAATCATCATCCACAGCACCACCACCACTAAAATTACCACCACCACCACCACCACCACCGCCGCAACTCAAATCACCATCGCCACCACCATCACCACCCAAATTATCACCCCCACCACCACTCAAATCATCATCCACATCACCACTACTTTTACACCATCGCCATTGTCACCACAACCAGCACCGCCACCATAACTGTTACACAATCACACCCACAACCACGAAATTCATCACCACCACGGTTACACCACCACTACCAACTCCATACCACCCGATGATCGTCATCATCTTCACCACCGCCTGCTGTTGCATCATCAAACCAACACCACTTCAATCGGCACCTCCTGCCAAGTCTCAACAAACTTGTGTGCATCCATTGATGTTGCTGCTGCTGTTGCTGCTGCTGCCTCCCCCCGTAGCGTGAACACGGAGCCCTTAGCCACTCGCCCGCTCCGCCGTCTCTCGCTCGGTGATTGATTCGAGCTCAGAGACGCAAAGTGCTCCTGTCAATGATGGATGCCACGGCTCCACTGCGCGGATCCACACGCGCCCGCTCTCGGCTTGATAAGCTGAGAGGAGGACGAGGAGGAGGAGGAGGTGTGGGTGGTGGTGGTGGTGGAGAGGGGAGGAGGAGGAGGTGGGATGAGAGTGGAACAAGCAAAGGAGGGGAGAGTAGGAGGGTAGAAGTGGGGGGGGGGGGGGGGGGGCTGATGAGGATGATAGAGGAGGAGGTGGAGAGGAGACGAGGAGATAGGAGGAGGAATTAGGAGGAGGGATGAAAGAGGTGTAGGCGCAAGCGGAGGGGCGAGATGGAGGAGGAGGAGGAAGATCGGGAGATCCGGATTCTTGCGCTCGTGACGACGATATATTTGAGTGTTTTTTCAATTACAGCATTATCTGAGTTGACCTTTTCTCACGCGGGACGCCTGCTGGTGTTTGCGGTGATCGTGTTGACGGCCTATTGATTATACTCGTGGCGATGATGGTGGCAATGGTGATGGCGGCGACCGTGATGGTGGTGTTGGTGGTGATGGTGGTATTGGTGGTGGTGGTATTGGTGGTGATGGTGGTATTGGTGGTGGTATTGGTGGTGATGGTGGTATTGGTAGTGATGGTGGTATTGGTGATGGTGGTATTGGTGGTGATGGTGGTATTGGTGATGGTGGTATTGGTGGTGGTATTGGTAGTGATTTTGGTGGTGGTGGTGGTGGTGGTATTGGTGGTGGTGGTATTGGTAGTGATTTTGGTGGTGGTGGTGGTGGTGGTATTGGTGGTTGGTCGTGGTGATGACGGTGGTGAGCTGTGCTTCACGTGAATGGTGTCCCCCACACTCCCCACGATCACCACTCACTATCCCACACACAAGCCCATAGCCCACCCATTAGCCTCAAGTCAAAAGTAGCGTCTTCACAGACTGCAGGGGCAAGTGCTGTTAGCGAGCACATATGAATGCCGGCACGGCACGCGAGGGGGTGGGTGGCCAGCACCACGCCCGGCCGCCTTTGTCTCCCCAGTGGCGATGTTTACACACCGCACCAAGTGCTCATTTGATGCCGAGTCGACCTAGGGGATGCCCAGGACCGTGTCAGATAACCGTGAGCGGGAATCGAACCCGGGTCGCCCGGTTCGCAGCGCTATCCGCTACACTACCGCTCCCCATACACACACACAGACATACACACAGACACACGCACCCAGCGTGAGAAGAAAACAAGTGGGGGGGGGGGGTGTGGGGGGTGTGGGGGGGCTACTTCATATCCGCCGCTGCGGGGCCCCCCTCGGGCGGTCTCGCGCACGCAAAAGGGTAGCGGCGCTGAGCACCCCGGACCCCCCCCCCCCCCAGCCTCCTCCCCCCCCCCCCCGGAGTTTCAGCCCAATAATTCTGATGTCGTTCCAAGTTGCGCAGGCGATTTGTCAAGCGAGCGGCAATATATAGCTCTATCGCCAGCCCCCCTCCCTCCCTCCTCCTCTCCCGCCTCCACTCTCTCGTGTAGCTCCACCACCACCACCTCCTCCACCACCACTACCTCCTCCACCACCACCACCACCTCCACCACCACCACCACCTGCACCACCTCCACCCTCTCGGAGCCTGACAAATATTCTCTGGAGTTTTTCGAACTCCCCGCGCTCCCCCCCCCCCGCCCCGCCCCCACAGCGCCGAGTTCTAAATAAATAAATAAAAACAAAAGAAATGAATTAAAGAGTCGCCCGTCTGGGGGGGGAGAGGGGATGTGGAGAGAGTGTTGGGGTGCTGGTGGGATCCCCGCTCGCGGCCAACACCAACAATCTCTGAAGGCTTCACGTGGTGTCTGGGTGGTGCAGGGAGATGGGGCACCACCACCACACGAAACATTTTGGCTACAGAGTCGCCACTGCTCGACTGAAGTTGACAACCATCTCAGTTGTCTCGCTCGCCGTGGTGGGGCACGGCCTGTGGACGGACCCGTCTCCGCGTCCCGCGCTCCAGACAGCAAAACTTTTTTTGTAACATTGTACAATTAAAAAAAAATCATGAGCAAGAAAATTTGCTGTGGATTTCACACCTGATGTTAATTGCTTGTGTTGCAGTCGAAACGTCGTGATAATTTTTATTGTTTCGTATTTATATTATTTTATTACTTCCCTTCTACGTGACTTTACCGAAAGAACCAATAATATGAATCCCTGCAGTCACGAAAGCTTTAAATCAAAATCGTACAATTACTCTTGTTATTTAAAAAAAAAACGTGTACGCATTTCAATAATCCTATCCAATACGGTTATATACATACACACAATACACTGTATATATGTTCTTATATTCCGGAACGCGTCTGAAAGACACACACACACTCACTCTGAGTGTGCACACACACACTCACTCTGAGTGAGTACACACACACACTGACTCTGAGTGTACACACACACACTCACACTGAGTGAGTGTACACACACACTCTGACTCTGGGTGTACACACACACTGAATGAGTGTACACACACATACTCTGAATGAGTGTGCACACACACACACTGACTCTGAATGAGTGAGTGTACACACACACTCTGAGTGTACACACACACACTCACTCTGAGTGTACACACACACACTCACACTGAGTGAGTGTACACACACACTCTGAGTGTACACACACTGAGTGAGTGTACACACACACTCACACTGAGTGTACACACACACACACTGAATGAGTACACACACACACTGAATGAGTGTACACACACACACTGACTTTGAGTGTGTACACACACACACACTGAGTGTACACACACACACTCTGAGTGTGTGTGTACACACACACACTCTGAGTGTGTGTGTACACACACACATTCTGAGTGTGTACACACACACACACTGAATGAGTGTACACACACACACACACTCACTCTGAGTGAGTGTACACTCACACACTCTGTGTGCACACACACACACACACTGACTCTGAGTGTGCTCATACACACTGACTCTGAGTGTGCTCACACACACTGACTCTGAGTACACACACACACTGAGTGAGTGTACACACACACACTGACTCTGAGTGGCTCACACACACACACTGACTCTGAGTGTGCTCACACACACTGACTCTGAGTACACACACACACTGAGTGAGTGTACACACACACACACTGACTCTGAGTACACACACACACTGAGTGTGTACACACACACACACACACTGACTCTGAGTACACACACACACTGAGTGTGTACACGCACACACTGACTCTGAGTGTGCTCACACACACTGACTCTGAGTACACACACACACTGAGTGAGTGTACACACACACACTGACTCTGAGTGGCTCACACACACACACTGACTCTGAGTGTGCTCACACACACTGACTCTGAGTACACACACACACTGAGTGAGTGTACACACACACACACTGACTCTGAGTACACACACACACTGAGTGTGTACACACACACACTGACTCTGAGTACACACACACACTGAGTGTGTACACGCACACACTGACTCTGAGTGTGCTCACACACACTGACTCTGAGTACACACACACACTGAGTGAGTGTACACACACACACTGACTCTGAGTGGCTCACACACACACACTGACTCTGAGTGTGCTCACACACACTGACTCTGAGTACACACACACACTGAGTGAGTGTACACACACACACACTGACTCTGAGTACACACACACACTGAGTGTGTACACACACACACACACACTGACTCTGAGTACACACACACACTGAGTGTGTACACACACACACACTGACTCTGAGTACACACACACACTGAGTGTGTACACGCACACACTGACTCTGAGTGTGCTCACACACACTGACTCTGAGTACACACACACACTGAGTGAGTGTACACACACACACTGACTCTGAGTGGCTCACACACACACACTGACTCTGAGTGTGCTCACACACACTGACTCTGAGTACACACACACACTGAGTGAGTGTACACACACACACACTGACTCTGAGTACACACACACACTGAGTGTGTACACACACACACACACACTGACTCTGAGTACACACACACACTGAGTGTGTACACGCACACACTGACTCTGAGTGTGCTCACACACACTGACTCTGAGTACACACACACACTGAGTGAGTGTACACACACACACTGACTCTGAGTGGCTCACACACACACACTGACTCTGAGTGTGCTCACACACACTGACTCTGAGTACACACACACACTGAGTGAGTGTACACACACACACACTGACTCTGAGTACACACACACACTGAGTGTGTACACACACACACTGACTCTGAGTACACACACACACTGAGTGTGTACACGCACACACTGACTCTGAGTGTGCTCACACACACTGACTCTGAGTACACACACACACTGAGTGAGTGTACACACACACACTGACTCTGAGTGGCTCACACACACACTGACTTTGAGTGTGCTCACACACACTGACTCTGAGTACACACACACACTGAGTGAGTGTACACACACACACTCTGAGTGTACACACACACTGAATGAGTACACACACACACTGAGTGTGCTCACACACAGCGTGTGAGCCCCGAGCACTAGAGGGAGTTGTGGCTTCGCACGTGGACTCTCACTCGCGCCACAGCTCCGTTACATTGTCGACAAGCACTTCCCTTGCCACGTTACAATCACACGCGCACACAATGACAACGTCCCCCCGTATATAGCAAGGCCGTAGCCACGGAGTCAACATTGGGGGGGACCAAATCTTCCAGGGGGTCTGGGGTCCCCCCCCCCCAAAAAAATCTAAAATTGAAAACGAATTTCCAGCCATTTCCTGCCTGAAATATTAAAAAAATTCATCAACACATAGGATGGACTTTGTAGTAATGTTTTACAATAATGTCTAATAGTGTATTGTATTACATTGCTCTGTTTTTTCTTTTCTACCTTTTCTTGTTTAACCACAATCATAGAAACAGAAATCTATTTGATAGCAATATATTGGGGGGGGGGACATTTTGAGCATATTTAAATATTGGGGGGAATGTGTCCCACTCAATATATATTATAATTACGGCCTTGCCGTGTAGCCTGAACAGACTGTTGGGGCAAGTGCCGTTAGCGAGTAGCACCTATGAAGGCCGGCACGGCACACGAGGGGGTGGTTGGCCAGCACCACTCCCGGCCGCCTTTCTCTCCCGAGTGGTCTAAGTACAGCACCGGGTACTTATTCGAGGCTCAGTGGACCCAGAGGAGGGCCCGGACCGGTTCAGACACAACAACAACCGCCATTCGCCACTAAGTGGCGGTGACGTCACCACGACGCTTGTGCCAGGCCATGTGCACCTTGAGGCCACGTGAAGTGTCGAACGCCCGCTGCCATGAGGTCACGGGGCAGACCCAGGTGCCACGGGTCGACTGACTGAGATGACCGAGATGACTGGCTGATGCACCACCTGTGCCCCCTACTGTGCCAACTTGCTGTGCTTTAGCCACCCGGCGCTCCGCTCGTTGTTCAGACACAGACACACACAGACACACACTGACGCACCAAATGAGAGTACGATTAAAATATCGGAACAAATCCCAACTCAGCTCTCCGCCAGAGTTCACGGAGCACAGAGTGGAGATCAGCGGACTCGTTTTGTCTCGCGAGTAACAACAGACGCCGGCAAACAACCACAAGATTAACACGCCGCCAATATGTTCCATAGTGGAGGGTTTGTTTTTGGCCGTCGCCGAATGATGCAAGTTGCTATTACTGGTGAAACGTCGTTTCTCGAATTGTAGATGTTGTGGGTTTACTCTCCAACGCACCGGTGTGCCTTGTACGAGGAACGAATTCACACGTTTTGTTTACGCGACAAACCTTGACTAATTGGCTGTGTCGGGTGGTGGCGGGTTTAACGACACATTTAAATTTACGCGATCTCACCCCCCCAAAAAAACCTCTGTTATGGAAATCAACAACATTAACAACACGACGAGGTTTGAAGTTTTCGTGACTGCAGGGATCCATACTCGTTGGTTCTTTCGGTAAAGTCACGTAGGTAGAAAATAAAATAAATTGCTGTGGTTGTCCCACCTGATGACGGACGCTTGTGTTGCGCCCGAAACGTCGTGATTTAATTTATTTTATTTTATACCTACGTGACTTTACCGAAACAACCAAAGAGTAACCATACGACTATTTAGTCTATCCGATCATCGCCTCCCTCTCCCAGTTGAACTTACAATGACCCTATTCTGCGGATCACAAGACGCTCCTGAAAGTAAGACGCACCCAACACTTCTCCACCATTTGAACCTCCTTTGCCAGTAGCAAAATATGATTAAAAAAAATGTCTTTTACATTATCAGAGTTGTGTTTTCTGTCTGCATTCCGACCGCAGGTATTGTGGTTAATGTAAACATGACTCCTTGTAAAAAAAGGTGTCAGTTTTGTTGCCAGATAAAAGGGTAAAAAAACTACTATTATACAAATCTAGGCACGCGTGGACACACGCACACACACAGATACCGGATCATAAGACGCACCGCTAACTTTGAAAAACAAAGGGGGAGTGGGTAGCGGGGGGGGGGGGTCAATGGGGGGTGGGGGAGTTCGACTTATAAATATAATCTGGAGAATTTGGGTACAACTTGTATTTACGCAGCAACGTCCAAGAGCATCTCACGTCGCTGCTGCACAGAGCAAGTTCAAGTTCATTTATTAGGTATAGCCCTGTGAGCCATTCGGCGGTAAAGGAGCAGCCCCCGCAACTGCTTGCTCACTCCACTGCTGGCGGAAGGGCCTCCGACCAGATGTAACTCGACAAAGCCCCCTCTTGGGAGGATTTGTCCTACTCGTCCGCGCCGGTCAGACGCGTATGGAATAGGTCGGAGTGCCCCCCACACTTTACCCTCCCCCCCCCGGCACACTGCCGAGTGGAGACTCACTGTTGCGAGCCCATGAATGCTGCTGGGTGGACAGAGACGACGGGATGGAGTGGGTGGATGCGGTGGGGTGGGTTGAGGGGTGATTTCAGGAACTCGCAACGTTGCTTCAGCTGCCGCGCCGGGATAAACGAACGGGATTTCTGTGCCGCGAGACCTTGAGCCTGCTAACCATTGTCCTGCGTCAGCATTAGTGCAGGGAGGAGACTTTATGACTTTTAAACAACTTTTATTGCCGCCAGCAGCAACAGCACTGGAGGCGATTCCGATATGATATACACAAAGTCACCAGCAAACAAACGAATACAACGCTACAAATCCACGCGCTGTGGCGCTAAATGCAGCGCGCACAACACGAAATGAAAGTCACGTGGTGGTGGTGGTGGTCATCGCGCACGCCACGGTGACGAGCGAGCGCTTCAGAAGGTGAACACGAGGGTGCCGTCCACGCTGGTACAGAGAGGGGCTTGTCCGGCTCCCCAGCATTCGAAGAAGACGCGCACATCACCAACATGTGTGTGGTATGCGTGCTCCAGCCGGAGCCGCGCCTTAAGCAGGCTTCTGAACACTGGAAGCACAGAGCAGCCGTCAGTGTCACCTTCCAGCATCTTTTTCCTCGTTCTGTACACAGCCATCTTCGCCTGAGCACAGGCGAAGTTGGCGAGGTCATGGCGCTTGTTAGCCAGGTAAGGGAGGAGAGAGAGAGAGGGGGGGGGGAGAGGTTTAAATAATGTTGGCAGCTTCTGGGTGAAGAATCCCACCACCGGCACCGTGAGAGTCTCTCTGTCACCACGTGCGGTCAGGACGCGGGCTCAAGACGACGCGTCAAGGGGTCGTCGTCGTCGTCGTGTGCGACCCGAAGTCGCTTCCCCCGCTCACGGCCACCGACGCTGCTGACGAATACCCCCCCCCCCCCCATCTAGGTAGACTCGGCCTTAAACGAGCACCGAGCGCGGCGTGGTGTTGCTGGCCACCCTCGCCCTCGTGTGCCTGCCGTGTCGGACGTCCGTAGGCGGTGCGACTCGAAAACACCACTGGCCCCAACAGTCTGTTAAGGCTCCTTTTGGTGCTTTCGGTGAAGTCACGCAGAAAGAAAATAGATTAAATACACCGTGTGTGACACTGTGTGTCACTGTGTTGTCTCTCGCTCTGTTTGTGTGTCTGTCTGTGTGTCTATGTTGTGTCTCTCTCTCTGTGTGTCTCTGTGTTGTTTCTCTCTCTGTTTGCGTGTCTGTCTGTGTGTCTATGTTGTGTGTCTCTCTCTGTGTGTCACTGTGTTGTCTCTCTCTCTCTCTGTTTGCGTGTCTGTCTGTGTGTCTATGTTGTGTGTCTCTCTCTGTGTGTCACTGTGTTGTCTCTCGCTCTGTTTGTGTGTCTGTCTGTGTGTCTATGTTGTGTGTCTCTCTCTGTGTGACACTGTGTTGTCTCTCTCTCTGTTTGCGTGTCTGTCTGTGTGTCTATGTTGTGTGTCTCTCTCTGTGTGTCACTGTGTTGTCTCTCTCTCTGTTTGCGTGTCTGTCTGTGTGTCTATGTTGTGTGTCTCTCTCTGCTTGTGTGTCTGTCTCTGTGTCTATGTTGTGTGTCTCTCTCTGTGTGTCACTGTGTTGTCTCTCGCTCTGTTTGTGTGTCTGTCTGTGTGTCTATGTTGTGTGTCTCTCTCTGTGTGACACTGTGTTGTCTCTCTCTCTGTTTGTGTGTCTGTCTGTGTGTCTATGTTGTGTGTCTCTCTCTGTGTGTCACTGTGTTGTCTCTCTCTCTGTTTGCGTGTCTGTCTGTGTGTCTATGTTGTGTGTTCTCTCTCTGCTTGTGTGTCTGTCTCTGTGTCTATGTTGTGTGTCTCTCTCTCTCTGTGTCTCTGTGTTGTTTCTCGTTCTGCTTGTGTGTTTGTCTGTGTGTCTATGTTGTGTGTGTCTCTCTGTGTGTCTCTGTGTTGTCTCTCTCTGCTTGTGTGTCTGTCTGTGTGTCTATGTTGTGTGCGTCTCTCTGTGTCTCTGTGTGTTGTCTCTCTCTGCTTGTGTGTCTGTCTGTGTGTCTATGTTGTGTGTCTCTCTCTCTCTGTGTGTCTCTGTGTTGTCTCTCTCTGCTTGTGTGTCTGTCTGTGTGTCTATGTTGTGTGTCTCTCTCTGTGTCTCTGTGTGTTCTCTCTCTATGCTTGTGTGTCTGTCTGTGTGTCTATGTTGTGTGTCTCTCTCTGTGTGTTTCTGTGTTCTCTCTCTCTGCTTGTGTGTCTGCCTGTGTGTCTCCGTGTCTGTGTTTTGTCTCTCGCTCAAATTTACTTCTACCTGATGACGGTTGCTTGTGTTGCAATAGAATCGTCGTATTCTATTATTTAATTTATTTTATTTTCTTTCTGCGTGACTTTATCGAAAGAAGCAAAGAGTAATTCCTGCAGTCACGAAAGCTTCAAATCAAGTCTGTTAAGGCTATAGAGGACGGGGGGGGGGGGGGTCCTTGTCTTTGTATCGATGTTGGGGGGGGGTCGAAATCGTCGTCTTTATTGCCGTGGTGCCTCTTGAAGGTTCAGTGGACATCGATGGTTCAAGTCGAGAGGGATCTCTGATTGAGAGCGCCGTGAGGTCGCGATGAACGGGACGGACGGAGGCAAGCTCTGCGGGCACTGCGGTGGCGCGTGATGGTTATTTTAATAATTGGGAAAAAAATTAAGTCGCTGGTAAAATACCGAGGCTTTTATGGCGCGGAGTTAAGAAGCTTATTACCATCACATCTGATGGTGAGAATTCTTTCTTGGGCAGTAGCGTGCGTGTGTGAGTTTTCATTATTTTTTTTTGTAGCTTAAACTTCTAACGCTCGTTGCCATTAGGCAATGGGAGAAGGGGTTAACAAATCATCGCATTAAACCCAGATTTCAAGTGCGTTAATGTTCTCTGATATGTCGCTCCGAATATTTTTTTTTTTCAAACTTATTTTTCCTTGCTCAACTTTTATCTGTTTGGAACAATTCCAAGCCCGTGTTGATAATGGGCTGTTAAAAAAAATAAGAGAGAGAGAGAGAAGTTGGGAGATTACAAGATTCGGTGCCAGCTGCTACTACAAAGGAATCAGACCCGAACATCCCCCCCCCCAACCCACCACTCCTCCCCCCTCCAAAAAAAAGTGTTCTCAGAAAGCGCTGCTAATTAGCGGAGCCAATTGAAACGAACGTAGCTGCCTGAGCTCGCGATGCAAGCCGTGGTGGTGGTAGTAGTGGTGGAAGTGGTGGGAGCTTTTCCTTCTGATTCCTCTTCTTCCTCCTCTCCGAGACGTATAATTGGTGAGATAACACACAGAGACAGGGAAATATCAACGCCAGCAAAACACACACACACACGACAACAAACCGCGCTTCGTGTTCTTCATTAACACATTGCGCCGCCGAACAACTGATGCTGAAATTAACGAAGCTACGGAAGGGAAAGGCCGGTGACAGTGGGTGGAGCGATTGTCGTCGTCGCCGTCGCTGTAACGGCGTGAAACGAGTGCGAGGTTTTGAGATTTGCGTGCGCAACGCTTCAGCGGATTCGCAGGCCCCTTGCGTCGGCTCCGCTGGTGATGTGTGTGTTTGTGTATTTTGTGTTTTTTTTGTGGTGGGTTCCGCCTCCGCCGGCAAAAAAAAATATGGAAATGTTTGTCCGAATTAAATCCGCGACACGCCAAAACAGGCGCCCTCCGTGTTGTCACGCGAGCCTCCACTCGCCCAGGCTCACCGTCAACCACCCACACAGACAAAGAGGCCCCCGTATAGCCTTCAACAGACTTGCCAGGAAAGTGCTGTTCGCGATTCGTGCTTTTATGGATGAAGGGCCGGCATGGCACGCGAGCGAGTGGGTGCCAAGGCACCAAACCCCTGCCGCCAACGTCTTCCGCAACAGGCGTTTATTTGAGGCTGAGCTGACCTAGGGGATGCCCAGGACCGGTTGAGATAATCGTCACTTGGTGTTGGTGGCCGTGAGCAGGAATCGAACTCGTGTCGCCCCTGCGCCACCGCTGCGGCGTGTGAAAATTATCTTGATAATTGTAAAAACGGCAAGTCACTGGTACAATATCCTCCCCACACACCCACCGATGATCCGAGGTCAATCCCCCCCCCTCCCGCCCGCCCCCCCTCTCCCCCCGGCATCTCCCCCCGGCATCTCACATCCAGGTCCTCCTCCAACTTCTCATTCAGATCGGAACACGATGAGGGACACCCTGCACCCCGATCCATCACAACGGGGAACTTTTCGACCGTCACACAATGAGTCCGAATACGGACGACGGAGCCGCCCCCCCCCCCCCCACAATCCCTTTCTCGTCGTCTTCCGTGCCGGTCGGTCGGCCGGTCACATTTACTCAACGAAATCGACGGTGACAATTTGTACCACACAATGCAGTTCTTCGGGAACTGGTGGTTAGTTTTTTTTTCGTAATTTTCCATTCATCTTCATGGCTGTTTAAGGCCGAAAAGGGCTGTTTGGATCACATAGCGCACATCGCAGTCTGCTGGTGAAACCTTCCAACTTCTGGGCAGGAACTTGTAAACTGATCACATTGCAGTCTGCTGGTGGAACCTTCCAACTTCTGGGCTGGAACTTGTAAACTGCGCACATTGCAGTCTGCTGGTGAAACCTGCCAACTTCTGGGCTGGAACTTGTAAACTGGGCACATTGTAGTCTGCTGGTGAAACCTGCAAACTTCTGGGTTGGAACTTGTAAACTGCGCACATTGTAGTCTGCTGGTGAAACCTTCCAACTTCTGTGTAGGAACTTGTAAACTGCGCACATTGTAGTCTGCTGGTGAAACCTGCAAACTTCTGGGCTGGAACTTGTAAACTGCGCACATTGTAGTCTGCTGGTGAAACCTTCCAACTTCTGTGTAGGAACTTGTAAACTGATCACATTGCAGTCTGCTGGTGAAACCTGCCAACTTCTGGGCTGGAACTTGTAAACTGCGCACATTGTAGTCTGCTGGTGAAACCTGCCAACTTCTGGGTTGGAACTTGTAAACTGCGCACATTGTAGTCTGCTGGTGAAACCTGCCAACTTCTGGGCTGGAACTTGTAAACTGCGCACATTGTAGTCTGCTGGTGAAACCTGCCAACTTCTGGGTTGGAACTTGTAAACTGCGCACATTGTAGTCTGCTGGTGAAACCTTCCAACTTCTGGGCTGGAACTTGTAAACTGATCACATTGCAGTCTGCTGGTGAAACCTGCCAACTTCTGGGCTGGAACTTGTAAACTGCGCACATTGTAGTCTGCTGGTGAAACCTTCCAACTTCTGGGCTGGAACTTGTAAACTGATCGCATTGCAGACTGCTTGTGAAACCTGCAAACTTCTGTGCAGGAACTTGTAAACTGGGCAATTTGCAGTCTGCTTGTGAAACCTTAAAACTTCTGGGCTGGAACTTGTAAACTGGGCACATTGCAGTCTGCTGGTGAAACCTTCCAACTTCTGTGCAGGAACTTGTAAACTGGGCACATTGTAGTCTGCTGGTGAAACCTTCCAACTTCTGTGCAGGAACTTGTAAACTGGGCACATTGTAGTCTGCTGGTGAAACCTGCAAACTTCTGGGCAGGAACTTGTAAACTGGGCACATTGTAGTCTGCTGGTGAAACCTGCAAACTTCTGGGCAGGAACTTGTAAACTGGGCACATTGTAGTCTGCTGGTGAAACCTGCAAACTTCTGGGCAGGAACTTGTAAACTGGGCACATTGTAGTCTGCTGGTGAAACCTGCAAACTTCTGGGCAGGAACTTGTAAACTGGGCACATTGTAGTCTGCTGGTGAAACCTGCAAACTTCTGGGCAGGAACTTGTATTCTGGGCACATTGTAGTCTGCTGGTGAAACCTGCAAACTTCTGGGCAGGAACTTGTAAACTGGGCACATTGTAGTCTGCTGGTGAAACCTGCAAACTTCTGGGCAGGAACTTGTAAACTGGGCACATTGTAGTCTGCTGGTGAAACCTGCAAACTTCTGGGCAGGAACTTGTAAACTGGGCACATTGTAGTCTGCTGGTGAAACCTGCAAACTTCTGGGCAGGAACTTGTAAACTGGGCACATTGTAGTCTGCTGGTGAAACCTGCAAACTTCTGGGCAGGAACTTGTAAACTGGGCACATTGTAGTCTGCTGGTGAAACCTGCAAACTTCTGGGCAGGAACTTATAAACTGCGCACGATTTGTCGTGGCCTAGCGGGAGCGCGTTCCCCGCTTGTTGTCGATGTTCGCGGTTCGGTTCTGAAAGGACCCCGTGACTTTGCCTGCTGCTGTCCATGTGGAGTTTGCGGTGTCTCTCTCCCCCCTCTCCCCCCCCTCTCCCCCGTGGTCGCGTGGATTTTGTCTCTGGGTCCTCCGGTTTTCCCCCTCCACATTTAGAATCAACGTTACGCGTTTAGAGATAATTGGCTGCTGTTAATTTCCACGTGACGGTGAGCCACCGTTGTTGAGCCGTCATTTGTGGCCAAGCCGCTTCTGCCAAAGAGCTGTACAGCTCAGTGGGCCTTACCTGGTAAAACAAAAAAGTAGATTTCATCGTTTGTGTATCCTTCGGGTGCATTAACCATACAATACGAGCCGTCTGCTTCACAGTACATCAAAGATATCGGTACGACGTGCATAACATTTGTAGCAATGACGTTGAGACAAAGTGACTCTGTGTTATGAAAGCAGTTGGTGTGTGTGTACAGTATTATTGTTCTTCTGCGACGTACTGCCGACGTTCCCTGCGACACATTCGACATTTCTCCTGCACGGTATCCACGCCGCGGCCTGTGCCCCCCACCCACGCCCTTCTGGGCACGCACACACGCACGCACATACACACACGCACACACAGACACGCACACGCACGCACACACAACAACAACAACCGCCATTCGCCACTAAGTGGCGGTGACGTCACCACGACGCTTGTGCCAGGCCATGTGCACCTTGAGGCCACGTGAAGTGTCGAACGCCCGCTGGCAGGAGGTCACGGGGCAGACCCAGGTGCCACGGGTCGACTGACCGAGATGACCGAGATGACTGGCTGATGCACCACCTGTGCCCCCTACTGTACCAACTTGCTGTGCTTTAGCCACCCGGCGCTCCGCACGTTGTTGTGAGCGTCGCTCCTCTGCCCTCCGTTGTTGTTGGAGGGCGACTGCCTCCAACTGCCCAGTAGCGTCCTTCACGAGCCTCCTCCACTGAGGCCGATCTTGACACCGCTGGTACCAGTCATCGGCAAGTCCACTCAGCTCCACATCCTCCTGTACCACATCACTCCATCTCTTCTCTAGCCCGTGCCGCGCCCGTTTAGCCCCCTCGATCCGGCCGAACAAAAGCTGTTTAGGCATGCGGTGGCTGGGCATGCGGGCTACATGACCCAGCCAACGCAGCCTTGCCTGCCGGAGGAACTCACTGATGGGACTTTGCCCAGATCTTTCAAGGACTTGTGAGCTCCTCACACAATCCAGCCTGGTTAAACCCAGGATGGATCGTAGGCAGGCCAGCCTAAATGTTTCCAACCGGCGAAGATGCTCCACTAGGGGGGTCCACGTTTCGCAAGCGTAGAGAAGGGAGGGAATGACCGTGGCCGAGAAGACCTGAAGCTTCGTGCGGAGCGACAGACCAGGTAGCTTCCACACAGCGTTACGCAACCGATGAAAATATATTGCCGCTCGACTGATTCGGAGTGAGACCTCTGCTGATAAACTGGAGCCGGTCATAAGCACACTGCCCAGGTATGGGAAACTCTCCACTCTCTCCACAACTGCCCCATCACCAATTGGGAGTTGTGGGGGTGGAGTGTCCGATGGTACAAAATACCCAGGCAGGTGCTTAGTTTTGGTGGGGCTGATGGTAAGGCCCCACCTCTTAGTGGCATGCTCCAGTCTCAGCAGCAGCGTCTCCAACTCCTCTTCTGAATGAGCAGCTATTACCAAATCATCGGCATACATAACGTGGTTGACCAATAGGGAGCCATCCCTTGATCACACCCGGGCGTCGATCAGCCTCCCATTATATCTGTACCAAATGGAAATTCCCCCGGTACAGCTATTGAAGGCTTCACGAACTACGCAGTCGAAATAGATGTTAAATAATGTGGGAGCCAGAGGACATCCCTGTCGCACCCCAAGGTGTACAGGGAAAGGCTCCGACTCCCGGCCACGTTGTTTTACCCGGGCCCGCTCACCATCATGAAGGTCCTTAATGATCGTGAGCAGAGGGTCAGGGACTCCGAAAGCACGAAGAACAACCCAGAGCCCAGTCCTACTGATGGTATCATAGGCCTTGACCAGGTCAATAAAGCAGAGATGCACACACACACACGCACACACACGCACACACACGCACACACACGCACACACACGCACACACACGCACACACACGCACGCACACACACGCACACACACGCACACACATGCACACACACGCACGCACACGCACGCACGCACACGCACATTCCCCGTATAGCCTTCACAGACTGTAGGGGCAAGTGCTGTTAGCGAGCACCTATGAAGGCCAGAACGGCACACGAGGGGGTGGGTGCCCAACACCACGCCCGACCGCCTTTGTCTCCCCAGTGGCGATGTTTACACACCGCACCAGGTACTCATTTCAGGCTGAATCGACCTAGGGGAGGCCCGGGACCAGTTCAGATATTCGCCACTTGGTGTTGGCCATGAGCGGGAATCGAACCCGGGTCGCCAGGTTTATAGCGCAGCGCGCTAACCGCTACACTACCGCTCCCCACGCACACACGCGCACACACAGACACGCACGCACACACACACACACGCACACACAGACACACACACGGGCCTCAGCATTGCCAGCAAAGCGGACGCTCACTTGCTCGCTCGCACGAAGGGAGAGACGCGGAGAGGGAGGGGGAGGGAGACCCAAACAACTCAACTCGCTTGCGAATGTGCATGCGGCGCGGCCGTGTTTGTTTTTCGAGGGGGGCTAATGGCAGCTGCGAGTCTATTTACTCCAGAGAGCGAGAGGCGAGTCAGTTTTCACCCCTCATTTACAAGCGGCCCGATGGTCTCCCACCCCGCCCTCACCCTCCCCCAGTGACTGAGAGCCGCACTCCACCAATTCAGCTCCACCACCGGCGCCACCACGGGCTCCACCAAACTTCCCGTGGCTGGAAAGTTGACAAGCCACAAGCGTGCACCCTGTGTGTGTGTTGTGCACCCTGTGTGTGTGTTGTGTGTGTGTGTTGTGTATCCTGTGTGTGTGCTGTGCACCCTGTGTGTGTGTTGTGCTCCATGGGGAGCGGTGGCGCAGTGGTTAGCGCTACGCTGCGCTACGAATCTGGCGGCCCGAGTTCGATTCCCGTTCACGGCCAACACCGGTGGCGATTATCCGAACCGGTCGTTGGACCCCCACCTAGGTCGACTCAGCCTCAAGTGAGTACCTGGTGCGGCGTGTAAACATCGCCACTGGGGAGACAAAGGCGGCCGGGCGTGGTGCTGGCCACACCATCCCGTCGTGCGGCGTTTTCCGGCCTGCATAGGTGCTCGCAAACAGCACTCGCCACTCAAAAAGTCTGTTGAAGTTGTGTGGGCGATTCTTGTGTCTGTCTTGTGTCTGTGTCTGCGACGTGAGTTTCATTGCAAAACCACACACGGCACAAGCGCGAGCAGAACGTGTTGGCACAACATGCACGGAACACAAAGACAAAGACCCCCCGTATAGCCTTTAACAGACTGTAGGGGCAAGTGCTGTTAGCGAGCACCTTTGAAGGCCGGCACGGCTCACGAGGGGGTGGGTGGCCAGCACCACGCCCGACCGCCTTTGTGTCCCCAGTGGCGATGTTTACACAACGCACCAGGTACTCATTTGAGGCTGAGTCCACCTAGTGGGGGGGGGGGGTGGTCCCAGGACCGGTTCGGATAATCGTCACCGGTGTTAGCCGTGAGCGGGAATCGAACTCGGGCTGCCGATTTCATTTCGTGGGGGGCAATCAACTACCCGGACACACTGCAGCCCCCCCACTCACCCCAAGCCTCCTTCTCATCCCGAATAGGGGACAGATATTAGGCAGTCCAACGAGACGTCTCCAAACGCGCCAGACAATCGCCGCGAAGGGTAGAAGTTGCCACCATCAAACATCTCAACTCTTCAAATCCGCACCAACACGTTCCTTCGCGGGAGTGCACCGCTGCTTTGTGAGTTATCGCGGTTTATTTCCATCCGAGTTATTTCATTACTCGCCAACACGGCTGGAGAATGACGAACGGGTTTCTGTAGCGTCCGCTCACCCCGGCAAGAGTAAATACGCAAACATTTTTATATAAAATATTAACATGCGGGTTGAATTCGCGAGGATATTACACTGCTGGAACCGACTCGGCAGGTGAGGGATGGGCAACTACGGGCAAATGTTCACGGAGTCGAATCGGAGACACTGGATGACTCACTCAGCCGCCACGTGGTTCCGAGGGCACCACGGTGGCTAGGAGATGTTAACTACCTCGCCTGGTGTACAGGAGGTCGTGGGTTCGATCCCGACCCTGACGCCTGCTGTATATTTGGAATTTGCGTGTCTCTCTCATCATCATCATGGTGGCTAGGAGATGTTAACTACGTCGCCTGGTATACAGGAGGTCGTGGGTTCGATCCCGACCCTGACGCCTGCTGCTGGATATTTGGAGTTTGCGCGTCTCCCTCTCTCTCGCTGTGGTCGCGTTTCCCCCACCCCCCCCCCCACATATTGAATCAACATGCGTTCCGAGTCCTCGGCTGTTGTAATTTTACACGTGAGAAGTCACTTGGTCGAGCTGTCATTTGTTGTTACCAGGTCGCTTCTGAAAAATAGCTCCATAGCTCAGTGGGCCTTGCCGGGCATACTAACGAGAAATAACAATGGCGCTTAAAACAATGCCCTTCATTTATCCAGAAAAGCCTCACCGAATCTCAAGACTCATTTTCAGGAGGATCCTGCTACGTTGGGATGTTTGGCCAATACACGCAACTATTAAAATAATAATGTGCCTCGAGTTTCCTGGCTGGCCGCTGGCTGGGCTCCTCACTACTCCCAACACGAACTCTGTTGTTAGTGGCTGATGCGGTGCCGTTGCCACTAGCTGGGTTACTGGCGACACGGAGATCTTCCGTATAACAAATAAACATTGATATGAAACGAAGGAAGAAGACGTTTCGAAGACATTCAAGAATAGATAGCAACACCACACATAGGCAGGTCGTCAGAGGTAGAATCTACCTCGATGAGGTGCTGCGAAGAAGGGTTATTGCCCGAAACGTCGCATATTTAATACATTTCCTGCTTATAATCAGTGCTATTGACGAATGTGTTTAGTGTATTGTTGTTAATTGTGCTTGTGCACCGATGACAATGCAGCAGCAGAAAATCATTAAAAAAAAAGAAAGTTGCTGAGCGCAAGTCCAAAGAACCAGAACGTCAAGCGGCCAGCAACAAACAGCACCGTGAAAGTTGTAATTGAAAGAGTTGACATTTTTCTTGAATTGTGCACGGTTATTATTGTAAGCGCTTGGGAGATGAGACGGCGACGATGATGTGAGAGGGATTTCCCAAGTGGAGCAGCGCTAGGGAAGAAGCAGAATGGAAAGCGTCGTGACCTGTTGTGTGATGAGTGGCAAAGTTAGTGGGTGAGTGGGTGGATGATTGTGTGGGTGAGTGGGGTGCGGTAGTGTAGCGGTTAGCGCGCTGCGCTACGAACCCGGCGACGCGAGTTCCATTCCCACCCACGGCCAACACCGGTGACGATTATCTGAACCGGTTCTGAGCCTCTGCAAGGTCGACTCAGTCTCAGATGAGTACCCGATGCGATGTGTTATAATAAACGCCGTATCGGCCTTCATAGGTGCTCGCTCACAGCACCTGTCCCTCGAGTCCGTTCAGGTTGTGTCTTGTACCGTTGCAAAGGAAGAGTGATATGGAGGCACGTGCGTTTGCGTGGTGGGGGGAGCTCGCTAACAGCACTTGCCCCAACAGTCTGTCAAGGCTTTACGGGGGATCGTTGTCTTTTGTTGGGATGATGGATGGGCGAGCGAGTCAGTGAGTGAGTGAATCCGGGACTGGGATGACTGGGTGAGTGGCACGTGCAAGTGCGGGGAGGAGGAGGGGGGGGGGTGAGTCGAGAGGAGAGTTGAGGTGAGCGCGTGGTGGTGGCCTTACTGAGTGGGACAGAATGGGGGGTGTGTGTGGGGGGGGCAGGGGTTGGGTGGGCGAGAGGGGAGGGGGCAAGGGGGGGGGGGAGGGTGCGGTGTGTGGTGTGGGGGGCTGTTTTCCCGATAAATAATTCAGAGTTGATGACTGGAAGTGGCGCGGGAAAGGTGATTCGACAAAGGAGGCATTAATCTCGTACACGTCAGCTTTGAGGGATGGCTGTAATATGCACCTCACCGCTCGTACGTGAATTACTGAGCGGAGCCCCCAAGAGATGTCGCGGGGATGTGCACTAAAAGATAAAAGATTAAATTGCGCACAAGCCGAGAGGAGCCATTGCCTCTTTCGTCAATGTTGCAACGCATCGGGCAGGGGCATTCCTTATTTAAAATAAAATAATAAAAAATAAATAAAAATTGCCCCGTAACCAAACAGCTAAAAGATATGAATTTTGGGCAAACGTGTTTTGCAGCTTTCAATAACTTGGCTAAAATCTGTTTTTATTTATCTTTTGTTATTGGGTGGTTGGCGGTTGCGCCGTGCTGCTGCTGCTGTACGGAGGGATAATATTTGTTTTGTAGCGAATTCCTAATTGAGATTGATTTCAAATCCAGAGACAGATGAATGGATAGACAGATGCACGGGCAGATAGATGGATGGCGAGCTAGATACCAGGATAAACAGACGGACAGATACACGAACGGAGAGTATTATGATAGGGATATGGATATACTGATCAATGGATGGATATATGTGTACGCTAAGATGATGATCGGATTAACACGTTTGTAGATATATTTTAAAAAATGCGTAGATTTATATATGCCGATATCAGTGAATCGATATAGGTGAGCAAATAACAGATATAGCAATACTCTTTGTTTTTTTCGGTAAAGTCACGTAGGTAAAAAATAAATTACAATGAAAACAAATAAATTAAATCACGACGTTTCGGAGGCAACACAAGCTTCCGTCTTCAGGTGGAAATTACTGTATCAATAGAGTAATTATTGTATCAATACAGTAATTACTGTATCAATAAGGTAATTTTGCTGTGACGGTTCCACCTGAAGACGGAAGCTTGTGTTGCCTCCGAAACGTCGTGATTTAATTTATTTGTTTTCATTTAAATGTATTTTCTACCTACGTGACTTTACCGAAGAAACCAAAGAGTATGGATCCTTGCAGTCACGAAAACTTCAAATCTAGAAGATATAGCAATGGGTACATTATAATAATAATTTAGAGTAAGTCGTCAATCCGCAGCTGCTTGAAGGCCTGCTCATGCTGTGGGGGTTGTTTGACCATACTTCACCACGCTCGCCAGCGTGGGTTGGTGATAGGGGATATATTGGCAATTTTATCGAGGGGATGTGTGTTGTCTTGATGTGGTCTGAGACTGTTGTTGTTGCTGTTGTTTTTCTGCTTTTCTCAAGCCTGCATTTAGTGTTGAAACATGTATATGTACTTTTGCAATTTGCACTGATATACATTTTTGTGTGACTTGCTGACCTTCCCTAGACTTTGCACTCCTATCGTTTTTTCGTTACGGTATTTTGAGTTTGCATGTTCTTCCCGTGGTCGACTGGATTGTTTTTCCAGGTCCCCCGGGGGTTTCCTGTCGACAATTAAGAATCAACATGCGTTAAAAGCATTTGGCTGCTTTAAATGTCCACGTGATAAGCCACTTCGTTGTAGATATCACATGTGGCCAGGTTGCATCCGAAAAATTAGCTACTTAGCTCAGTGGGCCTTACGTGGCTAAATAAAAATTGCTTCAAATAAAGTTTGCTTAAGGTTTTATCGGCCAATTAACTTGTGTTTTATGGATGAAACGATGCATTGTTGGCCCGTAAACACAAATGGATATCAAAAATACGAGGGTGTGTTCCTATCAGTAACCGAACATACATGCTTGCACGTGTGCAGGATTAGATTTGGTAATGTTGCGTTTGCGAATTTGCACGATAAATAGAGGAAGCATAATAATGTGAGTACCATTTTCTTCTGTCACTTAACAGAAAATTAAGATGCCATTGTGCTTTATATATTACTATACCAGTAAAACCTTGGATTGCGAGCATAATTCGTTCCGGAAATGTGCTTGTAATCCAAAGCACTCGTAGATCAAAGCACTCGTAGTTGTGATCACGTCACGCTCGGCAGACAAAGCGTATACACGTACTACTCGTATTGCAAGACCTCGCTCGTTTATCAAATTAATATTTATTTAAAAATTTTGCTCGTCTTGCAAAACACTCGCAATCCAAGGCCCACTGAGCTATGCAGCTCTTTTTCAGAAGCAACCTGGCCACAATTGATAGCCCAACGAAGTGGCTTATCACGTGGACATTTATAGAAGCCAGCAAATATCGAATTTGGTGCAAGCGAAGGTACAAGTGCAGCCCTGAAATGTCCTTCTCTCGTCACTGCACGAGGGGGTCGGTTGGCCGGGTGACAGTGAGCTAACCACTGCGCCACCGCTCCCCTCATAAGCAATTGTAATAGTAGTGTAACAATATTCTTTATTTATGCAGGAAAGACTCACCGAGTCTCAAGACTCTTTTCAACTGGGTCCTGCTACACTGGGAGCTCGGAATGAGAATCTTTAGTTATCCTGGAGAAATCCGATGAGCTATGAAGCTCTTTTTCACAGGTGTTCCGGCTGCTTTGGCATGACGGCTTAGCAGCGCACCGAACTTGTAATCCAGAATTCACCGGTACGATTCTCCTTCTTGGTTCTTTCGGTAAAGTCACGTAGAAGGGAAATAATAAAATAATAAAAATAAACATAATAAAATAATTCTCACGACGTTTTGGCCACAACGCAAGCAGCCGTCCTCAGGTGAAGAACAGGTCTGTCGGGAAGACAGCGTCTGAATGAAGCACCACCAGGCTTGAAGCGTATATTTAAGCTGGGTTGGAGGGGGAAGAGCGCCTTGACAAAATAATTTGCATATCAAGAGGAATTTAGCATATTTATGGGAAAATGCAGATGTGTTAATCCGGTACGATTCTGTTTGCCTAAACCCTCTGTCTGCCCAGCAATGATCACGGGCGCACCACAGATAGTGGTGGGGATGAATGTTCTTATGCCCCTTTCATGCAACACGTTTGATCAACGTGGAAGAGTAGACCAACTACCCTTCAGAGTTGGAGGACCTTCCGCGGGCAGTGATGCGAGAAAGTAATTGCAGGGCCGCATCGTTACCTGCCATGTGTTATGAAGATGGGCCAGTGCCCGTAACGTCGCCGATTATATATGTCTGCTCTTAAAGTCACGGTGTTTGTGACCAATGCTTTTTAGTCGTTGTTGTTGTTGTTGTTAAGCTATGCTTGTCCACTACGTGTCAAGGCAACGGCAGCAGCATCACCATTGGACTGGATGGTCCAGTCCTCGAGAGAGAATAAGAGAGAGTACACGCCTACGCATGGTGAACAAAGCCAGAGGGAACACACACTGCCCCAAGATATTGCCGCAGCAGTGCTTTGCGAAAGTCAGAGAGAGAGGAAAAACTTGCTCAACACGTGGCCCCGACTCCGAAAGCCAACACTCGCGTCTGCGTTCGTCGCGCAGACGTGCCCAGTGAACCTAAACCAAGGGAGTCATCGTCTGGATCAATGGCTGGACATGAGCGGGGCATCTTAAGCATTCGTGAGTCTCACTGTGGGGGTGCAGCGTGAGATTGATGAGAAGATAAGACGAGGCGACTCTCCGTCACTGCTCCGAGCTGAGAAGCGTCAACGCTGCCTCTCTCTCGGCATCGCACGCGCCACCACCACCACCACCCGTGCCAGGCCGACGAACCCTAGGCACACAAGAAGTCTGGAGTGATTTCCTGCTCGTACGAGCATTGGTAACAGTGCTTTACCTCCCCCCCCCACCTATACAGCCACTGTGCGAGTGGCAGAAACTCCACGTTCATATGGTGCGGGCGAGGTTGTCGACTTCTCTAGCCCCAGAACCGAATAGAATTGCACATTTGCAAGGCGCGGACTATGAACCGTCGGACAAAACTAATGAAGCGTTGAAGGCGATGTACGTTTTGTGTAAAAAAAACTATTTGAGACAGACCGACAGACAGACAAGCAGATGTAATGAGAGAGGGAGACACTGACAGACAGATGCATAGAAACACAAAGAGACAGACAGACAGACAGATGGACACACAGAGAGACAGACGGACAGTCAGCCTGCCCTCTAATTCACCTTCATGGGACAAACAAAGGCAAAGATCCTCCGTGTAGCCTTGACAGACTGTTGGGGCAAGTGCTGTCAGCGAGTAGCCCCTAAAAAGGGGGCACACATCCACACACAAACAGCCCCACGCACGCGCACATTGTACACCCGCAGAAATCAATAAATAAGGAGGCAGTTGTGACTTTAGGACTTAAGCAGTGCGCCGGTATCAGGGCAGGCGGATGGGCGGGCAGGGCAGGCAGGTGGACAGGCAAGGCAGGCGGGCAGGCGGACAGGCAGGCAGGTAGGCAGGCAGATTGGGCAGGCAGGCAGGCAGGCAGGCGGGCAGGCAGGCCGGCAGGCAGGGCGGGCACCGGGAGGTGAAGAGGACATGCCGAGTAAACTGCTGGGGGGACGCCGGGGGAAGGAAGGGGGAGGGAGTTGAGTGATGGAGGAGGCAAGAAAGCGAGCAGCTCATTAAGGGCCCATTAGCGAGGAGCGCGCAAACAGGATGTGCCGGTCAGATCGGCTGCGGGCTCCGCGTGTCGCGCGCGCGCGGCTGTGTCAGCCGTGGCGGGGGACGTCTCAACTCCGCACACAATGTCCGTGAACTCATTTGACAAGTGGAGGTGAAGCACGGCTACTTGGGGGGTGGTGGGGAGTTTTGGGGGAGCGGGGGGTGGGAGGTAAACGTGGGAGAGAGGGAGGGAGGGTGAGAGGGGACGGACGTCGTGCAGCGGGCGAGACGGAGGCGGAGTGCGACTTGAACCCCATTCCGAATGCTCGCCACAAATCCAAAGCGTCGTGCGTATGCGGAGACGTGGTGCTGTTCGCTACTGGCCGCTTGGCGTTTTGAACCTGTGTGTGTGTGTGTCCTGCTGTGTAGCGGTTATGGGGAGCGGTAGTGTAGTGGTTAGCGCTGCGCTATGAACCCGGCTGCCCGAGTTCAGTTTCCGTTCACGGTCAACACCGGTTACGATTACACTGGTCAACACACTTTTTCTGGCATACGGTATTCCAACGGTTTTCAGGTAATTTTGGGGTGCTGATTCCAAATCTGGCATCAGTTTTTTGTCTATCGCATCAGGTTTTTGAGATATCAAATATTGCATTTTCAATAAAAACTGCAGAAGAAAAATATTAAATAATTGTGGATATCTACATACAATGATTTTATAAATACACTATCCTAAAAATACAGCACCATATTTTAACACTAAAGCAGTCACTGACTCGCAACAACTTGCAATCATAAGTGACAGAGTTAATTTTGGGTGAAATCAATGAAAATGGGGTATGCCGATAGCATAAAAATGAGATGTGATAGAGCAAATCTGAGATTAGATTTGGAATCAGCACCCTGAAATTAGTCTAAAACAGCTGCAAAAGTCCAGGCCAGAAAAAAAAGTTTTTTTTTTTGTTGACCTGTGTTATCTGAACCGTTCCCGGGCTTCCCCTAGGTCGACTCAGCCTCAAATGAGTACCTGGTGCGGTGTGCAGTAAACATCGCCGCTAGGGAGACAAAGGCGGTCGCGCGTGGTGCTGGCCACCCACCCCCTCGTGTGCCGTGCCGGCCTTCATAGGTGCTACCCGCTAGCAGCGCTTGCCCCAACAGTCTGTTCCAGGCTGATATCGTTGTCTTTGTCCACGTGTGGGCCTCAACGCGGCTGTCCATCTCCTACCAGACACAACGTGTCTCGTGCGATTCTAGTCACCCGTTCGAGCAGCTGCTGCACCAAGGCACGAGCCTGCTCCTTGGCGTTTGGAGAAGTCAGCGGAATCGAGCGCGCGTTTTTTGGGTGACGCCGCTGAACCGATTTGGAAGCCGACGGCTGCATTTGGCGGCTGCGCCAGCCGAAGCGACGGATGCACTACACACACACACGGGGCCTGTTGGCTGCTGGTGAATCCATTTAAAGAGAGAGGCGGTCCCCGTGCCTTCCCAAAAGACCGCGCGGTTCGAAAATGAAAACTGCGACCCAGGGTCAATTCACGGATTGTGCCCGGTCCCAGATTAAATGAGTATAATGGATGTTTTTTTGTTAAACCCCCCCCACCCATTCAAGCCCAGCTCCTTCGCTTCCCCCAATGTTGGGTCTGCATTTCAAAGAAAGGAATTACCGAAGGGGATAGAAACAACAACAACAAACAACTCAACGCCATGGCACGAGGGATGAGTGAGGCGCTAATGACTGCCAGGGCACGGAGTTTTGAATGACTGAACACGTGGAGCATCTTAAGACACGTTCTATAAAGTTCACGCGATGTCTTGTTCAATCTGAGCGTGGAGGCTTTTGTTTAAAGTCGCGAGGCAGCGGTGGAAAATTCCACATTCCTATGACGAGGGGTAGTGTAACCAACGGACGGCCACTGTTGACTTTCCCATAAAGTGGTACATATTTTATCGATCCAGGAGGAAGGGATGATGGGCTGAGTTAACCCCCCCCCCCACCCCAAACCAGGAATTGACCTCGCAGCCTTCAGATTGTGAGCCGCTCGCTCTGCCCCTGAGCTACCCGGCAATCCCCATATATATAAAAGGCAAAGTTGTGATTATGTGTGTCTGTTCAAAATGTTTAGCGTACTTCCCGACATGCAACAAACTGAAAATTTGCCATGTGGGTACCTTCCAGACTGTACACCATGCAAACATTATACAAATACACTTTGGTATATTTTTTTTTGGGGGGGCGGGGGGCGCAATAATGCACATTTTTTGCACGGCAAGTGAACTGTGACGTCACATCTGTCACGTGATCCGCGCACGTGGAAGCGAAACGCATTGTAGTGTAGCGGTTAGCGCGCTGCGCTTTGAACCCGGCGACCCGAGTTCGATTCCCGCTCACGGCCACCACCGGTGACGATTATTTTAACCGGTCCTGGGCCTCCCCTAGGTTGACTCAGCCTCAAAACGAGTCACTGCTGTGGTGTGTGAATATCGCCACTGGGGGGACAAAGGCGGCCGGGCGTGGTGTGAATCCAAGTCCCGGGCGAAGCCGGGTAGTAAAAAGCTAGTACGCAATATAATAAAGATAATTAATAATGATGTACGGTTTTTCTCTCTCCACTGCTGGATGAAAGCCTTCCTAGGCCTTGTCGGTCACGGAGGTTGTCCGACTATACTTCACCACGATGGTCAGTGCAGGTTGATGAAGGGGAGGCCCAGGCCTGGTTCAGATTGAACTCGCCACTGATGTCAGCCGTGACCGGGTCGTGAACTCAGGTTCACTGATGCAACGTTCCACGTACGAAATGAAATCTACTCAGGATGGAGTGCAGCACTGCAATCGCTTGCTCAGTACCTGGGGCTCTAAATAAAAAAAAGTAAATATTAAAACACGTAAATTTGTAACTTGCACAGTAAAGTAATTGTATTTTTTTATTTGCTATACAGCCGGATAATACGACTACATGTGTAGTAGTACACGTGTAGCAGCTACTACACGTGTAGTAGCTACTACATGTGTAGTAGTAGCTACTACTACTTATGTGCTACTGGGATGATCCCAGTAGCACAAGTAGCTACTACTACACACACACGTGTGTAGTAGTAGCTACACGTGTGTGTGTAGTAGCTACTACTTATGTGCTACTGGGATCATCCGGCACTGTGTAGCGGAGGGGGAGCGAGGGCACGGGAGTGGTGGAGGAGGGGAATCGAGGGGGAGGGGGCTCGTGTGTGGGAGTGGAGGGTTGAAGAGTTGAGTGGAGGTGAGTGGAGTGGAGGTGAGGGGAGGGGAGTAGAGGTGGGTGGACGTGAGTGGAGGGGAGAGGAAGTGAGTGGAGGTGAGTGGAGTGGAGCTAGGCGGAGAGGCGGTGAGGGGAGTGGAGGTGAGTGTGGGGGACTAGAGGGAAGTGGAGGTGAGTGTAGGAGAGTGGAGTGGAGGTGAGTGGAGGTGAGGTGAGTGTGGGGGAGTGGAAGGCAGCAAAGATGAGCGCTGGGCAGTGGAGGTGAGTGGCGGTTCGTGGAGGTAAGTCAAGGTGAGCGGATGTAAGTGGAGGTAAGTGGAGTGGAGGTGAGTGGAGGTGAGTGAAGGTGAGTGAAGGTGAGTGGAGAGTAGGCGAGTGTGGGGGAGTCGGAGTGGAGAGGAAGTGAGGTGAGTGGAGTGGAGGTGAGTGGAGGTGAGGTGAGTGGAGTGGAGGTGAGTGGAGTGGAGGTGAGTGGAGGTGAGTTGTCGGGGTGAGTGGAGGTGAGTGGAGGTGAGGGGAGAGTAGGCGAGTGTGGGGGAGTGGAAGGCAGCGAAGATGAGCGCTGGGGAGTGGAGGTGAGTGGAGGTGAGTGGAGGTGAGTGGAGAGTAGGCGAGTGTGGGGGAGTCGGAATGGAGAGGAAGTGAGGTGAGTGGAGTGGAGGTGAGTGGAGGTGAGGGGAGGGGAGTGGAGGTGAGTGGAGTGGAGGTGAGTGAAGGTGAGTGGAGGTGAGTGGAATGGAGGTGAGTGAAGGTGAGTGGAGGTGATTGGAGGTGAGTGGAGAGTAGGCGAGTGTGGGGGAGTCAGAGTGGAGAGGAAGTGAGGTGAGTGGAGTGGAGGTGAGTGGAGGTGAGTGGAGTGGAGGTGAGTGGAGGTGAGGGGAGGGGAGGTGAGTGGAGTGGAGGTGAGTGGAGGTGAGTGGAGGTGAGTTGGTGAGTGGAGGTGAGGGGAGAGTAGGCGAGTGTGGGGGAGGGGAAGGCAGCGAAGATGAGCGCTGGGGAGTGGAGGTGAGTGGAGGTGAGTGGAGGTGAGTGGAGAGTAGGCGAGTGTGGGGGAGTCGGAATGGAGAGGAAGTGAGGTGAGTGGAGTGGAGGTGAGTGGAGGTGAGGGGAGGGGAGTGGAGGTGAGTGGAGTGGAGGTGAGTGAAGGTGAGTGGAGGTGAGTGGAATGGAGGTGAGTGAAGGTGAGTGGAGGTGATTGGAGGTGAGTGGAGAGTAGGCGAGTGTGGGGGAGTCAGAGTGGAGAGGAAGTGAGGTGAGTGGAGTGGAGGTGAGTGGAGGTGAGTGGAGTGGAGGTGAGTGGAGGTGAGGGGAGGGGAGGTGAGTGGAGTGGAGGTGAGTGGAGGTGAGTGGAGGTGAGTTGTCGGGGTGAGTGGAGGTGAGTGGAGGTGAGGGGAGAGTAGGCGAGTGTGGGGGAGGGGAAGGCAGCGAAGATGAGCGCTGGGGAGTGGAGGTGAGTGGAGGTGAGTGGAGGTGAGTGGAGAGTAGGCGAGTGTGGGGGAGTCGGAATGGAGAGGAAGTGAGGTGAGTGGAGTGGAGGTGAGTGGAGGTGAGGGGAGGGGAGTGGAGGTGAGTGGAGTGGAGGTGAGTGAAGGTGAGTGGAGGTGAGTGGAATGGAGGTGAGTGAAGGTGAGTGGAGGTGATTGGAGGTGAGTGGAGAGTAGGCGAGTGTGGGGGAGTCGGAGTGGAGAGGAAGTGAGGTGAGTGGAGTGGAGGTGAGTGGAGGTGAGGTGAGTGGAGTGGAGGTGAGTGGAGGTGAGTGGAGGTGAGTTGTCGGGGTGAGTGGAGGTGAGTGGAGGTGAGGGGAGAGTAGGCGAGTGTGGGGGAGTGGAAGGCAGCGAAGATGAGCGCTGGGGAGTGGAGGTGAGTGGAGGTGAGTGGAGGTGAGTGGAGAGTAGGCGAGTGTGGGGGAGTCGGAATGGAGAGGAAGTGAGGTGAGTGGAGTGGAGGTGAGTGGAGGTGAGGGGAGGGGAGTGGAGGTGAGTGGAGTGGAGGTGAGTGAAGGTGAGTGGAGGTGAGTGGAATGGAGGTGAGTGAAGGTGAGTGGAGGTGATTGGAGGTGAGTGGAGAGTAGGCGAGTGTGGGGGAGTCAGAGTGGAGAGGAAGTGAGGTGAGTGGAGTGGAGGTGAGTGGAGGTGAGTGGAGTGGAGGTGAGTGGAGGTGAGGGGAGGGGAGGTGAGTGGAGTGGAGGTGAGTGGAGGTGAGTGGAGGTGAGTTGTCGGGGTGAGTGGAGGTGAGTGGAGGTGAGGGGAGAGTAGGCGAGTGTGGGGGAGGGGAAGGCAGCGAAGATGAGCGCTGGGGAGTGGAGGTGAGTGGAATGGAGGTGAGTGGAGGTGAGTGGAGCGGGTGGAGTGCGAGCAGAGTAGAAGCGTGTCGGTGGGGAGGATAGCGGAGGAGTGGAGGTGAGGGAGTGGAGGTGAGGGAGGAAGAGGAGTGGGCCGACGTGACTGCATCGAGCCCTGCTAAGTGATACGAATCACCCGATCCGTCACACTTGCGGTAGGGAGCTGTCTGCGCGGAATAAACACGTGCGCGCGCGTCCGCTCCGCGCACAGCAGTCCCGTGTGCCGAGCAGCTGTTAGCGTCAATATTTAATGGTAATTGCTTCATAGGCTCATAGGCTCCGCACACACACACACATACACGGATCCACTCCCTTAGCTTAGGTACAAACACACAACTTTGTGGGGAAGTGGGGGTTGGAGGGGGGGTCATCTGGGATGGGCCTGAATTTTCACATCACCACCACTATCATCCTCAACAAGGCCGTCGTTTGAGAATAGGTTTTCCCCATTTATTTCTTTCAACAAAACAGCTGTGTGAAGATACTCTTAGGTTTGTTCGGTAAAGTCACGTAGGTAATAAATACTAATAAAAATAATATAAATAATAATATAAATAAAATAATAAATCACGACGTTTCGGAGGCAACACAAGTCTCCGTCATCAGGTGGGACCGTAACAGATAGGTGAATTCCTCCCCGTAGAGGATATTAATTCTAAATTTGAAGCTTTCGTGACTGCAAGGATTCATACTCTTAGGTGTATTATTTTATTTCTATTATTATTTCTATATTTTTTATTTTTTACCTACGTGACTTTACCGAAAAAATCTAAGAGTATGAATCCTTGCAGTCACGAAAGCTTCAAATCTAGAGCTGTGTTAATATGTTAAAACACCAAATTGAAACCTTTTACGAGGAATCATGTCTGCATTAACCACAATACTTGTGCTCAGAATGCAAACAAAAAACACTCTGATAAATAAATGCATTGTCCTTGAAACTGATTGGTACACACCAGTGACAGCTTTCTTTTGAGCCTCGTCTCAAACAGTGTTAGACCAGAGGACGCCAAAAGGCGTACACAGCACAAGGGCAATGCACTATCAGAGTAATGAGAGCTCGGGGTGAGCATCTACATCATGGGACCGACCTCCTTTGCCAGTTCCAAAATATGATGAGAGGTTTTTCCCCTTTTTTCTGGCAACAAAACAGGTGTTAAGATAAAACACCAAACTGAAACCTTTTACAAGGAATCATGTCTGCATTAACCACAATACTTGTGGTCAGAATGCAAACAAAAAACACTCTGATAAATAAATGCATTGTCCTTAAAACTGATTGGTCCACACCAGAGACAGCTTTCTTTTGAGCCTCGTCTCAAATGGTGTTAGACCAGAGGACGCCAAAAGGCGTCCTTGTACTGGTAGGAACCTCCTGGTTACACCAGCCCACAGGTGATTATTGTGTCCGTCGTGCAGGGAGGGGCTGGGTGGGGAGGAAGGGGCTGGGTGGGGAGGGTGGGGAGGGGCTGGGTGGGAAGGGTGGGGAGGGGCTGGGTGGGGAGGGTGGGGCTGGGTCGGGCTGGGTGGGGGGTGGGAGGGGTGGGGCTGGGTGGGGAGGGGCTGGTCACCCCGTGGTGCCCTTATAAAACTCAACGTTTAACCTATTCACGCCGGCTTGTGCCCGCCCTCACAGTCGGGCATATTTGCGGAATACACCACGCCGCCGTTGACCCTGGCCATTGACCGAGCAACCCAACGTTCCTACCAGCTCCCTCCGCAGGAATGTGTTTATCATGTGCAGCGCTATCTCCATCACCGCCACCATCGTCATCATCCTCGCAACTTTCCTCATCGCCACCGACTCCACGCGGATTCGCGTCCGTCGGAGCCGCGATTTGGCTCTCGCATTGCCCGAACGAGTTCCGTTTGCAAGGTTCGCGCTCGCGGCACACAAAAGTCGTCGCTTGCCGCCAATGCCCATCGCGCTAGCTGCAGAAGATCCGCTTCTGATGCCGTCTGGAACGCTCTTTCTGACGATGGTTAGGACGCCACTCGGGGAGTCATGCACTTTGAAATCTGAGTTAAACAAAAAAACACTAATTTCGTTTAGAATGCTGTTTGTGTTTAGATTGTTGTCATTCCCTCTCGCCTCTGATTGACACGGTCGGCTACGTACGGTGCCAAAGAAGTTCAACATACATACATGATGAATATAATTTTACTACCACCACCACGATCATCATCATCATCAAATACAAAGATCATCCATATAGCCTTAACAGGCTGTTGGGGCAAGTGCTTTTAGCGAGAACCTATGAAGGCTGACACGGCCTTCACGGGGTGGGTGGCGAACACCACGCCCGGTCGCCTTTGTCTCTCTAGTGGCGATGTTTACACACCGCACCAGGTACTCATTTCAGGCAGAGTCGACCTAGGGGAGGACCGGTCCAGGTAATCGTCACCGGTGTTGGCCGTGAGCGGAAATCGAACTCGGGTCGCCAGGTTCGTAGCGTGGCGCACTAACAACGACACTGCCGCTCCCCACATCATCACCACCACCAACAACATCTCCACATATTCATAATCAGCATCATCACATCATCATCATCACCATCACTTAGTTTGTCCACTGAATATTTTCCGGGGCACTGCTAGACGAGACCGGGTGGCAGGTGACACAGACATCGTGAGAGGGGAACTGGACACGTGTGTGTCTGTGTGTGTCTGTGTGTGTGTGTCTGTGTGTGTGTCTGTGTGTGTGTGTGTGTCTGTGTGTCTGTGTGTGTCTGTCTGTGTGTGTGTCTGTCTGTGTGTGTGTGTGTCTGTGTGTGCGTATGGAGCCCAGATGGCGAGCGGTGGTGTAGCAGTTAGCGCTACGCTGCGCTACGAACCTGACGACCCGGGTTCGATTCCCGCTCAGGTCAACACCGGTGACGATTATCTGAACCGTTCGTGGGCCTCCCCTAGGTCGACTCAGCCTCAAATTAATACCTGGTGCGATGTGTTAATATACGCTACTGGGGAGACAAAGGCGGCCGAGCGTGGTGTTGGCCACCCACCCCCTCGTGTGCCGTGCCGGCCTTCATAGGTGCTCGCTAACAGCACTTGCCCATGCAGTCTGATAAGGCTATACGGGGGATCTTTGTCTTTTTTTGGAGCCCAGAACACCAAACACGCTGTATACAAGGGGGGCTCACACTCAACACTGATATAATAATAATACCCATGTCAATTTGTATATTATCTTCATATAACGCCTTTACCCTAGGCGCTTTACAAGGGTTATGCGTGCATTGTATAACGAGGATCGCTAAAGGTGACACGGTGAACAGGGAGGGGCTATGGAGTGGGATGTTGAGTGGCTACGGGAATTACGGTGGGTGCCTAGGGATGGAGGGAATGATGGGGCCAGGGGGAGAAGAGGTGGGGGTCTTGAGGGAGGAGCGGAAACTCTACGGGGAGGGTGCTGCTCGCTTCACGTGGAGGTTCCGGTGGCGAGGGGGGGGGCAGTATGGAGCGATGGGACGACCCAGAGGCGCCAACAGGAGGAACCACAGACGAGAAGTGGGAAAGCAGCAGCAGCAGCTGCAGCAGCAGCAGCAGCTGCAGCAGCAGCTGTAGCAGCAGCAGGAGCAGCAGCAGCTGCAGCAGCTGTAGCAGCAGCAGGAGCAGCAGCAGCTGCAGCAGCAGCAGCAGCTGCAGCAGCAGCTGTAGCAGCAGCAGGAGCAGCAGCAGCTGCAGCAGCAGCTGTAGCAGCAGCAGGAGCAGCAGCAGCAGCAGCTGCAGCAGCAGCAGCTGCAGCAGCAGCATCAGCAGCAGCGGCTGTCACGCGGTGAAGAGCTGGCCCCGAATTCCAAATCCCCCACCCCCCCCAAGCTCTGGGGTCCTCCACGTATGAAGGCGTTATCAGAATCAGAAAGGGTTTTATTCGCCATGAAAGTTTGCACAAACAAGGAATTTACTATGGCAGGAAGGTGCATACATTCAACATGTAGGAATCTAAAAACTTAAATAAGTGGTACACAGTCTAACTATACTAAAATTACAAAGTCTAACTAATACTCGGGGGCTAAAGTATGTAAAATTTTGAATAAGTAAACAATATAAAATGTAAACTAGCCGTAATATACAATCCTAAAATACAAAAATATAAATAAACAAATCCACCCCGATGATAGATACAGCACGGGTAGGCCTTGATCCAGCAGCGGGTTTACTACGAGGCTGTTAACGAGTCGGCGATGATAGCTTATCCACTGGGTTGTTAAACGCACGTTTTCTCCCTTTTATTTTCAAGCAAAAGTAGGAGGCGAGTCTTTGAATCCGGCCGGCTGTGTAACGAGATCTGTGCGTCTTACTTCAAGTTCAAGTTCATTTATTAGGTATAGCCCTGTGAGCCATTCGGCTCTTGAATCGGGTGCAACCGCAACAAACAAAAAACATGAACAAAAAACATCTTAAAGTGAATATGTGACTGAGTGCAAACAGAAAATCCAAGAGTGTCTCGTGACCTGGAGACTACGATCAGTGCAAGCGGCCACGTGGCTCAGCAGTAGAGCGAACGGCTCGCAATGGACATCTGTGAACAAAAGGGCTTCACAGCTCATCGGATTTCTCCAGTAGAAATAAACATTCTGATTCTGAAAGGACGAGAGTTATCATCCCGCTTGGGGATTGGCTCAGCCGATCATCTTGCCTCCGGGGTCGATAAAAACGAGTACAACTTTGTGGGGGGAACTCAATAGTGGTCGTCCTATAGATCGGCACGGCCCCGTCATAAGAATGTGGAATTTCTCCCACTGACTTAGGGTTGTGAACGGACGATCAGCACCAATGCATCAATGAGCATTTGAGCAGCAAATCAATTCGTGACTTTAACTTGATTTTGAATGCGATCATCCATTTTAAACTCAACTATCAACTATACTCTTTGGTTCATCCAGTAAAGTCACCTGAAGACCGAAAGAACCAAAGAATATGGATTCCTGCAGTCACGAAGACTTCAAATGAAGATTCAACAATTTTTTTTTTCTATTTTACCAGGTAAGGCCCACTGAGCTATGCAGCTCTTTTTCAGAAGCGACCTGGCCACAAATGATAGCTCATCGAAGTGGCTTATCACGTGGACATTTATAGCAGCCAAATTTCTCTAAACGCACGTGGATTCTAAGGTATGTGGATCACCATCACCATCATCACGGCTGCCTCTATGGTCGCTACTATTGATGCTGGTAACATCAAACAAACAAACATCTGAATGTGCTTTGCTGATGATACATTTCCTGCAAAGCGGCGTCGGGTGCCGACTCAGCACGTCACCTCTCTGCAGGAGATAAGTAGCATGGGCACCCCCGCGAAATTATGTGTGTGTGTGTGTGTCCCCGTCTCGAGCCATCTGCCTTTAAGACTCTAACGCAGCATCGCGCTTTGCTACTTGCGCCCACCACCGCTGAGACTCGACAAGCCTCACGCGTCGCCCGCTAAAATCGCCAACAATCACCGACGTCGTCGCTAGCTAGCTAGCCTGTCCGCTCGCTCGATCCCCACGTCCGTCAATTCGTTGGTGGCGCGATTGTAACGCGTGATGCCAGTGACGCTGCTGCTGGTGCGTGGGCTCGAGGGATGGTGGGGCCGGTGGTGCGGACAGCGAAAGGGTTAAACCGACGCCCGCGAGTCTGGATAATGGCTCCACGAGTACAGCAGCAGCAGCAGCCTTGAGTGGTCAGCAAATGAGTAAACAAAAAAAACCGATTACCCGCACTCTTTCTCAGGGTCGCTCGCAATTAAAGCGCCCATTGCCATTTGCCGTTTGGGACTATTTGTGGATGCGCGGGGGGGGCGGGGCTGATAGGTGGTGGGGGCTGATGGGGGTGGTTGGGGGCTGTTTGGGGTGGGGGCTGATGGGGGGGTGATGGGGGAGGGGTTGATGGGAGGGGGGGCTGATGGGGTATAGGGGCTGATTGGGGTGGGGGCTGATGGGAGGGGGGGCTGATGGGGTGGGGTGGGGGCTGATTGTGGGGTTGATGGGGGGGGGGGGTGATGGGGTGGGGGCTGATGGAGTGGGGGGGGGGCTGATGGGGTGGGGTGGGGGCTGATGGGGGGGTTGATGGGGGGGGGTGATGGGGTGGGGGCTGATGGGGTGGGGTGGGGGCTGATGCGGGGGTTGATGGGGGGGGGGGGGTGATGGGGTGGGGGCTGATGGGGTGGGGGGGGGCTGATGGTGGGGTTGATGGGGGGGGTGATGGGGTGGGGGCTGATGGGGTGGGGGGGGGGCTGATGGGGGGGTTGATGGGGTGGGGGCTGATGGGGTGGGGGCTGATGGGGTGGGGGCTGATGGGGTGGGGGCTGATGGGGTGGGGGCTGATGGGGGGGGGGGGAGCAGTTCGCGAAGCTCTGGCCAAGTGCAGCGATGTAATCGTCAGCTCCCTTCCCCCGATCCTCTCTCGCGCTCTCTCCTCTGCCAACTATTTCACCAGTCACCGCGTGGTTTCTTGCGGGGGCGAGGGATTAGCCGCCTTAAATAAAACATCATTATCGGTTCGGTTTGGAGTGCCGCACCGCCAGTGTCTCGCCTGCATCGTCTGTAGGCGTCTCGCCGCTGTCGTTCCACGCGCTCCGTCTCCTTTCGCGTTTTGCGGTGGTTCCGTTCCGCGCTTCGGCCGACCGCGCGAGTTCGACAAGGGGACTGAACACGGCGCCGACGAGGGAGCACAGAGGAGTGCAGTACAACGGCGGATTTGACTTCGCCGTTCCGTGATGCCTTCAGCTGGGGAGGACCGGGGGTGGTTTGGAGGGGAGAGGGTGGTTTGGAGGGGGGGGGGGGCAGCTTGGTTGTGGATGGGGGCTTGGTGGTGGTGGGTGGGGGTTTGGAGGGGAAAAGCTTAATGGTGGGGGGGGGGGGGCTTGGTGATGGTGAGTGGGGGTTTGGAGGGGGGGGGGGCAGCTTAGTTGGTGGGGGCGGGGTGCTTTTGAGGGGGCCAGCTTGGTGGTTGTGGGTGGTGGTGGTGGTGGTGGGGTAGGAAATCATTACAACTCTGACCAGGGACATCGCGACCCCCCAGCAGCGAGAGCGAGCCGAGTGCTCTTCCTGGTTTACGGGAACCCGTGTCTCTCCCCCCCCCCCCCCGTGTCTCTCTCCCCCACCCACCCCCAGAGGGGTCCGTGGGGGCCTTGGGGCGCGCCCTCGAGCCCCGAGGGCAGCCGTCGTCTTCACCGTCCGAGAACGCCGGCGTCGGCATTAGTCTATCCACCGTTGGATGATCGTAATTCTCCCCAAGCCGCTAGTCGCGGTGGTGGCTAGGAGATGTTAACTACCTCGCCTGGTGTACAGGGGGTCGTGGGTGCGATCCCGACCTTGACGCCTGCTGCTGTCTATTTGGAGTTTGCGTGTCTCTCTCATCATCATCACGGTGGCTAGGAGACGTTAACTACCTCGCCTGGTATACAGGGGGTCGTGGGTGCGACCCCCGACCCTGGCGCCTGTTGTGTCGTGTTTGTGTTTGCTGTTGTGACGTTCTGACCACGTGCCCCGCCTGGACATCTGTGAAAAAGAGCTTTAGAGCTCATCGGATTCCTCCTGCAGTATAAACACAAATTCCGATTCTGTAAATTTGGAGTTTGCTTGTCTCTCTCTGCCCGTGGTCGTGTGCCGTTTTCGCCGCGTCCTCCGGTATTTCCCTCCACATTGAGAATCAACGTCATTTGGCTGCTGTAAATTTCCACTTGATAAGCCACTTCGCTGAGCTATCATTTGTGGCCAGCTCGCTTCTGCAAAATAGCTGAGTAGCTCAGTGGGGCCTGACCTGGTAAAATGAAACATTGGTTAGTTTTCGTTTGACCTCCCGCAGCCACGATGTGAACTGGAAGCCTTCTACTCGTGGGCCACTCGCTCCACCACAGAGCCACGCGGTCAGATGGAACATTTTCTAAATCCGTATCCAATTGCCTTCCAAGGTGACGCAATAAGTATGATGAGGATGATTTAAAACGGCGTTCTCAGTTGCAAGGCCCGCGGCCCACTGCGACCCCCCCGACACAACACACAACGAGTCAACACAACACCCACCCCCCCATAATCATCATCATCATCGACGTGCTGTTGTCGAACCCAACAACGCCTTCAAAATGCGTGGCGGTCCTCACACGCGGATGATTTCTCATCGGCGAAAGTGGACGCCCCCCGCTCTGGAACTGAGCGAAGAACACTTATACTGGTAGGAACCTCCTGGTTATACCAGCCCACAGGGGATTATTGTGTCCGTCCGTCCGTCGTGCTGGGAGGGGCTGGGTGGGGAGGGAGGGGCTGAGGTGGAGAGGGTGGGGCTGGGTGGGGAGGGGAGGGTGGGGAGGGGCTGGGTGGGGAAGGTGGGGAGGGGCAGGGTGGGGAGGGTGAGGATGGGCTGGGTGGGGAGGGGCTGGTCACCCCGTGGTGCCCTTATAAAACTCAAAGTTGAACCTACTCATGCCGGCTTGTGAACATATTTGCGGAATACACCACGCCGCCGTTGACCCTGGCCATTGACAGAGCAACCCAACGTTCCTACCAGCTCCCTCCGCGGGAATGTATTTTAGAACAACAATCGAGGGTGAGGTTGTCCACCTTTGTTTGAATGTCCTGATTTGGTTTGCAGTCCGAGTGAGAACTATCACATCCCGGCACGGTGCGGCCGACTCGAACGTTGAAGGCGTTTTTGTTTGTTTATGTTTCCACATTAACGAAGCTTCGAGTTCTTGCGAGACAGACCGGGGGACACGAGGCTTTGGATGGATCGCTCCGAGAGAAGAGACGCTGAAGTGGCTATCTAAGTGATGCACTCCAGTCGCCCACTCATCAGTGGTCGATCGCCTCATTGTCATTCTGCTATGGCTACTACTGGGCCATGTTCGCTCTTCATGTGAACTTCACTCGGTGATTGCTCCACTCATGTTGAGGACTCGGCTCTAACAGATACTGACTGTTTCGTCTCACTCACTCAGCACCCAGGGGTCACACCAACACACTCACTCACCACACTGCAGGTCACAACAACACACTCACTCACCACACTGCAGGTCACAACAACTCACTCACTCACCACACTGCAGGTCACAACAACACACTCACTCACCACACTGCAGGTCACAACACACTCACCCACCACACTGCAGGTCACACCAACACACTCACTCACCACACTGCAGATCACACCAACACACTCACTCACCACACTGCAGGTCACAACAACACACTCACTCACCACACTGCAGATCACACCAACACACTCACCACACTGCAGGTCACAACAACACACTCACTCACCACACTGCAGGTCACAACAACACACTCACTCACCACACTGCAGATCACACCAACACACTCACTCACCACACTGCAGGTCACAACAACACACTCACTCACCACACTGCAGGTCACAACAACACACTCACTCACCACACTGCAGGTCACACCAACACACTCACTCACCACACTGCAGGTCACAACAACACACTCACTCACCACACTGCAGGTCACACCAACACACTCACTCACCACACTGCAGGTCACAACAACACACTCACTCACCACACTGCAGGTCACACCAACACACTCACTCACCACACTGCAGGTCACAACAACACACCCACTCACTCATCACACTGCAGGTCACACCAACACACTCACTCACCACACTGCAGGTCACACCAACACACCCACTCACTCATCACACTGCAGGTCACACCAACACACTCACTCACCACACTGCAGGTCACAACAACACACCCACTCACTCACCACACTGCAGGTCACACCAACACACTCACTCACCACACTGCAGGTCACACCAACACACCCACTCACTCATCACACTGCAGGTCACACCAACACACTCACTCACCACACTGCAGGTCACAACAACACACCCACTCACTCATCACACTGCAGGTCACACCAACACACTCACTCACCACACTGCAGGTCACAACAACACACTCACTCACCACACTGCAGGTCACACCAACACACTCACTCACCACACTGCAGGTCACACCAACACACTCACTCACCACACCGCGTGTCACACCAACACACTCACTCACCACACTGCAGGTCACACCAACACACCCACTCACTCATCACACTGCAGGTCACACCAACACACTCACTCACCACACTGCAGGTCACAACAACACACTCACTCACCACACTGCAGGTCACACCAACACACTCACTCACCACACCGCGTGTCACACCAACACACTCACTCACCACACTGCAGGTCACACCAACACACTCACTCACCACACTGCAGGTCACACCAACACACTCACTCACCATACTGCAGGTCACACCAACACACTCACTCACCACACTGCAGGTCACACCAACACACTCACTCACCACACTGCGGGTCACACCAACACACCCATTCACCACACTGCGAGTCACACCAACACACCCACTCACCACACTGCGGGTCACAACAACACACTCACTCACCACACTGCAGGTCACACCAACACACCCACTCACCATACTGCAGGTCACACCAACACACTCACTCACCACACTGCAGGTCACACCAACACACTCACTCACCACACTGCGGGTCACACCAACACACCCACTCACCACACTGCGGGTCACACCAACACACTCACTCACCACACTGCGGGTCACACCAACACACCCACTCACCACACTGCGGGTCACACCAACACACCCACTCACTCATCACACTGCAGGTCACACCAACACACTCACTCACCACCCTGCAGGTCACAACAACACACTCACCACACCGCAGGTCACACCAACACACTCACTCACCACACTGCAGGTCACACCAACACACTCACTCACCACACTGCAGGTCACACCAACACACTCACTCACCACACTGCAGGTCACACCAACACACTCACTCACCACACTGCGGGTCACACCAACACACCCACTCACTCATCACACTGCAGGTCACAACAACACACTCACTCACCACCCTGCAGGTCACAACAACACACTCACCACACCGCAGGTCACACCAACACACTCACTCACCACACTGCAGGTCACACCAACACACTCACTCACCACACTGCAGGTCACACCAACACACTCACTCACCACACTGCAGGTCACACCAACACACTCACTCACCACACCGCGTGTCACACCAATACACTCACTCACCACACTGCAGGTCACACCAACACACTCACTCACCACACTGCAGGTCACAACAACACACTCACCACACTGCAGGTCACACCAACACACTCACTCACCACACTGCAGGTCACAACACACTCACTCACCACCCTGCAGGTCACAACAACACACTCACTCACCACACTGCGGGTCACAACAACACACTCACTCACCACCCTGCAGGTCACAACAACACACTCACCACACCGCAGGTCACACCAACATACTCACTCACCACACTGCAGGTCACACCAACACACTCACTCACCACACTGCAGGTCACACCAACACACTCACTCACCCACTCACCACATTGCAGGTCACACCAACACACTCACTCACCACACTGCAGGTCACAACAACACACTCACTCACCACACTGCAGGTCACAACAACACACTCACCACACTGCAGGTCACACCAACACACTCACTCACCACACTGCAGGTGACACCAACACACTCACTCACCATACTGCAGGTCACACCAACACACTCACTCACCACACTGCAGGTCACAACAACACACTCACCCACCCACTCACGTACCCGCTCACTCACCCACCCACTCGCCAGTCTGCGGGTCACAATATTTAGTTATCTGCTTCCTCCCTCGCACCGCTCCACTTTGGAACCCCCCCTCCCCTCATCGTCTCTTCCCCCCAAGCTCTGACGACGAATAACCTTGCTCAGTTCAAGACGCGCGCGTAACTCTTCACATGTTGCAGCTTCGAGAGTGCCGTTTGTTGCTGTCCGCTTCACGTCTTCTGGGTTCGCAGAAACATTGAACTGATCGAATAATTTGGTGCTGCTGTTGCTGCTGCGTTTCCAGCGATGCACAAGCACAAATAAACAACAACAACAACAAGACAATGGACAGGTTCGTCAACAATAACGCTGTGTGTTTGTGGCCTTCAAAAAGGAATACATAAATAGGCGACGTTTCGGGCAATGACCCTATCTCAGATATCGCGTGAACGTCCACTCTATCTCGCCAAAGTCTCTGCATGTGTGCTACGAAGAAGGGCTATGACCCGAAACGTCGCCTCTTGCACTCATGTTGCCCTTTCAAATCCCACGGGGTGTTAACGCTGAATCGGTTCACTGAGATGCACCCAATGCCATCGCCCCCCCCCCATTCTCAGCCTGTTCTCCCGGCTCAAGAACAACTCGTTCCTTGTTTCTCAATGACGAATCGACGCGTCCACGTGCGCACTGGAAAGAAAATAAATGTCGGAAAGGGAAGAGTTTGGTTGGGCGGTGGGGGCTGGGGCGGGGGGTAGGAAGGGACATTCGTCTTCAAGTTCCCCTGCAGCAGTTACCCAGACGGAGAATCACGCACACACAGACAAAGGTCCCACCACCACCACGACCCCTGTGTAGCCTGTGTAGCCTTAACAGACTGTCGGGGCAAGTGCTGTTAGCGAGTAGCACCGATGAAGGCCGGCACGCGGCACACGAGGGGCTGGATGTGTCCAGCACAACGCCCGCCCGACCGCCTTTGTCTCCCCAGTGACGATGTTTTACACACCGCACCAGGTACCCGTTTCAGGCTGAAACAGAGAAAGAGCCCCCCGGATAGCCTTGACCAGACTGATGAGGCAAGTGCTCTTCGCGAGCACCTACGAAGGCGGTGACGGCACTAACGGCTGAATGTGTCTCCCGAATGGCGATGTTTTACACATCGCACCCGGTACTCATTTGAGGTCGAATCGACCTATGGGAGGCCCCAGGACCGGTTCAGATGACCGTCACCGGTGGTGGTGGCCGTGGCGGGGGTGGGGGTGGAGGGGGAAATCGAACTCGCGATGTGGACGGGTTCGTAGCGGAAGACGCCGCTAACCGCTGCGCCACCGCTCCACAGACTCGCTCAGGACACTCCACACCCCCACATACAAAGTGTTTAAAATAACCGAGGGGGCAACAACCGGCACGTAAATGTCCTTACAACCCCACCCTCCACCCCCCACTCACCTCCTTCCCCCTGCGGTTGTCTGAAATGAAGGCGGCGATGTTGGGAGCGAGACGTGGGCTGGGAGGGAGGGAGGCAGGAGGAGGAGGATGGAACGCGTGGGGATGAGAGCAGCCTGCAGGAACCTGACAGCAGTGCTAAGTGCGTCAATTACCAATCACAACAAACGCGGTTATCTGAGCAAATAAACTGCACGGGCGCGTGCCTGGCGGGTTTTTTTTTTGCGAGTGTGTGTCGTTGTATAAAAGTAACAATTTTTTTTTTTTACCGGCGGCGAGTGATTGTGGAGGGATTTGTGTTGTTGTTATGCTCGCAGCGATGGTTTACGATGGGGCCACTTCCTTCCATGGGCCTCGAGTCGACGTCGAGACCACACAGGGCGCGGGGTGACTGCCGCGGCCGACGACGACGACGACAGGGTCGGGTATGATGCTGAATGCCGCTGATGATAAACTAGACAGGAAACCACGTTTTTAAAATTTGTACTGCATCTAGGTAGGGGCCCACTGAGCGATGCGGCTCTTTTTTCAGAAGCGACTTGGCCACGAATGAGAGCTCGACCAAGTGGCTCGCCGCCGTGGGGAGAATGTGAAGCTGCCAAATCGTCTAAACGCGTGACGTTGTGGTACATGTGGAGGGAATCAAGCGAAGGACCCGGAGAAAGAATCAATGCCACCACGGGGACACAGAGAGACACGCAAACTCCAAATGTACAGCAGCAGGCGTCAGGGTCGGGAACGAACCGACGACCTCGTGCATACCAGGCGAGGTCGTTGACATCTCCTAGCCACCGCGTGGCATCACCACCGCCGCCATCTCCGTCGTGATGATGTTTGTGGTGGTGGTCAAGACGTAGTGGGGAGCGGCAGCGTAGCGGTGAGCGCTAAGAATCCGGCTTCACCGAGTTCGAGTCCCGCTCACGGCCATCAACACCGGGGACAATGATCTGAATCGGCCGTGGGTCTCCCCTCAGCCTCAGATGAGTACCCGGTGCGCTGTGTAAACGTCGCCACTGGGGAGACAAAGGCGATCGGGCGTGATGGCTGGCCTCCCAGCCCCCCCGTGTGCCGTTCCGGCCTTCACAGGTGCTCCTCGCTAACAGCACTTGCCCCAACAGTCTGTTAAGGCTACACGGGGGATCTTTGTTTTTTTCGTATATGTGGGGATAGCAACATCCCTTACCGTTGTATATTGCCGCGGTGCAATGGGCAGTAACCGTATCACTCGTGCAGTGCACTGCAGTGACCATGCGTCTTGCCCCGCGGCTCGATTCAACAAAGGCGAGTGGAGGAGAGGAAGACGTGCAATGAAGACGTCATCCACGAGTGCCCCAGAGACCGAGACGCACTTCGTGTCCACGGATGGGGTCGGGTCATCCCCCCTCCCCTCTCCCCTCCCAGTCCTTCTTCCCCACTACCCCCCCCCCCCCATTTCTACCGCCAATTCTCTCCGTAGCCCCCACGGGGAGGGGTGCGGGAGGAAGGAAGCTGCCGCCTGTGATGGTTACACAACTCGTTAGGCCCGGCACGCGACATTAGCGCCCAATGGGCCGTGGCGATCGGCGGAGGCAGTCAACGCGGAGAGGAGCGAGCGGCTGCAGTGTTCTCTGGGCTTAGACGCTCACCTCGGAGATGTCACCGTGGCCAAACGCGGTGATACCACCCACCACCACCACCCACCAACCACCAACTACCAATCAACCAATCACGACAACCTCCTTCACTGCGAACTCACTCGCCTCTCCGCCAAATTACGCAGCTGCTGATGCACAGCTGTCAAACTCCTACGGTAAAAAATATACAATTGAAATTAATGAAAGTAGAAATAAAAATCACGACGTTTCGGAGGCAACACAAGCTTCCGTCTTCAGGTGGAACCGTCACAGCACGATAGCTGTATCAAGCAATCGTGCTGTGACGGTTCCACCTGACGAAGGAAGCTTGTGTTGCCTCCGAAACGTCGTGATTTTTATTTTACTTTTATTATTTTTTATTTTTTACCCACGTGACTTTACCGGAAAAAACCTAAGAGTATGAATCCTTGCAGTCACGAAAGCTTCAAATCTAGAATTAATCCCCGACGGTTTAGTCCGTATTCTTGTACAAGGAAATCGAGTTGTCGCCTACATCCGTTTCAATGCGGGCAACATTTATTTCAATGTCTATTTGTTCGTGTTTAATTACTACTTGTGATGGGACTTTGTAGGATGAACGTTGAGATGTATAAGAGGCACGGGGTGACCAATAAGGTGTGAATTGGTCTGTAATAAGTTAGGGAATGATCGGGGGTTGTTGACAGGTTTTCCTGCTGTGACTGCTGCACAGAAGATGCAGGAGGTCACGCGTGGGTTCGATCCCGACCCGGACGCCTGCTGCTGCATATTTGGAGTTTGCGTGTTTCTCTCTCTCTCATCATCACAGTGGCTAGGTGATGTTGACTACCTCGCCTGGTATACAGGTGGTCGTGGGTTCGATCCCGACCCTGACGCCTGCTGCTGCATATTTTGAGTTTGCGCGTCTCTCTCTCTCTCATCATCACAGTGGCTAGGTGATGTTAACTACCTCGCCTGGTATACAGGAGGTCGTGGGTTCGATCCCGACCCTGACGCCTGCTGCTGTATATTTGGAGTTTGCGTGTCTCTCTCTCATCATCATCACGGGTGGTAGGAGATGTTAACTACTTCGCCTGGTATACAGGAGGTCGTGGTTTCGATGCAGACCCTGACGCCTGCTGCTGTATGTTTGGAGTTTGCGTGTCTCTCTCATCATCATCACGGTGGCTAGGATATGTTAACTACCTTGCCTGGTATACAGGAGGTCGTGGGTTCGATCCCGACCCTGATGCCTGCTGCTGTGTATTTGCCAGATCGCTCGCCTACTTCAGCAGGTTTTTTTTCATGCTGTGGTTGTCCCACCTGATGACGAGTGCTGCTTGTGTTGCGATCGAAACGTCGTGATCTATTACTTTTTTCTACCTACGTGACTTTACCGAAAGAACCAAAGAGTATGATAGTTGATCTCCCAAGATGTGCCCTGTCGGACTCCCACCATCCGCGTCTGGGGCCCTTCTTATTTATTCGCTCAATTGTCCAGGACCACTCCGATCTCTGTCCCGGCAATCGGCGCACAACCAGCTCAGCCTTTTTAAAAGAGAAAAAAAAATCAAATATTCAAACAGCTACAAACGCACCTGCCGTATTTCTCTTCCAGACTTCTGCACTGTGCTTCGCCATTCGCGTCTCGCCACGGCGTCCGCCAGCATCCTTCTCAGACCCCTCTGTGCCTCCCAGAGTAACGGCTTCGATTGGAGCCGCGGTGGATTTCAAGAGGCTCCAGAAAGTAAGACGCGCACCCCGTTATGTCCTTGTGCCCGGTGCCAATAAAGTTAGACACATTTGGTCTTACGTATATATACAAAGATCCCCCATATAGCCTTACCAGACTGGAGGGGCAAGTGCTGTTAGCGAGCACCTATGAAGGCCGGAACGGTACACGAGGGGGTGGGTGGCCAGCACCACGCCCGACCGCCTTTGTCTCCCTAGTGGCGATGTTTACACACCGCACCGGGTACTCATGTGAGGCTGAGTCGACCTAAGGGAGGCCCAGGGCCAGTGCAGATAATCGTCACCGGTGTTGGCCGTGAGCGGGAATCGAACCTGGGTCGGCAGGTTCATAGCGCAGCGCGCTAACCGCTACACTACCGCTCCCCACAACGTGTATATATGTACACACACACGCACGCGTACTCTTACTAGATTATTAGGCGCAGCCAGCAACTTGTTTTTATTACAAAGGTAGGAAACGTGCGTCTTGTAATCCGATAAATACGGTGGTGATACTGTTATAGTTTATTTGTGATTAATATGCGTGGAAACTTCACGTACAGCCCTCCGTCAACCCACGTGCTGGATGAAGGCCTCCCTACGACGCGGTGTCGATCATGGCGGCAATTTCGACGATACTTCACCAGGGTGGACACTGTCGACTGGTTGAAGGGGGTGGGGGGGGGGGTTCATAGCCCAGTGCGCTGACCGTTCCGCCACCGCTCCCCCAATTTCCACTCCGCCCAAAAGCATTTCCCCGTGTCCCTACCTAATTAAGGCAAAGACGATTTTAAGAATTTCTACGCAAAAGTTACAATAAGTCACACGCACAACGCCACTATAATGGAGGGGAGGGGGGGCGGGGGTTACAATCTTCCATCCCCTACCCTCCCCCCCCCCCAAAAATAAATCATCATAATACTAATACCAACAATGTAATAATAATTACGTACGAACAATTTTGCCATCGTTTTTTTTTTGAGAGGGGGGGTCGAGGAGGCGGGGGGGGGTTTGACGTCCGTAACCCTTGCATGCGCACTTAGACAAATAAATGGAGCCGGGGAGCTTAATGGACGATTCCCTCTGCCGGAGTCGCCTCGGCTCCCTACCACCGCCGCTCGCGACTGTTTACCTCCTGGCGCGGTGACGCAGAGAGAGTCCGGACGGCGGGGGACCACCCACGGCGCCCGCTCCCCACGTCCGTGTTTATGGGACACCGATAGCCCCCCCCCACTCACCCCCACCCCACTCACACTCACAAACCCCCACCCCAGCCCCCCCCCTCTCACTCACTCATTCACTTCCCCCCTCACTCACCCTCACCCCACCCCCTCCACTCACTCACTCACTCACCCCCACCCCAGCCCCCTCCACTCACTCACTCACTCACCCCCACCCCCCTCTCACTCACTCACCCCCACCCCAGCCCCCCCCCCTCACTCACCCCCCTCTCACTCACTCACCCCCACCCCAGCCCCCCCCCTCTCACTCACTCACTCACCCCCCTCTCACTCACTCACCCCCACCCCAGCCCCCCCCTCTCACTCACTCACTCCCCCCCCCCTCACTCACCCTCACCCCGCCCCCTCCACTCACTCACTCACTCACCCCCCCTCACTCACCCCCACCCCCTGCCCCCCCTCTCACTCACTCACTCACTCACTCACTCACTCACCCCCCCCCTTCACTCACCCCCACCCCCGCTCCCCCCTCTCACTCACTCACTCACCCCCCGCTCACTCACCCCCACCCCCCTCTCACTCACTCACCCCCACCCCCGGCCCCTCACTCACCCCCACCCCAGCCCCTCTCTCACTCACTCACTCACTCACTCACCTCCTCACTCACCCTCACCCCGCCCCCCCCCACTCACTCACTCACTCACCCCCCTCACTCACCCCCACCCCCGGCCCCTCACTCACCCCCACCCCCGCCCCCCTCTCACTCACTCACTCACTCACCCCCTCACTCACCCCGCCCCCCCCCACTCATTCATCCCCCCCTCACTCACCCCCACCCCCCTCTCACTCACTCACCCCCACCCCGGGCCCCTCACTCACCCCCGCCCCCACTTACCCCCCCCTCTCACTCACCCCACCCCCGTCCTGCCGTTGGCCGCCACTTGACCGTCGGACACCGTGACCTTCAAAGCCACGACGTGCCCTGCCTAAGGTCCCACTCACTTTCATGCCGACGGTTTGAGTGATGGCTGTGAACCTCCGACGGCTCTCTAATCCACGCGTTCCTCTCTCTCTCTCTGCCCCTCTCAATGCAACTACAAGCATCTCTCTCCCCAAGCCTCTGCGCGCAGATTTCATACTTTTGCCCCCCCCTCCACCCCCCGTTCTTGGTTTTAAAACGCGGCGCGTGAAGAGATCAAAGGGACTCTGTTCAGTACATCAATTAATTAATGTCTGTTTGTGACACCAGAAGCCCCATTTAGCCAGTTACCCGGCGAGTTCGCAAGGTAGATCCGTGGTGCTTCAGCGCAGAGCAAGAACAAGGATCACCTCTCCCCCCCCGCCCCCCCCCCGTCTCATCCCACAATGCGTTGTAAACACCGATGTTGTGTTTGACTCGCAGTTTTCGACGTTCGACGCACGGGCCTTTCAGAGAGCGAACACCGCAAAGGAATGCGACGGGATTCAACGCGTTTCGTCGGCTGTTTCCAAGACTTCACGGGCTCAATATAAAAATGTTTTGTGTTCAACTGGGCCATGCAAACCACGCTGGAAGAGACGAGAGACGCGTCTGGGAGCAGGGGATTTATACGCGGCAGCGCTCTCCGTGTTACTGCGCGGATCGGGGAGCCGGAACCCCGATTCGGCAGCTCGTGTGTCCGAGACGGACGTAATCGTCGTGGCAAAGACGGGAAAAGCCATGCAGGAGCCCGGTAGGAGAGAACGTGGCGTGTGCCGCTGTAAATGTCAACAGGATGATAAGCCACCTCTTAGAGTTATCATTCGTGGCCAGGTCGCTTCTGAAAAAGAGCTACATAGCTCAGGGGGTGCTTGCACGGTACAATAAATAAATAAGCTAATTGTGTTGTAGAGGAGCTCAGAGAGAAATGGTTGCGCTGGGCGGGACACGTGCAGGGTAGGGGGTGGGGGGTGGGCGCTGATTTGCCGGCAATGGAGTAGTCTCATCGAGTCCGATGACCGAGGGGGAAGACCCAAGACAATAGATGACCGAGGGGGGGGGGGACCCAAGACAATAGATGACCGAGGGGGAAGACCCAAGACAATAGATGACCGAGGAGGAAGACCCAAGACAATAGATGACTGAGGGGGGGGGGGAGACCCAAGACAATAGATGACTGAGGGGGGGGGGAGACCCAAGACAATAGATGACCGAGGGGGGGGGGGGGGAGACCCAAGACAATAGATGACCGAGGAGGGGGGGAGACCCAAGACAATAGATGACCGAGGGGGGGGGACCCAAGACAATAGATGACCGAGGGGGGGGGGGGGGACCCAAGACAATAGATGACCGAGGGGGAAGACCCAAGACAATAGATGACTGAGGGGGGGGGGGAGACCCAACACAATAGATGACTGAGGGGGGGGGGGTGGTAGAGACCCAAGACAATAGATGACCGAGGGGGAAGACCCAAGACAATACATGACCGAGGGGGGGGGGGGGAAGACCCAATACAATAGATGACCGAGGGGGGGAGAGACCCAAGACAATAGATGACCCGAGGGGGGAAACCCAAGACAATAGATGACCGAGGGGGAAGACCCAAGACAATAGATGACCGAGGGGGAGACCCAAGACAATAGATGACCGAGGGGGGAGACCCAAGACAATAGATGACCGAGGGGGGAGACCCAAGACAATAGATGACCGAGGGGGGAGACCCACGACAATAGATGACCGAGGGGGGAAACCCAAGACAATAGATGACCGAGGGGGGAGACCCAAGACAATAGATGACCGAGATGGGAGACCCAAGACAATAGATGCCCGAGGGGGGAGACCCAAGACAATAGATGACCGAGGTGGGAGACCAAGACAATAGATGACCGAGGTGGGAGACCCAAGACAATAGATGACCGAGGGGGGAGACCCAAGACAATAGATGACCGAGGGGGGAGACCCAAGACAATAGATGACCGAGGGGGGAGACCCAAGACAATAGATGACCGAGGGGGGAGACCCAAGACAATAGATTACCGAGGGGGAAGACCCCAGACAATAGATGACCGAGGGGAGAGTCCCAAGACAATAGATGACCGAGGGGGAAGACCCAAGACAATAGATGACCGAGAAGGAAGACCCAAGACAATAGATGACCGAGGGGGAGACCCAAGACAATAGATGACCGAGAGGGGAGACC